>NC_081170.1:5383686-5733686 GCF_012432095.1 Onychostoma macrolepis
AGCTTTAGCAGGCTCTTCACTGGACTCAGACGGAGAAGAGGTAGATATACCTCACAGCTTTAGCAGGCTCTTCACTGGACTCAGACGGAGAAGAGGGTAGATATACCTCACAGCTTTAGCAGGCTCTTCACTGGACTCAGACGGAGAAGAGGGTAGATATACCTCACAGCTTTAGCAGGCTCTTCACTGGACTCAGACGGAGAAGAGGGTAGATATACCTCACAGCTTTAGCAGGCTCTTCACTGACTCAGACGGAGAAGAGGTAGATATACCTCACAGCTTTAGCAGGCTCTTCACTGGACTCGGACGGAGAAGAGGGTAGATATACCTCACAGCTTTAGCAGGCTCTTCACTGGACTCAGACGGAGAAGAGGGTAGATATACCTCACAGCTTTAGCAGGCTCTTCACTGGACTCGGACGGAGAAGAGGGTAGATATACCTCACAGCTTTAGCAGGCTCTTCACTGGACTCTCACAGCTTTAGCAGGCTCTTCACTGACTCAGACGGAGAAGAGGGTAGATATACCTCACAGCTTTAGCAGGCTCTTCACTGGACTCGGACGGAGAAGAGGGTACATATACCTCACAGCTTTAGCAGGCTCTTCGCCTCACAGCCTTGGCAGGCTTCTCACTGGACTCTCACAGCTTTAGCAGGCTCTTGCAACTGGATTCAAACAGAGAGTAAGAGGAATATTTTCCCCACATCAGCGGGCGTTCACCGCTTTTGGCGTCTTCGGTTACTGGATGTAAACAGAGAGAAAGATGAGTATTTTCAACCACATCAGCGGGCTTCCACAGCTTTTAGCGTCTCCTGCAAAGAGAAGACGCAGGCATGGGGTCTCGTCCACCACTCGTTGAAGTGAAGCTAAATGGAGGACAGCTGTGAGGCGCAAATCACTCAATGCAGTAATAGATCCTCCACGGGAAATTCCAATCCTAATACTATTCCTTCAATCTCTCACTTTCTCCTTCAACCCGTCCTTCTCCTTGTCCAGATCCAAATCTCTCTCTTCTTCTTTCACACGAATACTTGACCGCCTCCTGCCTCGAGTGCCTCAAGCGCTTCCGAACTCCTCGAGCCCTTCCCAACTCCTCGCGCCTCGCAATGCCCTCTTATACTCCCCTACTCCAGCACATGCCCCAATCACCACTCTATTCCTCTCATTCCCGCACCTGATCGCAATTCCAGTCGTCAATCCCGTCATTTACCCATACACCCAGAACCGGCAGCCTCCTCGGTCCCCCACCGAAAGTGGCCTCTACAGAAACTCGAGCTCCATTTTAAGTTCCTGCCTGTACGAGATTCGTCACCCGTGACATATACATATATACACACATATATATATATATATATATATATATATATAGTGACTTTTTTGTGTCAGACTTGTGTCACTTTGCTCACATCTGATTGGTCCAATTTCAGTTTGAGAACTCTAACCCAGAACATTACCTGCCCTGGAGCAGGTTAGCTGTGCAGTGTAAGTTACTATGGCAATGAATGCAGCTAAAAGCCAAGCCACTTTCATGGTACCTAAAACCCAGGATAGGTGCAAACTAAACTGAAACTTACCTGGCTAGCCAGCTAATGCAGCTTCATGGTACAGGCCCCTGATCAACTCCGTGACGGTGCACGTTTCTCACTCATCACTGGAAACACGGCATGTCGCAATCTATGACGAAACCGGCGAGAGCCAATGAGCGTTTGATATTGCTGCCGTAAAACTTCTTAACGGCAAATTTTGAATCTGTTACTATAGCTACAGAGGAAGGAGATACATATCACTTATGAACGGTTTGAATTTGGATCTGTTCCTCACACAAAGCATCACATGGACACCGAAGATTTGAATAAAAATAAAATAGTTTTATGATCATTTTATTTAATGCTAGTGAATGACAGCATATTAATAAATGTATGTGCCCCATGTTAAAACCAAATTAATATTGCATGATAAGTTAAATGTTCTCTCTCTCTCTCTCTCTCTCAATTCAGCTTTATTAGCATGACTGTGTAACACAATATTGCCAAAGCATTAACATATGTATAACAACAACAACATAAATAACAACCTAAATAACAATAAATAAAATCCATCTAAATAAATGAAAAGATAAAGTAAGTCAGTTTTGAGTTAATCATGTTTAACATCTAACATTGTGAATGGTTAATACATATTTAGCAGCTAGTGCAACTGTGTTATCTTCTCCAAGTAAGAAGGGCATTTTCTCAGTATCACTAAGTTCAGTAAATGATGGAATCAATGCTTCAAATCTGGGGAGAAATGTTTCCCTCATATTGTGATATTTAGGACAAATCAGCAGAAAGTGTTTCTCATTCTCTATTTGCTGTAGATCACAGTGTCTACAGATCATCTGCTCTTGCTCTGTCCATGTTTGTCTATGTCTTCCTCTCTCTATTTCTAAATCATGGTTACTTCATCTGTATTTGGAGAGGATTTGTCTTTCTTTTAATGGTTTAATCAATAAATAATTGGCAAATTTAGTGGTTCTGTTTAGCGTTGAGTAGCATTGGAGTTTATTTTGAAGGTCAAAGTGTATTTTTAGAAATCATGAGTATCTTTCAGATTTTTGCCAATTTCTTTAAAGGGGTGGTTTATTGCAATTTCACTTTTTTTAACTTTAGTTAGTGTGTAATGTTGTTGTTTGAGCATAAACAATATCTGCAAAGTTGCAGCGCTGAAAGTTCAATGCAAACAAAGATATCATCTTTTAAAATTCTGGAAGTTTAATGCCTACAAAAACGGTAAGGGACTACAACGAACTACTTCCCAGGTCTGATACGTCACGGACCCAGATAAACCCCGCCCTCGGGAACATGTAAGGAAGGGGGCGAGGCCATGCTGTGCTGCTTTAGAGAAGAGGAAGAGAAAACTAGGGGTGCACGTAAAAATCTAGTCATATATGAATCGCGATTCTGTCTTCTAACGATTCTAATGGATTCACAAGTTTCAAAATTAATGTTCTAAAACAGCCGTTCTTACTGTTCCTCGCGTCGCTCTGCATCTCTCTCTCTCTCTCTCATTCAGATCGTCAGATCAGCTCCAACAAACTGTTCCAATTATACATTTTCACATAGCAATGAGAAGCGTTATACATGGACGCGTGTGCGGTTGCCGTACTGTATTAAAGCTTTAAGCAGAATAAAACCGTATATTAAAAGCTAACATAAGCAGTAGCATAATAACAGGCAGAGTATCTAAAAGTATGAGACAACAAACAAACAAACATACCATTAAGAGCCGTGCTTGCACAGGTTCTGCGCGATCCTCTTCACTAATATCCTCTGCGTCTCCTTGTCAGAGAACGTATTAATAGCAGTATTAAATAATGGTGATATCAATGGACTTTTAAGGTAATCAGTTAAATTAGCTAGCTGTTTTTATTGTTGACGTTTTATTCGAAAAAAACCTTTATATATCAATCCACATATGTGATGGACATTGGTTATGGTTATCTTTAGTGTCTACTTTGAAGGCATCTTGAGTAAAACAGCTTCATATTTAACGGGGCATTTGCAAAACACGTGAAGCAACGAGACCTGGTTAGCAGAATAAGGAAGTCTGTTGTGCATAACCCCTATAGGTGTATACACTCTAAAAAACGTTGGGTTATTTACTGTACCCAATATCTGGGTTAAACATGTTGGGTCGCTTTGTTGGGTTATTCCTGTGTTTATTGGGTTATTTCAACAACAACGCAACCAGTTGGGTTAAAATTTAAATTCCAACGGTCGATTGGTGCAGCTGCGACAGATGATACAGTGGTAAATTAATATGTGTGCGTAATGTTTTTCGTTACAAAGTGTCTTCATGCCCTGACACAATAATATTTCTGTTTTTCCTACGAGTTTGTTTACATCTCCCCTGTCGACTGAAACTTTAATCCGTTTTTTCTGCACTCTTGACTAACGACACGAGCGCTTGTAGCAGATCGATTTCAAACGTATAAAAAACGGTTTCCTTACTTTTTCTGTTCGTCTCGATAATTTTGGGGGAATTTTTTTTACATACCTTTCAGATATTAGGCAGAAGCGCTCACCTTGAAGACCAGCGGGGCCTCTTTCGTGGTGTCGCATCCACTCTGAGTGAAGATATGTCGCCTTTTTATTCAAATTTAATGTCCTTTCCCCAGGAAACTACAGAGTAAAATTAAAACACTACGAAACACGCAGAAATTAAGCATTTTATTATCTCTAAATTGCTGGTTACCAGAGCAATCATGTAGTGATTATTTTCACCAACAGAGGGCGCTGTGAGCTACACTGATTACACGCGCCGCTTCTTCAGCCACGAAGAACTGAACATGGAAGAGAGTGGGGCATTGTTATCATCAATTATCAAAAGATACCGTTATCGGTTTCAAGGTATAGTCACACACAAACTGTTCATGTTAAATTAAATTAATACTGATTGTATGTACCATATTAGGGTCTGAACAGGATGCTGAATTTTACACAATTTTAAACGTTACTGAAATTTCCACTGTCAAAACCTCATACGTCTTAACTATACCACTTGGATGAAAGTGCACTCTGATGTGGATAAATGAAAATACAAATAAATAATTGGACATGCAACTATTACATTTTCAGAATGTAATTACATTTGATTAGTATTAGATATTTGTATTGAGAATAATATATAACATATTATGCCATGGTCTGTCTGAATACTCGATTCTGATTAAAATAACTGTCATTTTTATCGTTCCGGTCAAATATTGCAGCACAAATATTGTTAACATCTTTAATATGTGAATGCTGGCAAATGGCAGACCATGGCATAAACGGGCGGTTCTTCGCTGCACGTCGTGCATTCAAATCGTTTAATGCACAGCTAGCCGTTGATTAACCCTTACAAATATAATTTAATTTAATATAGTTGACTGATTTATTTATTTGCTTAATTTTGAAATTATATGTTTCATTCTGTTTTGACTTGCCATTTCAAAGATTAAATTTAAAAAATACTACACTTCATTAAAATATCTGTAATATGTTTATTGCAATATGTTACCCCATCATTGCCACACATGGCCCAGCTCTGGCTGAAAGGGTACATGCCATTGCCAACAGGAGGCCAGGTTGAGGCCACATTTGGGCCAAGATCGCTTGCTACGTGGGAAGGACCACACTGTTCATGATGAAACATCACTCTTAGGGCCAACCTATACATTGTCTTTACTTTTGAATAACTAAAATACAGATTGTCACTTTCTATGGTGAGAAGTTCAACATTTTCAGTTTACTTGTCTCATATCACAAATGCTATAAAGTCCTACTGCAGTCAGTATATATGCTATTAAATAAAAGTATGTAGACAAATTTTGTAACTTGCATGCAATTATGGCAGTATTTTTAAATAAGTGTTATGGTGGACAGAGGATTAACAGGCTGTGTAACACTGAAGGTCCAAATACAGAAAATACCGTACAGTAGTTGTACAACTGGTGCTTCTAAAGGAAAGATCATGGATTTGTTAAAATACAAAAGGGTGCTTATTGGTCATGTATAACTGCACAAGTAGCAAAACGTATACACACACACACGTCTGGTTTGCTACCCTTGTGGGGACTCTCCATAGGCGTAATGCTTTTTCTACTGTGCAGACCGTATATCCTAACACCCTACCAACCCTACACCTAAACCTACCCCTTACAGGAAACTTTCTGCATTTTTAGATTTTCAAAAAACTTCATTCTGTGTGATTTATTAGCTTGTTTACCCATGGGGACCTCAATTTAGGTCCCCACCATGACACGAGTCTCCATGAGTCTGTGTGTATTCAGGTTTAAATCCCCACCTGAATAGAAAAACAGGTACACACATAATAAACGCGAATATGGACACTTCTACCAGGAGCTAACAGACAAGCAAACTGCAAAAGGTAAGTACCTTTTATTAATGTACGTTATTGTAAAGGAGCCAACGAGACGAGAGACATGCAGATCCATGTGCGAGCTTTATTACAAAGGCGTGGTCAGGAAACAAGCAAGGGTCAAACAGCTATATCACAGGCAAGGCAAAGAGTCATCCAAAACGGGCATGAGTCAGTCGATAGCGAACAATATGCCAAGGGGTTTGACAAGAGAGGTAAATCCGAAAACGTAAGCAATAGTCCAAGCAGGGGGCGGGGCAAGGCAAACTATAAAAGGCTCTGTAGGGTAGCTAAAGCTAGGGCAGCGATAAGTGCATACAACACTCAGCAGTGAGGAAGAGAAAGTCCATGGCTTAAGTAAGGCGTACAAATGGGAATCAGCTGTGTGTGATCAGTGCAATCAGCTGTGGGCGTGTGGTCAGTGCAATGGATGATGGGAACTGTAGTCCGGAGGTGACGTGCAACAGTTAGTGTAGTGCAAGAGTCACTGTGGTGAGTGAGTGGCCTCTGGTGGTGAGTGAATGGAAGTTCACAGACCGGATTCATGACATTTATAGCCTAATGTTTTATAGTTACATCAAGATACAGCGCATTGAAGTGAGATGCTAATCGCGATTACATATCATATCCCAATGCCCTACCAGTTACTGTGTTTTGTTAGTATGAGCTAATACTGTTAGTTATTATAGTATTTTTCTTCCATGTTTTTAATTTGCTTTAATACCAGACAAAACAGGTGTCTTCTGACATAATCTTTTTTTCTTTCTCTTTCTCTACATTTCCAAGCATTCATTTTGCCATTAATTGTAATAATCCAGTGATATTTTTGTTTGGACAAGGAGTCTGACAACAGCCAGTGCTCCACACAGAGATCTGATCTCATCGTCTAAATCCAGAAGAACTGTGGCAGTGTCTCCAAGATGCTTCAAGAAACCTACCTGCAAAGCTAAAAGTTTTAGGCACTTGTGTAAAATTTCTGTAAAATGAGGATGTTGTCAAAAATAATGCCATGAATAAATTTTCTTTATCAATTAACTTCTATTAAGTAAATTAAATCAACATTTAGTGTGACCATCCTTTGCGTTTAAAGCAGCTTTTGCTCTAGGTGCACATGTGGTTAGTTTTTCAGGTAACTTTTCAGATAGGTTTCTTGAAGCGTCTTGGAGACGTTGCCACAGTTCTTCTGAATGTAGTCTGTCTCAGTTTGTTCTGTTCTTCATGTCATTCCAGACAGACTGGATGATGACCAGATCAGATCTCTGTGTGGAGCACTGGCTGTTATCAGACTCCTTGTGCAAACAAAAATCTCACTGGATTATTACAATTAATGGCAAAATGAATTTTTGGAACTGTAAACTGATATTTCCTACTGAAACACTACAGCAAAAGAAATAACTGACTTAAAACCATTTTTTAGCTGCTGAAAATACTAGTGTTCTAATCATTTTGGACACCACTGTATATGGAGCCCACAGGAGTCAGTAGACTATTGTGGATTAATATAAAACTTATGTGCTCATGACCTCATAATGAGAGTAACCCTAACTGATAAGATAGAAATGCAAATTTTAGCTATTCAATTCCTCCTGGGGGCTCTGAAGAAAGTGACACAACCGGAAACTGTAATGCCTGAGCTCAAAAAAGTTTCTCGTGCACACGCGAAAGTCTTCATTTTTTATTTTTTTGCCAATGTCCCTTTTGGGAGAAGGGGGAAAAAAAGACAACCTGTATCTGGAGATTATAACTTTATATATTTCTATATTATATTTCTATTTACCCCATATATTAAACCGTGTAGCGCACTCTAACACGATATAGCCTACTGTACTTTGAGCAACCATGCATGGTCCTCTCTGATACCGTGACCCAGATAGCACACAAAATTTTGACAAAATTATATCCCAGTATATAATTTCATGATGATAAAGTTCCCAGGATTCTGCTATGTCTATTTTAAAAATAATATTTGTATTAAGTCTCTGCATTGTTCCAAAGATGGCTCTATAGTTCTCAACTGAACGTGCAGGAGAAGCATTACTAAATTTGGCCAAAGGAAAACTGTTAAAATCTAAAATTTTCTATATTAATTTGTGCATTTTTCAAATGTTTATTAAAAGTGGAAAAATTCATTAAAAAAAAATCTGAAAAGAACTGAATATTTTACTTTTTCGGGTAACATTTTGTGTGTACGGTTCTAATTTCAGTTTTGGTTTTCAGCATGGCATTTAAAAATACAATAACCGTTCTTTTTTCATTTTTTGGTCAGGGTTAAAAAACAAAAAACAAATGGATAATGAAAGGAAAGTATCGTGAAGTATGATGATTTCTGATCATACAAGATAATGTGCATGAAAAAAAAAATATTAATACAATGTTTTGAGAACTATTTCTGTAGCAGTCATATCTGCCTAATAGGTTTATTTATTATATAGCTCTCCTGAGTACATTTTCTACCAAAGCATAAAGATTGTACTATCACAATATGGAAAGTTATGAATGAATTTAATGGTTTTTTAGTTTCAGTTTCAGTTTATTTATAAAGCACCACTAAACACAACTATCGTTGACCAGGGTGCAGTACAAGTAAGTCTTACAAGTAACCACAAACAAAATTAAAAACATAAGCAAAGTCACAAATAACACTACAGAACACAAGACAGAGCAAATTCAAATCACGAATAATAAGCCAGCTCAAATAAAAATGTTTTTAACCTGGATTTAAAAATGGGTAGTGTAGGGGCGGCTCTGATTTCTGTAGGAAGACTATTCCAAAGTCTCGGAGCAGCTACGGAGAATGCTCGATCACCCCTAGACTTAAGTCTGGTTCTGGGAATCACTAAGAGCCTTAAGTGCTAGAAAGGCGCTATATAAATAAAAATTATTATTATTAATTATTATTAAGTTGGCAGACCTAAGAGCTCTTGTAGGTTGATGGTCTATCAACAGATCCGAGAAGTAAGAGGGTGCTGAACCATTTAAACACTTATAAACCAGTAAGAGCATTTTAAACTGGAGGAAAAAAAACCTGAAAGAAAAAAAAAAAAAATGTGCAAATTTTATTTTTTATCACTAAACTACTGTCATAAAAAGTTATAGATTTGTATATACATAACTCCTGAATAAAAATTCAAATGTGTTTGGACTGATTTAAAAAAAAAAAAGAGTTTTGAACAAATTTGATTGGTTTGTCGATAGTGAGCGCAAATGCAGGTGATAAGCTATGGAGTCAATTTAATGCCGCATATATATGCAAAAGAAAATAAAGTTTTGCAAAAGAAAATCAGTTTTGCAAAGAAAAATAAAGAATTGCAAAAGCAAATGAAGTATTGCAAAAAGAAAATAAGTTTTTCAAATAAAAATAAAGAATTGCAAAATAGATAAATGAAACAGAGCAAAAGCAATGATTTTGCAATACATATTTTCCATGGCCATATCTACTAATTTATTTGCAATGCAGCTTTTATTTTGTGTTTCAGTCAAGTTTGAGCTTGCCATACCGTTTTCCCTTTTCGCTTCACGTTTCTGCGCGTCTCACTTTGTGGCGTTGTTTTGACATGGGGGTGGAGTCAGGGGACGGGGGCGTGTCTAACAGGCCTGGGCATGCCTCCCTGGAAGTGACGTCATCGGCCCGAGACGCAGATCACAGCTGATCCAGGCACCGTCATTGAGCAGAGGCATGCGGGCGGATCGTTTCCTTTTATTCACTAGCTTTAAAACATGCATGTTTTCATTTTAAAGAAGTTAAAGAAGTTGTTAATATGAACATCTGCTGTTTATTTCTCTCAATGTGTGCACATTTTAGCATTAAAATGTGTATCGTTTCATCTGGTTAACTAAATGTGCATTAATAGTGCTTGTTTAAAATCTCTTAACCTGTGCACAGCGCTCTTTGTTTACATTAGTTCAGAGTTACTGCTAGTTTTAATGTAAAAGAATGCAATTAACTTCACAAACTATACATCATTAAAAAGGTCTAAAACTCTAGCTTCATATCCATCTCGACTTCGTTTTTCATTTACATAACTCCTGGCATAAATTAAGAAATGACTGGCACTGGAAGTTAAAAAAAAAAATGAAGCTTGAGTCTTTTTGGTTTAAATTTCTCGTGGCCAAGAGATATTAATGGGTAAACAAACCAGCGTGACCATAGCAACCTGGGATTATCAGAGATGTATTTATTAATATTTTATTTTTAATTAAGAAATTATACAAAAAAAAAAATACATTATTAAATTATTATATTAACACCACCACGGGGTAATTTTACTCATGGCTGTTTTTCAAATAGGCTACATAATATATTTTCAATTAAAAATATCCAAGTCTTACAGTCATTGACTTTTACTAAAATTGTGTTATTTACAATCCCCTGTTTATTGTTAAAAAAATTGTTTAGATAAAACCAGAACAAAAATGGGGCATTTATACCTATAAGCGCCATCAGGACAAATTTACGCATAATTCCTGTCATCACGTTCAAATGAAGATGTTTTAGATGTTTATTCCTCTACTCATAAATGTTCAAACTTTGGATTAAATATTAATTTGTGTTTGCAATTTTTTATCGTTTATGGTTCGCTACTGTGTTGCTTATTTATTCCTGAAAAAAAAATCTGAATTATGATGTAATGAATAAAACAATTTTTATGATTACCCCAAGTTTATTGGTGTTGTTCTCTTATTCAAATGATAAATTATATAACTAAACAAATTAATTAATTAGGTGAAACTGTGCACTTGAGTCTGTCATTGTACATCCTTTGCAATGTGGTGAATTAGTATTGCTTATAATAGTCTATTTAGGGTGTTTTAGTCATTTAAATAACATGGGTTATCTTGAAACATTTTATTAGCTATAATATTACAACATCCAAATATATATTTAATTCCTCGTAATTCTCGTTGTCATTGCAGGCTGGTTTATATTCATCATTAAGAAAAGTGATTAGTGTAACCTGCTTAAAAATAGCTGTGAACTTAAAACAATAGGACAAAAACATAGCTGATGACTAAAAATAATAATTTTATGACTCTAGACATTGTGAAGACAGTGGCATAATACAGTGACATACTACGTTTTTAGCCATATCAAAACAGTAGTCATGGCATGGGTAAATTTGACCCGCTGGCGCTTTTAGGTATACAGCGACCTCTGGTGGTTGAAGTGTTAACCATAGGCTACGTACTGGACTGTATTGCGATGTAGACAACATTCGCAATTAAGTTTATTATGAATAAATGTTACATAAAGTATAATAAAATAGGCCGACAAGAAAACATTTTTATCCATCCCACAAGACTTGTAAGTCCATGTATTGTATTAGTATTGGTAATATTTTTATATTCGTTGTTATGTATTTGATTTATTTTCCCTTCATTTCGATCTCTTAACGTTCAGGGCTGTATAATAATAATAATAATAATAATAATAATAATAGCCTAATATACACATATATTACATAAAAAGACACGATCAACGGACTGTGGGATGGATAAATATATTTGATCAATCTCTGATAATCCCAGGTTGCTATGGTCACGCGGGTTTGTTTATGCATGATTAAACTCATGGCCACGACATACAGTATTATCATGTTCCCATGACTTAATATCTCGTGGCCACGATAAAACTAAACCAAAAAGACTTTTTAATCTTTTTTTAAACTTCCAGTGCCAGTCATTTCTTAATTTATGCCAGGAGTTATGTAAATGAAAAACGAAGTCGAGATGGATATGAAGCTTGAGTTTTAGACCTTTTTAATGATGTATAGTTTATGAAGTTAATTGCATTCTTTTACATTAAAACTAGCAGTAACTCTGAACTAATATAAACAAAGAGCGCTGTGCACAGGTTAAGAGATTTTAATCAAGCACTATTACTGCACATTTAGTTAACCAGATGAAACAATACACATGCTATAAAAGTGTGCACACATTGAGAGAAATAAACAGCAGATGTTCATATTAACAACTTCTTTAACTTGAGCAAACGCTGCTAATACACATATACATTTGTTAATAAAATGAAAACATGCATGTTTTAAAGCTAGTGAATAAAAGGAAACGATCCGCCCGCAGGCCTCTGCTCAATGACGGTGCCTGGATCAGCTGTGATCTGCGTCTCGGGCCGATGACGTCACTTCCAGGGAGGCATGCCCAGGCCTGTTGGACACGCCCCCGTCCCCTGACTCCACCCCCATGTCAAAACAGCGCCACAAAGTGAGACGCGCAGAAACGTGAAGCGCAAAGGGAAAACGGTATCGCAAGCTCAAACTTGACTGAAACGCAAAATAAAAGCTGCATTGCAAATAAATTAGTAGATATGGCCATGGAAAATATGTATTGCAAAATCATTGCTTTTGCTCTGTTTCATTTATCTATTTTGCAATTCTTTATTTTTATTTGCAAAACTTATTTTCTTTTTGCAATACTTCATTTTCTTTTGCAATTCTTTATTTTTCTTTGCAAAACTGATTTTCTTTTGCAAAACTTTATTTTCTTTTGCATATATATGCGGCATTAAATTGACTCCATAGGGACACTGACCATAATCAACCAATATACATAAAACCAGAAAAATATATCCAAATAAAATATGCAAACAATCAAACCAAAAATATATATCCAAATATAATCATCTTATATGATATACAAAACTTTATTTTCTTTTGCATATATATGCGGCATTAAATTGACTCCATAGACTTGTTATTTACTTGTTCAGATGGCAATATATGGTGAAAATTCTTATTTGGGTCACACATTCCAAGACATAGGCTAGAATCTGTGAATCATGAGTACAGTATCCACACCGGTGCGGTGACTGACTGCCACACACACATTCACCTCAAAACATTAGATTCATCCACGCTGGAGCCATGCAGGAACACCAGATCACAGCCCCGCACACGGAAGATAATTCTGCACAGAGCTGCAATTCCAGGTTTTCAAACAGAGATGGCGACAAAGAGGCAGAATTTACGGACTGCAGCTTTAAGTAAACTGTAGTCATTGAGAGAACAACCAACAACATAAGTTTTTTTAAAGGTATCTTCTGTGTTTTCCTGTAAAAAGTATTTAAATCAGTGTGTTAATTCATCTGAATGACATAAAAATATTATTTACATACCAAAGTTTGGTCACATCTGAAACACTGGGACATTCCAAGTGTTCTCATGCAGCACAAGCCATCTTTAGATACAAAATCTGCACACGATGAATTAATTCATTGAGTGTCCCTGCATTACTAAGCCTGTAACACCTACTGTACTTTTTTAATATTACACTCTTAAAAATAAAGGTGCTTCACGATGCCATAGAAGAACCTTTTTGTCTAAATGGTTCCACAAAGAACCTTTAACATCTGAAGAAACTTTTTGTTTCACAAAAGGTTCTTTGTGGTGAAAGAAGGTTCTTCAGATCATAAAAAGGTAAGGAAGAGATAGTTCTTTAAAGAACCTTTGACTGAATGGTTCTTTGTGGAACCAAAAATGGTTCTTCTATGGCATCGCTTGAAGAACCTTTTGAAGCACCTTTATTTTTAAGAGTGTACATTACATTTCCATGCAAGTAATTTGTTGTCCTATTGCATATAATTGCATACAGTAAGTGTCTGTGCAAAAAAAAAAAAAAAAAAAAAAGCAAACCAATGGAATTTAACTGAACTGTTCATTAATAGTTGAGGTTCATTTACTGGTTAATTTATGTCATTTTAATGTTTACACACTTTTTATTGATTAACTAATAATTTAACATTTGTAAATGTTCAAAATACCACACTATTGATTTATTTATTTATTTTTATTTGAGCCTCAATGATATTTGCAGTAGGTACTTATAGTGTCTTAAAGATGTAGTCTTGTTCATCACTCTTCTGTCTATCAGCAGGGATGTCACAATCATTATATCTCACTTTTACAAAAAAATCTACATTCTTTATATACATTCCTAATATTTTAAAGTGACTTGTTATATTGTGTTTGGCTTTCAACCCCTCTGGTTATCAGAGCAACTTATCGTCTAAATCAGTGTTTCTCAACCCTGGTCCTGGGCACACCCCAGCACTGCACATTTTGTGTGTCTCCCTAATCAAACACACCTGATTTAACTCATGAGCTCATTAGAAGAAACTCCAGGACCTGAAATGGGTGTGTCAGATAAGGGATACATACAAAATGCGCAGTGTTGGGGGGCGCCCAGGACCAGGGTTGAGAAACACTGGTCTAAATTAAACTTCAAGTAGTAGTTACAGGAAAAGTTCTTGTGTAAAAAAAAAATGTTGCCCCTCTTGTTCTTGAATTCCCGTCAACATATTAGATGTCTCAGGGGTTAGTTCATGCCGCAAATACTCACTGATGTGTATTTTGCTTTCATTATCATCCTCCATGTCAAAAGGGTGTAAAAATGTTTGTTTCCAATAACCAGTGTCATTTCTGCATACTGGTTGCATGCAAATATGGTAATCATCTCATTATGAGTGACTCATAACTTGAAACAAAAGGCAATTATTTTAGCACCTATCAAGACATGCTATTATGATTATCAGATTACAACAACCGGTGGGAGGGGTGGTCCTCGTGTCCCCACAAGGATAGTAATACCAGTCAATTTTGACCTTGTGGGGATATTTTTATTTTTTTGGTCCCCATGAGAAAACAAGCGTATGAATCATACAGAAGAAAGTGTTTTGAAAATCTAAAAATCCAGAAAGTTTCTGTCAGGGGTAGATTTAGGTGTTAAAATACCGTTCGTACAGTAGAAAAACTATTTATGCTTATGGAATGTCCCCATAAAACATGGAAACCCAATGTGTGTGTGAGTGAGGAGTTATTGGAGCAAATTGGATAACAGGGACCTCTGGTGGTGAAAATGAGTTTTCATAAGAGTGGAACTGGAACATTTTTAAACTGTGATTTCCTGGTTTGGAAAAGTAATAATTAAACAGAACCATAATGAACTATACATTAAATGTAAAACGGAAAGAAACTGATCTCAAGACTGAACAGAAATCCTTAAAAACTTAGAACTATTTTGCAAAGACAAAATTTGCATAGTATTTAACAAGATACACATTACAAGGAATTAGAAAGGTGTGTGAAGAATGAGGGGAACAAATGGGATGACAGGGACCTCTGGTGGTTGATCTGAGAGTGCATCTTTGAATTACTAAATATAACACGAAATATTAAGAACTGAATTGCCACAGACATGGAATAATTGTAAATAAATACATAAATAAATAAATCGCGATTTCCAACCTTGGGAAAGTCAATTAAATCTGTAAAATCTTGTTTGTTTACACATATTCATTTAGAAGTTTGTTGCCACCCACCAATTTTTGTTGAAATATTTCCTAACAACTTTATCCTGTAACAATTGGAAACAACTTTATTGATTAAAAAGTGTGGAAGACCTGAAAGTAGCCTGGGACCATAGAGAATTAAAGCTATCACAAGACGTTTAGCTGTAAATACACAGAAATGCTGGCTCCAGTCAAATTTGTCTATAGTGACATCATAAATGTTATTATAATAATGTTAGGACAGGGTGCATTTATCAAGTCCTTCATCACTGTTTGTTAACATTCAACAACTACTTTTCTTTAAATCTATCTGAACTATAGACATACTGGGCTTCTGGTAAATTAATCGACAAATTTTATTTGTCTTTAGAAAATGAATGTTAAAAATTTTTCAAATTAATATTTTTAATGAAAAGACCTTAGTCAGGTTAGACGCCGATTTAACGTGCATGAAAATGAGGCTGTGAGACAGACTTGCCTCTCTGCATTACTAAGCTTCTCTGCACTGTATTTCTACTGTATCTTTTCCCTTTCTGTTTCACTTCTAGAGACATTTACTTGTGACTGATAATGTCGGCGACCCTCTGGTGATCAAGTGTGGGGTTTTATGTCTGACTGTTAATTTCAAAGCCTGGAGAATTGCCGTGGTAAGGACATTAAATTACAATTCACATACATCACAGACTGAGTCTGATTATGACTAATAGTTTGGAACATCAATTGTACTTTTTATAATGCATTACATTTACATATATACATATAAATATATCTTGATGCATAAATTGTATATGTGTTATGGTAGAATCAGGTGGAATTAATTGCTCATCAATTTTTGAGGTTATTTTATTGATTTAACATTTTATGCATACATGCTTTATTTCTATATATTTCTATAATTTAAAATTCTTTTTGATTTTTTTTTTTTTTCTTGTTTAAGTCTTTCACAGTACACTCTTAGAAATAAAGGTACAACCTTTTCAAAAGGTACACTTTTGTTTTTATTAGGTTCAAATATGTACACTTTAAGTACTAATATGTACCTTTAAGGTACTAAAATGGACCCTTTAGGTACAAACATGTACCTTTTGAAAAGGTACCGCCCCAGTGACAGCTTTTGTACCTTTATTTCTGAGAATGTAGGGACTTTGAAATGTATAGTGTCTTAGAAATAACAACATTTACAACTACTAATGCTTTTTACAAAAGTTACTATCACAGACTTGAAGTCTGTCAAAGTGGATAATGAAAGCGAAAATCGCATTAGTGAGTATGTACAGCATGAACTGAGTTTTAAGAAATCTGCTATGCTTTCAGGAATTCAGGAACAAGAGGGGCAACATTTTTTACACTTTTCCTGTAACTAGTGCTTGGAGTTTAATTTAGATGTTAAAATGCTGTAAACAGAGGGGTTAAACACTAAACACACTATGACACAACAATTTGAAACGTAACTGATGTATAAAGAATATATAGAGTTTCTAAAGTGCAATATAATTGTGACTTCCCTGCTGATAACCATTTTGTTATGCTAACAAAAAATATACATAATTTAGTTGGAACACTGAAGAGAAGAAATAAATCAATGTGAAATGAATTACAATCAAATAATTAAACAATGTATTCATTTGAATTTTTGATTGGTTTTCCAGATGGCTTTTTCAGCTGCTACTTATGCTAAAGGAAACTTTGGAAAGGTGTATAAAGTAACCTACGGAAACACCCATGCAGCTCTTAAGAAAGTGCCTTCCACTTCTGTATCTAAACAAGAAATTCAGAAAGAGAAAAATATATACTGGTGAGTATTTGTATGCTTAAAACATAATAATAACAATAAGAAGAAGATTTTTGCATATTACTGATGTTAAATATAATTTGAAAAAGAAATGAGACATTTTAACCTGCCGTTTGTGATATTTCATATTTGGCAAATGTGAACTTATTGTAGGTCACTGAATCACTCCAATGTGGTGAAGCTCCTTGCTGAGCCCTGGCTGGACTCACGGGGCATGTGGAATATCCCACTGGAATTAATCTCTGGGAAAACTCTGGAAAAGCTAATGTTCAGCCCACAATCAAACATGGAGGTACTGTTAAAAATTAAGTTTTTTAAAAATTAAGTAAATTTTATTTACATTTTGGATGATAACAGATTTATCCTAAACTTAGTCAAACACTAATTGAAATTCAAGAATGTTTCAATTAAATAAAGAAAAAAAAGATATATATTTGTGTAGAAATGTGCTCCATGAACTAAAAAAATAGCCAGTAGTCATTAAGAACAGCTGAAAATCACAAACTGTAAAGTAGAAAAAATATTTAGTGTATCACTTCTAACACCTAATTATTCAGAAAGCTACACAATTTATATATATAAACAAACACACCTTTTATCTCTGTGCACAAAATGTAATTTACAGATCAATCCACAACCTTATAGTTTGAATTTTATCAATGCAAGTAGTGCTGATAGCTGTTATTTTCTTTCTCAGCTAACGAAGCCTGTCATGGTCACCATTATCAAAGGCATGTGTGAAGGCCTCACTTATATGCACAGCAAGAATATCGTTCACCAGGACCTCAAGCCTGACAACATCATGGTGAGTCAATGAAGGTTTTTCTGGCTGTGAGACATGATTTCTGATGCGTGTGAAAACAAATGCCCACATTTGCACAAATGCACACACTATGTTAATAAAATTAAACAACTTTTAAATAATTTTAAGTAAACCTGCCAAAATGTAAGTTTTTACTGTTATTCATTACATTCCATATGTAATACAGTACAATCTTCATGCTTTGGTAAAATATGAACACATCTCCAGAACGGATTAGACAAAAACAACAGTTGTGCTGTGGAAACCATGATCCACTACCATTCAAAAGTCTGGGGGAAGTAAGAAAAAATAAATTAATACTTCTATTCATCATCAAGGATGCATTAAATTGATCAGTGAAGTCATTTATGATGTAACAAATGATTTACATTTTTAAAAAATGCTGTTCTTTTGAACTTCACATGCATCAAAGAATCCTGAAAAATAAAATGTATCAGTTTCTACAAAAATATGAGGTAGCACAATTATTTTCATTGATAATTTATTTCGTTGCTAATAGTAATAGTAATAGTAACTTGAGAAGCAAATCAGCATATTAGAATGATTTCTGAAGGATCGTGTGACACTGAAGACTGGTGTAAAAACAGAAATGTGACCCTGGAGCACAAAACCAGTCTTAAGTCGCTGGGGTATATTTGTAGCAATGGCCAAAAATACACTGTATGGGTCAAAATGATTGATTTTTCTTTTATGCCAAAAATCATTAGGACATTAAGTAAAGATGATGTTCCATGAAGATATTTTGTAAATTCCCTACTGTAAATATATCAAAACTTCATTTTTGATAAGTAATATGCATTGCTAAGAACTTCATTTGGACAACTTTAAATGGGATTTTCACAATATTTAGATTTTCAAATAGTTGTATCTTGGCCAAATATTGTTCAACAAACCATACATCAATGAAAAGCTTATTTATTCATTTATTTATATGACCCTTATGACTGGTTTTGTGGTCCAGGGTAACAAATTATAGAAAGACATTACAATCTGATCCCAAACTTATGACCGGCAGTGTATATATTAGGAGATATTATATATGTTAGCTCTGGATTTGAAATAGTTTGCCAATACAAACTGGTTGATTTAGTAAATGTTATCTCATTATGACTGATTATGTAAAAAAAAAAAAAAAATCAACAAACAGAAATTATATGAACCCTAGAAGAAAATACAACTGAATCATTATAATGTGCCTTATTCAAGCATTTATCGTCATGTCATCTCTTTACAGGTGGAATACAGCACTTACCGGGCCGTCATAATTGACTTAGGCCTCGCCAGATTCCAGAAGAACGGGCTTTGCTTTGGCGTAGAAGGAGGCAATTTGTGTTACTCTGCTCCAGAGATTTTCCAAGGGAAACACAGAGACCAGTACTCTGATGTGTGGGCAATGGGTAAAATCATAACAGAGCTCCTGATCGTGCCCAGAGCGAGACTCCCTCCGACCATCGACACTGTCTATGTGTTTGGAGTCATGGGTATGAATCCTTACAGTTTCCCCCTCTCTAGAATGGTGGGCAGCTTTGTTATGCTCAGACCTACAATGCAGCAGGTCTTAGGAAATATTCTTGAAGCAGGAAAGAGGTGGATTATGTTTAGCAACGTTTTAGGGAATATGGGAATAGCTTTTTAAACAACTCTCAACTCTCAAAAAAAAAATCTGGTTACTGAAGTTTATCAGTGATAAACTTATTCCCAACTCTCTTAGTTTTGGGAATAGGTTTATCACTGATAAACTTCAGTAACCAAATTTTTGAAAATTTTAATTCTATGGCCAGAAATAAAAAGAGGCCAAATGATTTTGTAAATGTATGTTTGAATGATAAGAAAGAATATAACTTAGTTTTACTGTACTTTTTCTTGTGATTTATAAATTATACAGATCATATTTTTTTTCCAGTACATGTAGTTTATTGGTTGATTATGATCAGTGTCAGATTAGTGGAATAAGTTAAATAAATCAGTGGTGTTGTTCATTTTAATATACTGGTTGATGATTCATTTTAGTTAATTTTTACTGATTCGATTGAAATATAAGCTGTTTATTATCAACTTTGTTTCAGAAATGGAAAAATGGAAATGTGGAAAGTGCAATTATTTGCAGTTTGTAGTTTCACCACTAGAGGGTGTGTTCAATCACAAAAAAGTTATAAAACGCTCTTTCAATTGCAGCCAAGTTGGTTTAATTGTAGATAGTGTTGTAAGTAACACACGCGCACACACACACACACACACACACACACAAACAGTATGAAAGGGTGTGATTTTAGTTCTTGTGTTTCTATGTGTTTCTAAGGCATTTTCAGAATGTGTCATTCTCTTGCCATGTTAAAGAAACCTGTCCATTTACAAAAATACATTCTTTGCTACCTTCCTGCATGCTGCTTGTTTTTCTTAACCTGTCTGATAACGTTTCCCAGATGTCAAAGGGGCTTAAAACATGTTTCTAGTACATAGGAAGACTTACTGCTTACTTTTCATGAAATGAGAATCTAATGGAACAAAACACTATTAGGGTACACTATTAGAAATTAAAAAAAAAAAAAAAGCTTTCCTTCTTTCCTGAATCTTAATGAATCCTAAGCAAATCTTTGAAAATTTGAACTTTTGCATTTACATTAACACTGAATTAATTTATATTTGCACTTTATATTAACAGGGTGAATTCAGTGACATTCACTGTGGTTTCTTAGTCTTGTGTTAAATGTAAAATATATAATGTGTTAATGAGTTAATTAGTTGGTGTGATGCTATCGGTTTTCTACAAGCATAAATACTGTACAATATGATTAGATATAGCTTAAATGTTACAATAAATTAGGACAGCACTAACAATTTTGCAGTAAATTCCACTCTATACTTTACCATTTGATTATTTGCAGTTCGTTTTTCCAACCAGCAGAGGGTGTGTGGGAACGCTTTGTAAAATTCAGCGAAACTACTTTCAGTTTAAAGTGCATTCCTGTGAAAGATGTGCGCTTATTATCATTGTATTTATGTGTGATCAGTAGATGATAATTTCACATATGTATCAAAATAGATAGATACAAAAGAAATGCAAGTGTCTGCTATGGAAAAAAGAAATGCAACCTCTAACCTCAACAGCACGTGTTGCACCTGTGTGACACAAATCACTTCTTTGAACGCTACAAGTCAAACGTTTGGACACACTTGAATCTTAAAAACGTTTGATTTAAAGCCTTGTGCTCAAATGCATGAAACAGAAACAGACAAATATAGGCCTCTAAACTGAAATTTTTAAACATATAATAAATAATTCTGGATAACATCTAGATCAGGGGTGTCAAACTCAATTCCTGGAAGGCCACAGCCCTGCAGAGTTTAGCTCCAACCCTTATTAATCTCACCCTGATCCAGCTTATCACGTCCTTCAGGTTTATTTGAAAAATACATGGTTTGTGTGTTGGAGCAGGCTTGGAACTAATCTCTGCAGGGCTGCGGGCCTGCGGCCCTCCAGGAACTGAGTTCGACACCCCTGATCTAGATAGTGTATATAGCCTACACATTTTATATATGTAAATCTAGTCTGAACTGATATTGTGTGGGTCATTTCAACTGATGTGAGGTTTTCTAGAAAGTTTAATTGAAAATTAATTATTTAATTCATTGATTCATTCATTCATTGATTCCAAAAAGAAAACTAATACGTCCAAGTCAAACCTTAACTGGTTTTTATTTTATTTATTTTTTTAAAGAAAGACCATCAACATTTATTTTGTTGCCGTGTGCAGTGGTTTTGTTGGCAATGACCCATCTGTACAGTGAGATCACCTGAGGGTGTGAGGGTCATGTGACAGTGAGAATCTGAATCATCAGTGGGGTGTGTCATCGGTGAAGCACCTCTAATGATTGGCTCACAGAGGAGAAAGAGAGCCGGAGAGATACATTACCTCATAGCACAGGAAAAAGAGATGAGGTCATACTCACCTGACTCATATTCCCAGCTCAGAGAAGCATTTACACTCAAAGTAAACCCCAAGTGTTTATGTGAGAGAGAGAGAGGGAGGAGGGAGGAGGGGGAAGAGTCAGTACAGTCATAGAGTTCAATAGCAGGAAGACCTGAGTGATGACCATAGATAATAATATCTCTTCAAACATGAATGATAAAGCAAGAGAATATAAGCACTTATTATCGAAGTATTATTATTATTATTAATGTTGTTATTTACATATAAATAAATACCAATCAGTCCATATTAAGTGCCATTAATTAATATTGAATAGTATTATGTATTATTATATAATATACATTGTATTATATTATGCATTAAAGAACTATTAATTAAACACACTTAATATGGATTTCGTAATTGTCACAAGCCATATTAAGTCCATTATTATTTGTACTTAAAATCCAGAAGGTGCTTTAGAAAAACAACAGCAATGCATTGACAAATATTATAGATAAAAATAGGAAAGTGGGTCTTTTTTATTATTTATTTGTTTTTGCCGTGCTCTTATTATTAATAGTATTATTATTATTATTATTGTTGTTGCTATCAAATCTACAAATGTTACAAATCATGTAATCCATATATTATTTTATTATATTATATTATATATATGACTTATATTATAATTCTGTTATGTGTTAATTACGTCTTAATTAATCACTCTTAATCAGGATTCTGACGGTCAAGTAATCCATATTAAGTGTGATTAAATAATATATAAATCATCATTTGTTAATGTGACATTTTTAATAATATATGTGAATGAATTATGATTTATTATTTTATTGTATTATAATTCTGTTGTGTATTAATTAAGCTTAAGGTATTAATGCTGACTGATTCGTGTCATTGTTATGTGACACCACATTACAGCATGAGTGTGTACTGACAAATGCTCTGCTGGATGATGTCATATTAGCTCATTATTTACAGAATGTGGGTGTAGTGAATACAATATGAGTATATGAGTATATGCAAACATATTGGCTCTGCCAGGAAAGAGAATGTTCAGCACAGACTTCAAGAGACGCTTCCAATGACTAGACGCAGATTCGACTGAAACAAGCAAAGTGAACGAGTGGAAAGACAAAAGGGGGACTTGATAAACAAAGGACCCAGGCCCACAGACAGACGGAGCAGGCAGGGAAACATGATCTGTTATCCATAGTTGATATTGATTTGGGCCTTGGGCTCCCAGTGGAGACCATTAATGGAGGCAAATGACCTTTTGGACATAGTGACTGTCACTAAGGTGCTGGCACTGATCCAGAATATGTGAGAAAGACCCGTCATGTACATCTCATATTAGTGCTGCCATCTGATCGACTCGTGCTGATGCAACTTTAAGTGTCCAGCTCTCTGACTGACCAATGAAAACACTGGAAAAACTGCAGATGCAAATGAGAAGAGACTGAGTAAACAATCACCTCTATATTTGCAATGAGAAGAATTTCATAAGCATTTCCTGAGAAAGCAATTAAGTATGCTTGCCTTTGATGGTAAAGAAATATGACATTCTGTGTAGTCAATATGTAAATGAAACCAGTTACACCACATACTCCTGTCACCACAACCACAATATTTTCTTTTCTTTTTTTCAAAGCTGATGCATTGCATGCATTTGTAAGTATATAACTGCATTTCATTCAAATCATATATTTATGGATATTATTTATAGTTATAATAATATTTATTTCAACACACACACACACACATACAGTAATTAAAAAAAATATATATATTGTAAGTGTTTAAACTGTTTTATATAACCCTAACTAAACTACAAATAATTGTGACTTACCCCATATAGTGTGATAACATGCCCCACTTTAAAGTCAATGTATGATCAAATTAAATTATTATTATTATTATTATTAAGATACGTACATGTATTTTTAAAATTTGTATTTTTATGTTCAAAAGCTTTTTAGTAGATTTTGTATAAATATGAGCCAGTACAGAAACTACATTTTCAAAAATAAAATATGAATTACCATTTTAGGCTACAATAAGACAATAAAAAAAATATCAACAAATGGTATTGGTTCTCCAATTGAAACTAAAATATATTTGGATGATGATGATTATTATTATTATTATTATGTTGTTGTCGTTGTTGTTGTTGTTATATTAACTTATAATATAATATGTTTTTGTTCCCGTTGTCTTTTTTTAATTATAATATCTATTTACCAAAAAAATGTTGTGCTTTTATTAGTGTTTAAACTGTTTTAACTAAATAAAATGCTATTGAATAGGTTCCATTGTGACAAATTACTCCACATAGTGTGACAACATGTCCCAATTTAAGGTCAACATATTTTTAATTAATTCATTTTGTAATTCTTTTTTTTTAATCGATTTTAAGTACATGCATAATTAAAAAAAGAAAAAAAAAAGTACTTTGTATGTTTATGATTTAACTGAGTTTCAATAGTAAGCCCACCTTAAAAATATTAAAAATATCGTATTAAAACAAATTTTGAAAATATGAATTGGTAAAAAGTGTAACTACCAGTGTTATCAGTTTGCTTAATATAAATAATATTTTTAAAAATAATATTTAATGTTTTAATTCTATTTAAAATATCACCATCTGGTATCAGATCTACAATTCGAAAAACAATACATCTGTATTATTAGTATTAGTATTAGTATTATTGCTGCTGCTGCTGCTGCTGTTGTTGTTGTTCCAGATTTCATCTTTGCCGCCAGGCGTGGCATCATGAGGACAGTGTCGTCTGAGGTGGAAACACGAATGCTCTTTGTTCAAGGTTTGCCTGCGATGTTGCTAGACACGTGCTCGCTCTCCTCTCTCTCTCTCTCTCTCTACCATAAATGTGCAGTGCAGATCCTGCAACGTCTGTCTGATAACTCCCCGCGTCTCTTCTTCTCAGCGCCTCTCTGTGTAACAGCACTCCATGCGCAACGGTAGTCCAAACAACAACTCGGTGACCCGCTGCAACCAACGGCAAACAGGGTGGGCGGACCCCCAAATTATGTCAGTTTAACTCTTTCAGTTTGGGGAAATATTGGGGCCAGATGTTTCAGTTCCTCAACACTCGCCGCGTATTTTCGGTCATGTTATGACACTCCGCTGATCAAACATCACAACAGAAGTGCTGTTGTTGAGATGCAGAGCGGCAGCTGGATGGTGTTGTTTGCAGGCGCACATGTGTGATCATCCTGGCACGCCTCTCCTCACAACACTACACAATGAACTATGATGTTGTAGCCTAATATTTACGGCATAAAATGACGCTTTGGATTATTCATTAGAAGTGAGTTGTTGGTTGCTACAAAGGAGTCTGAAATGCAACGGGATGGATGGATGGATGGGTGGATGGATAGATGGATGGACGGTGACTCTGTCTCAGCGAGGCAGGCATGGCAAGCTGTTTGAACATTTATTATTTTACACTAGTACTTTATTTTAGAAATAAATAAATAAATAATCTAACAACAACAACACTAAAAGTAGCGATTATTTATTATATTTATTATATAAGTTATTACCAATAGAGACCAGTATATTTCTCAGGCTTAAAGGATAAAAGGATATATAAAGTAGGCCAATATAAAAATAACAAACAATTTTCTTAATACAAACTCATCTTTTTTGTGTAATGCTGCTATTCTTTACTGGTGTTAATATTAATATTTTTATGAATTATGATGACTCACTTGCAGGTGATAAATAAATTAGGCTACACCATGCAATCAATCAATCTATCTATCTATCTATCTATCTATCTATCTATCTATCTATCTATCTATCTATCAATCAATTAAAATAAAAACAACATATTGTTAAATCTCCCCTGGATAAGTATTACTACTAATGATACATTAAAATAATAAAACAATAATACTAAAATATCAAAATATGTATAATGCATATTTTTAATTTTTGAAATGTTATTTTTATTACAAGGTAGAATTAAAACTAGTGCTGTACAACGATTAATCTAATTAAAACAGTATTTTTGTTTATAGTTACTTTATCATTACAGTAATTTTGAACCAGTATTACTTTTATATAATTAAAAAAAAAATTATAAAATGTATTTAGATTAACTGGATACACATTACTAATAATGAATTAACATAAAACATAATATTAAAATATGCTTAGTGCATATTATGTTTTTTGTTGTTTGTTTATTAGATTTTTAAATATTAGTAGTAATTCTATAATAATTGCATAAATAATATTCAAAATAATAATTCAATTACAATTTTGTTTATTGTTACTTAAAATAGAAAATAATCGGTTTCTATTTAATTTTTGTATACGAAATATGAAATATATTTAAATATAAATTCTATATTTTTAAAAACATTTATTTATAGAGAGAGAGAGAGACAGACAGAGAGAGAGAGAGAATTTATACAAATATGAAATTGAAAAAGTAATTATAATAATAGTAATATAAAATTTGATTAAAATTTAGTTTATTGTTATTTTAACAAAAGTAAAGCGGTGTCTTTAGTAAGAAAAAAAAAAAACATGCCGCTCATTCACAGTACCAGTGACATAAAAATAGATCGATTCTGGGGATACATGCAGCAGCGGCTTGCCATAGGCGGGGACTGAGCGAACCAGACGGGGTGGAGCATCGCTTCGCCTGGCCCCTCTCGGCGCAGACATCCTTGTGTCCCGTTCGCCTTGTGCGTTTCGGAACCAGAGAGGGGGCTGGTCTGTGGGAGGGACTAGCGCAAAGGGGGGACTAGGACCAGGAGGGGGCGGGGTGGCGGCGAGGGTGCTGTTTCTCCAGTCTCTTACCAGTGTCTTTGTCTCACACTCTTTTGTTAGCCATGCCTAGCTTGCTGGTTCTAGCAGGGATCATGGAGAAAAATGGGGGCTACGGCGGGGATTTGGCCGGCTCCGGCTTCGGCAGCGAAGGTCTCCTGGTGCCACCCGAGGAGGAGGAGGACGATTCCCGTGCCCTTAGAGTTGCGCTGGGCCAACTGTCGCTGCTGGGTCTTGGAGAGGGCGAGGACGGGGCTCCTGCGGGTGGAGGTGGTGGTGGTGGTGGAGGAGTTCAAGACAGGAGTAACAATAACCACCACAATCACATCCCAGCCGATTCAGGGATGTTACAAGGGAAGAACAAGTTGTGCGCCCTGTACGAGAGCTCGCCCACCGAAACCAAAGGACGGGGCTGCAACATAACGGAGTGCGTCCCCGTGCCAAGCTCCGAACATGTGGCCGAAATAGTGGGGAGGCAAGGTAAATACAACGATGCGCACTTTCACATGCTTTCCAACTCGTTGTTCTCCAGGGTGCGCGGCTCAAACTAAGTGTGGAGCTGTCTTGACAAAGAAAAAGGGAGTGGTGGTGCTTTTAACGTGACTGTTTTAGCCACAATTCAGCACTCTGTTTCAGCGCGTAGATGGCATGTACATGGGCATTTCCTCTTAGCTTTACGCAAACTTATCAGCGGGTACGAGAACAAAGGCGTTATTCCACATCCACGCCTTGAATGTCAGCACGCTGCTTTCCCTTTGTCGTCTGAGCGCGCGTAATTCTGGTTTTGAAACAGAAAATGGAACGCGTGTGCGCTCGCTGGATACAATGTAACAGTCAACGGTCTTTGTTGACTGGATACATTGTGTCAGTCGTTCCTTCGCGCGCCTCTGTAGTTCCTGGGGGCTTTCATATGCAGCACCACGTTGTTTTTGTCAGGCTACCTCAGACAAAGAGCACTTGTCGGGTAACTTTAGTCCACCGCTGATGTCCGAATGTCTCGCGAGCGTCTAAAAGTGCTGAAATGTTGATAGCGTGGTCAGACAAAGAAGTAAAAGTCCTCGTGTGCGTTGAGGGCAGAGCTATATAAACGTGACTTGGCGGAAAAGTTTAGCATTTTGAATGTGTGATGATATTTGGATGCAACTGCGTGTTGTTGGGTCGCTTTGGTGACCCCGTTGTCTCAATAAGTCACTTTGTAATACATTTCCAGCATCCTGGAAAGCCGTGTTGCATTTGGTCCTGGAGAGACAGACTATAAAGACTGTATTAGAGTCACGCCCCGTCTACCAGTACAACAGCCCTGCACTCAAAGCAGGGGGTCAGGAAGCCTCTGCTGTCCATTCATTAAGGGCATAATATCTCACCCAGATGAAATATGCACTAATAAACGTCCCAGCAAGCGGGTTCCCCGCATATGACGACTTTGTTGAGTTGTAAAGTGGCCTGCGTGCTTTCAGAATCCAAATGGGGCTAACTTGGGATGCAGTGAGCGCGTGGCTTGGAAATTGCTGATTAAGAGGATTCGAAATGGGGTCTTTACCTCATTAGTCACTGATAGTACGGCCACATCCTGTGACATTCGCTTGGCCTTTATTAGGTTAATTTAATTGCATTTTTCTACCAATAGATAGACGCATTTGGCCTCATAATAACAAGCCAGAGTGATGGCGAAAAAAGCAGCACACTTAGGGATCCTTGTTATTGCCATTAGTTGGAATTTTGAGCTGTAAGGTTCCAGTGCTTTGTTCACCTGCAGTGGCTGCCATGCCTGTTAGGAGATGTGCTCCTGCAGCGAGAGGGACGATTCAGCGGCGGGAGGGAATCTGTGCTCCCTGCTGTCAGTGCTAGACAGTCCATCCAGGTTATTTTTTTAGCTTCTGCCGTACACAATGAGGCATGAAACCAGTGTGCAGAGATCTATCCACTGAACAGGCCCCTGGGCGGAGAAAGCCACCCCACTCTTGATAAGACACCACTGAGGTGCTAATAAATACTCTGGTGCTGAACACGAGGCAGATGCTGTGGAGCACCACACCTTGTCATGAATTCATTTCTAAACAATAACTTTATGGGGGATTCTGCGTGCTTGCTTTGTCCTCGAGTCAACTCCTTCTGCAGAATAGCTGGGAAATTACATCTGAAGCACATTTTAATTTGGGTTTCCGTGTTGAATATCATAGTACCTGTAACTGACAGTTAGCACATGGCACTGTTGCAGAGGAGGCGTCATTCAGACAACAGTGATTTTTAAACGCTATTGTATTTACAGATTTTTTTTCTTTGCATCCTAATAGGATACGTCAACACAGAGTGGAACATTTTAATGGGATTTATTATGCTAAATACTAAAGATAATTAAAAGGAGACACATTTTTCTATACAATGAATGAAACGGCAAAATAATATAGCGTAATGCAGACAGTGTAATGTAGGGAAAAAAATATTGTTTTAATGGATTTGTACATTTACCACAACAGAGAAGAGTAAAGAGTTATTTCCAATTTCACTTTGAGCCTCAAACACGAGCAGAAGAAATTTCAGTGTGCATTGTTCAATCAATAGTTTTATGAACAAAAATGACAAAGAAAGAAAGATTAACACCGATATTTATTCTGTTTATGAATAAGGTTCAATGGGTGTAATTAAAAACAACAAATTGCAAAATAATTCTATTTTCACACATTTTGCACAAAATTGCAAGACAATGCTCATTTTATAATCAAAAGTTGTATCATAATATATTTTGTAAAAAAACAAAATGGTCAGACAATGTTTTTTCCCAAAAAAGTATAATTTAACATCTTTTCTACAAAAATAGCAAAACAATGCCCATTTTTACAATAAAAAAAAAAGATATTTATTATATTTTGTGCAAAAAAAAAAAAAAAAAGCGATACAATGCTCATTTTGGTATATTTTGTGTATAGGTTACAATAGAAAAAGGTATGGGACTGAATCAGCTGACTTGTGCAATGAATCTGCAGAATTTTGTATATTTAAGCATGGTAAACTGATGAAACATGGTCAATTTAAACTGTTTAAACAATTTAAATTGTGTTAAATAGAATAAACCGTACCATACTTTTACTGAAAACTGAAATCACAATCAAATGATTCCAAATGTTTACATTACATGAAGAACTTTATGAATGAGTTCTTCTGCTGCTGATTCTGTGCATGGGTGACCTTTTGACCTGGAAACAAACAAGCAAAACAAGTATTATCTGACAAATTTTAGTACTCCTACTACTATAATACTCCTTCTCCACTCAACAGGTTGCAAAATCAAAGCTTTGCGTGCAAAGACAAACACCTACATCAAGACCCCCGTCCGAGGCGAAGAACCAGTCTTCCTCATCACCGGCCGCAAAGAGGACGTGGCCCTGGCCAGACGCGAAATCATCTCAGCTGCAGAGCACTTCTCCATGCTGCGGGCCTCCAGGAACAAGTTGGGCGTCTCTTTCAGCGGCTCACCTCCTGCGCCGCTACCTGGCCAGACCACCATACAGGTGCGGGTGCCCTACCGCGTCGTGGGTTTGGTGGTCGGACCGAAAGGCTCGACTATAAAACGCATCCAGCAGCAAACGTGCACTTACATCGTGACTCCGAGCCGCGACCGTGACCCCGTCTTTGAGATCACCGGCTCCCCCGGGAACGCTGAACGGGCAAGGGAAGAAATCGAGGCACACATCGCCTTCCGCACGGGTGGCCTGCATGACCACAACAATGAGAACGACTGCTTGGGACCTGACAGCGGCAACGGGGGTCTGGAGAGCCGCCTGCAGCAGGTGTGGGGGCTACAGGGTGCCCCGCGCAAGCCGCTTGCCAGCAGCTACCGCCAGAATTTCTCAGACGCCATGGTCGGAAGTAGCAGTGGAGGAGGAGGAGGTGGAGGAGGAGGAGGTGGGATTTACAGTAAAGGTGACTTTACCAACCATGGCAATGGGGACAAGCCATGCTCCTACTTCGGATCTGAGGGCACTCAAAGCTGGGGCGATCCCGACTATCCCAAACAGGTGGCTTACTACGCCCAGCAGCGCTCCAAAAGCTTTGGAGGCCTGCCTCTTCCTCTCACCAGACTGTCGCCGGGACTGCCTGAACCGTGCGGCACCGGAAACTCCAACGCCGTGGGGTCTCCTCACGCCCAGGCGCGCCGCGCCCACAGCGAGCCCACCGCCGTCACCGCCGCGTTCACCGGACGTCTCCCTGTGCCGGATTCTCCACCTGCCGTGGCTCGGGACTGCATGACCTGTTTTGAGAGCAAAGTGACCGCCGCTCTGGTCCCGTGTGGTCATAACCTCTTCTGCATGGAGTGCGCCATCCGAATTTGTGAGCTAAACCATCCGGAGTGTCCTGTCTGCCACACCCTGGTCACACAGGCCATCCGGATATTCTCTTAAAAAGTCGACTTTTCTTTTTTCTCTTCTTTTTTTTGTGGTTTGTTTTTACTCTGTAGAATCAGTTCACTTTTAACGTTTTTTTTTTATTTGGTCAGTATTCACTTTTTTTTATTTTTCAGAAAACACAAAACCAAAACAAGCAGATATTTTAGAACACACTGCTTGGTTTACTAAAAAAAGAGGAAGAAGTATTTTCAGATTTTTCTTTTATATGTACACATATATACATATATATTTTATAAAAGTTTTTTTAAAAATGGAAAGAACGTAGTTCTTAGCATGTTGGTTTGTTTTGCTTTATTTTATTTAATTTTTTACTGGTGCTGTTTTTTTCCACATGCTGTGTGTGGACAGTAACAGAAGAAATAATGTGAACATTTTACACTTTTCCTTTGCTGGGGAGGTATATTATTATATATAAAAAAATATCATTACGAGTTTATTTCCTAAGATTGGAGTATAGTTTTACATCCCAGTATCTTCTGCAAATAAACGAGTATTCTTTTTTAAGGCAAACTAGAATCTTAAATCTTTGCACCTTAAAACTGATGTAAAGTGATTGTCGAAAAAACATTACATTTCTAGATGTCAATGCGAAATAGATGGTATAGAAATAGGGGCTGATATATACAACCTGATGGCTTTAAATTCGGATCATGTTCTAAATGACACAATTACCGATGTAGAATCTGCTTTGCAAGTCAATATTTGAACGGGTAACTGACGAGTTAAACAGGGAGTTTTCTTTTTTGTTTTGTTTTGTTTTGTTTCTGCACCAGTGAGCCTATTATGTGATGTATCTAAAATGGTCTTATTAGGTACAATACAGAAATAAAAATAAAAAAAGAAAACTATTTGAGCAAACTGATTGGTCAGCTCAAAAAACCTTGGAACTCATCCAGCGTTCTGTTTTCAAGAGGATTTCCCGGGTTCTTTCAGTAACGTTTTTATTCTCTTTTCTGCACTCAGTCAGTACGTTTATGATTCGATCTTTTCCACATTATTTAGTAAAACGCTGAATATAAGGCATAAGATGAAGTACAAAAAAAAAAGCAGAGGGGGCGATTGAGGGGAGGGGGTCTGTAATCTGATCCTGAATAGACCAAATAGACAAAAGCAAGCAAGACTTCGAGCTACAGTACAATGTAAATCACCCGTTCCCGAGGTGCTGCATTTGAGTTGCAAAGCGTCCTCTGACTGTCCGTCTGTACTGAGGCAGGTGTTGCATATCGTACTTTAGATTAAGCTTTTTATTTTCTGAGGGTCGGGCTTGTCGGGGGGGAACTGCTCATTCGCTGTAATGACTACAGAGCTCCTCCCTGTGACTATATTGTTTTGTCGCAGTGGTGGTACAATCCCCGGAGCGCCCCGACATGGCCTGCCCTAGGAGGAGCTGATAATTAGCCATACATCAGAGTCCAGGTGCAAAGCAACTGCTGTAGGAAGGAGGGGCAGCGTACAGTGGTGTGAATGAGGACGGAGACGCCGCGCAGGGGGCTAAACTAGGTGCAGCTGGGGCCCCTCCTGTTGATAGCTTGCTCGCTCCCGTTCTGGTATTCCCATTGGGGAGAAAGGGGGCCTCTTTTGTCCTGCCGTGGGGTGAAAAAAAAAAAATCCAAGAGCAGATTTTATTTCAAAGAGAAAAGCTGGCCGTTCTGGGTAGAGAGTGTGACTAGATAGACCCAAAGCATTTTTCTTCGGAGATTTCTCGTTTAATGTGCACAAGTGGCAGGCCGTCGAAGTTTCCATGGAGTCTTCCTTCATGAGCGGGACATCCTGCCGTGACCCCTTCGAGACAGGCCTGCCAGTGCACGGTCACGAGCAGCCAATCGGAGAACAACCTTGAACTCCACAATGAAATCAGACAATTGTAATTGACAAGAAAGCAGGGGGGGAAACGCCCAATTTGGTGGCCGCTCATGCTGAATCAAATTACACACCCACTGCCTGTCTCATTGCAGGCTGGGGGATTTCGGGATAGGGGATTAGAGTGTTTGGAGGTTGGGAAACTGTCTTTTTTTTCCCCCCTTTTGCTAGAAGGCCACTACAAAAGAATGGAGCCACTGAAAATGTACTCAGTTTGAAATGGGTCAGTTTTTCCCCCATCGAGCCTCTCTGCGCCATTGCCACATGTGCGCGGTGTTAGAAGATATGCTAGGGTAAGCTCGTGATTGTATTTAACTTGCTATACCGATTTACCTTTGAGCCATTAGCATCTTTAAATATTAGTTCTGAAAACTTTTGACTGTTACAGCAGATATACTTAGTCGTTTGCCTCATCTGCATTCATGTATTACGGCCGCATTAGCGCCTTGTTTTGCTTTTGTTTTTGTTACTATAAGCGTTAGTGTAATAAGGTACTTTGTTTAACTGAAATATATTTCAAGTCCCTTTAAGTAACTCTCAGATTTGAGATACAAAACTGAAAAGGCTTAACAAATTAAAGCTCTTAAAAGCACCTTATTTTTAAGCAAGCAAACAGCATTTGCAATTGTAAAGCATGTGCATTTCTCGACAGTGAATTCAAATGGCAAATATTCTTGTTATTATTGCACTTAGGTTATATTTTGGGTTAGTCGGTTGTATTTGCACGGATAGCGTATTTTGACACGCTATTTAGCGGTTTTTCTAAAAGTCGCAGTCTTTAGAAATAGCATCTTAATTTACTTTCAAATGAAGGGACAACAATGCGATGGTATTTTCTTACCTTCATGTCTACTTCTTCAAATCCCCAGCACTGATCAGGGACAGACGCTCGTCCATTAAAGGAATGTATGTTTGTACATTTCGGTCATTTCTATATAAAAACCAAAACCATTTTGAAAAATAGAATCAATTATGCAAACCTTAATAGCTCGAATTTTAGAATCTGATTCAGGACAACAGTTGTCTGTCTATATGCCACATTTTGTTCTCCTGCCTCGTTTAAGGTCACTAGGTCAGCGTATGCAGGAAACAGCAATAACTGTCTTAATACTTAATAAAACAAGTTAATCCTTATCCAAAAATGCACTGTTAGAAAAATGCTTCTAAATGGTTGATAACCCTAAGAATTGTTTAAAGCCATGCACATTGTATTTACCCAATTAAAGCCCTTTTTGAGAACAAAACAAAAGCAGTAATGACTTTCCCAATTAGAAAATGCAGCACTTCAAAAGTTTTGTTTCTTAACCAAACGTCGCAACTTCTAATAGAGTGATGATATACTTCAAAGAATGTAGCCTGGATCAATGGAGAAGGTGCTGTGTAAGTATTCAGAGCGAGATATTATTCTTTGAAAGGGAGACATTTTAACTGTTAAAGACTTTATACAGCCAATCACAGCAAAACCTTTTTTGAGTATTATTTATTTGATAGGAATAAGACTATATTTATTGACTTTTAGGGAGATATATAATAAAGACTGACTACCATAGGCATATCATTAAATATATTTCACAATATAAGCAATTCTGAAAATATTGTAATAGTCTCTAGTAGCCTACTTGCTAGTTTGTAATATTGCGTAAGGCGTCATCCCAATAGAAATGAAATAAAGCGTGATGTTACTGATGCCCCAAAATCTGAAAGCTCTTCAGAAAGTACATAACCAAAAATTAGGGTTATCACAATCAATAGGGGAAAGAATTCATATAGTTTAGTTTGTACAGCATTTGCTTTGCCTATACTGATGCATACGGTTATGATGATACAAAAAAATATCTACACACCCTATTGACAGGATTTACTGCATGTAAGAGCAGCTCATAAGAAATAAAACTATATTTACAAATGCATATCAGAACGGTCTAATCATCATTCAAATCATTTCAACTGGCAAGTTCCTTTATAATTTCAGAATGACAAGGGCACTATTATTATGCCTAATCCAAAATAATAACTGCCCGTGCAAAAAGCCATTCTGATCAAGAAGGGGGAGTGGTCACAACGTACGACTACAGATTCACAATGAAAAGTGGTCCGGTTTGGAGTCTGACAGGTTTAACAAGAATGTGTTGTCTAACGTGAAGCTTAATATTAAGAACCACTGTGAATCGTTTCCGTTTCTTTCTCTTTTTTTTTCTTTTTTTTTTCCAGTAATTATGTGGTGTTGTTAAATGGTTGCAGTTCAACAGCTTCTCTTGCTTCTCTTCTTTTTGGTTGTGCATGCTGGGAAATTATTTTACAGAGCATTATTAACCTTTGAACAGCCAGTGTAGATAAAATATAACAGAGCCACTTGTACTACAGAGATTTTTAGTGAGGATTACAGCTGGTGTTTAATGTAATGCTGTACAATGACACTAGTTTATTTTTCCAAACATATTTCTCTTACCCAACATAAAGTATCTAATGCACAAATACCAGATAAATGCTCATGTGTTTACACACCCCAAGCAGAGTCTGTTTAGAAGGTGCTTAGCATTTTAACAAAGTATTTTTATTTTTAGTACTGCCCTGAAGATGCCATATACGATATAATTTACACAAATAATTTATTCCGTTCAGAAGTTCGCATACCTCTAGTTCATAACACTCTGTTTTCTCCTCAAGTGTCAATGATTGTTCGCAGCCTTTTGTGAAAGCTGCATGAGTCCCTCGATTGTCCTAAGTGTCAGAGCTGGAGATCAACATCGTATAGTGGGGAAGAACTCAAATGTGCAGAGCATGCTGGGAAACCAAAGAACTTGGAGGACGTTTGTCAAGAACAGTGGGCTGCTTTAGCACACAGGACAAACCAGAGACTCAAAACTATCACATAAGATACAAACAGTCATTGACGCTCGAGGAGGAAAACACATGAATTTAAACAAGGGCATGTGAACAATTTTGTCTTGTGGAATACTAAGGCGAGACACTCCAGGTGAATAGGGTAAAAAAAATAAGATAATAATAACTAATAGATTTAATAGATAAACTAATATATTCCTCCAGTTGATTAGACTTGTTTATTTCAAGTTTTCTGAAATGTTGAAATATGCAAATGAGGCATTATCCTTATTAAATATATACAAATTTGCATACATTTCCAGAACATAAATCTAAACACTTGATAGAGCCAGATTAAAAATTCTTGTCTTATATTAGAATTAAAAGATTTTACAGAGGGGTGTTTTTTTTTTTTTTTCATCCATAAGTCAGAAAAACAGCTATTAATTTTCACCATGTTTTTAGGGGAAACTGTGATAGAACAAGGTGAATGATATATTAGCAAATCCATCTTTAAAACAGCTTAGAACATAGATAGGAATAAAACTGTAACGTACAGGAGAAAACAGCCTTTAAAGATATTATAACTGAAATCTAGAGATGCAAATAGATAAAGTGCAATACAACAAATACTTAAATGTGTACTTTGCACGTTTTCTTTCCATTAGTTTGAAACTACGCTTTACGTAAGGCCTAAAATCTCAAAATTGACCAGTGCATGAAAAAAACTGTTTTCATCTGAAGTGTCTCGCCTCATTTAAAAAAAAAAAAAAAAACACTGCGTAAGGGATGTACTAAAAATAAAATAAAATGCAATTTAAAAATTCTTCTAGGGGTTTGCAAACTTTTGAGCTGAACTGTACCTTGCATTCCCATAACGCATATATTTGCATTTTTAGTCTTGTTGATATTTTCGAATTTTTTATGCGCCCGGGATAGGCGAACAGTATATACCCTTATATGTTCTGACATAGCAGATAGCGAAGCTGCACGTATTTATCTATAACCGCTGCAGCGTCCATTCCATAGAATCACCAGAGAACATATACGTGATGCACTTAAGCAATTATAATGCCTTTCAGTATAGTACAAAGGGCAAATAATGTATTTGAATGTAAAAATGGCCACCCAACCAATGTGTGATTTTGCCTTTTGTTTCTTTATCAAAAGTGAGCTTTAAGTTGAATTTCATGGCTAGAGAAATACCACCATATCTGTTTAGGTTCTTCCTCACAGCATTTATACAAAGCAACTTAAAAGGGAACTTAAAATGTCTTATAGCTGTTTCGTAAGATTCTATTTTGCTAACATGCATTATTATTTCATAGAGGAAGAGGTCAGTATCTGGATGTTATTTATGAATATCTTTAATGAAGCAAACATATTTATAAGTAACTTCAATACGTTTTGTTTTTTAATTAATAAATTAAAAAGTTAATATATTTCTAAAACGCATGAAGTTGATTTCTACTAAAATGATTAAAACTATAGAATTTTTATTTATGAAAGTTAGAAAAATCCACACTTCTGACAGCATAAAATAAACAAGTGGGGTGGGGTTTCAAAGGCTTATATTTTAAAACGTCAGATATGTAACGTGTGCATTAACAATGGGATAACGGCAGAAATATTTTATAGCATTCGGGGGTATTTTAGTCATTTCAACTTTGTGCCTCAATACCGCATTTTTGCATACTAGAAGCGCTCAGAAGTGTTGTGTACTCGTCCTTTAACACCTCATAGCTGAGTGAATAAAGGGTCCCTTCCTTTTTTATATATTAAATTGCTTTGGTTTTAAATGCAATTGTTATGAAGCGATAACAGGCTGAAGTATAACAGGGTGAAACAGAAAAATGATTGTGCATAGTACACGCATACAGTAGTAATAATTCAAGCAAAAATCAATTACATGTAACGTCGTTCCGATTTCCAATCGTTTAAAAATATGCATGACAAAACTTAAAAACACAAAAAAAAAAACACACACTTTTTTTCCGCAAATCAGATGTTCCGTTATCATATTTGTTTACAGATATGTGAACAGAATGCAGATTTCGAGCACATTCACAGTAATACCGTTATTTGCATGTAACTTCTATCAACCTGTTTTGTCACATACAAAATGAGGCTTATGTACAAACTGCACTCAAGGGCTGATGACTGAGTTTCATTATTACCGAGAGTGTCTCAAACATGTCAAAGCGGTGAACTATTGTTTACAAGATTACACGCGGAAGCATAGTCTCAGTACTTCATGGTGAACACACATCTCGACTTTGTTTTGGCTCTGTGGTGGCAATGATAGTTGTGTAGTGGTTTCAATTTCAGTCAGACAGGAACATGGGGTGGGGTGGGGGGGTTTAGGACGGTCACTGACGTGACCTCGCTTGGGATGAGTTACTCCGGTCCGACAGTCTGTATTTGGTAGCTTCCAGCACAGTAGAAGTGTTTCATACAGCTCTCATAGTGGTCTTAGTGCATTAGTTTGGTCAAGCATCTCCTGGTACTAGTGTTCAATTTATTGTTGATAAACGAGGGGTTTGCCATATCATAGACGAGGCTAGCCGATACTCCACGAGTCGTTTTGATTTCATAATTCAGTATCGTGTCTACACAGGGCACGCAAACTGCAGGTTTTTTCCTTAGAACATGTTCTTTGTGACTTTCATTTTTGATATTTGATCAATGTATCTATGCCATACTAGTTTTGATTTTTTGGTTATTTTCGAGAAATTGTATTGTAAATGTTTCTAATAAAACAAACTGAATAATCTGTCACTGCTACCCTGAATTCTGTTGCTCGCACACCTGATGATTTGAAACAAAACTGATTTTATTAATATATGTCATTAAAATACACAGCAAATTCACACAATTTAACAAAAAAAAAAAAGGGTAAAAAAAAAAAAAAAAATTCACCAAAAAGTTTAAAAACAGAAGCGTTCATGGGTTCCCACGGTCACGGAATTTTAAAATCTCCTCGGAAAGTCACGGAAATTAATAACATTTCAAAAAGCTCATAAATATTTCATCAACTAGAAATTGCTCTTTGTGGGTGCAATCTCTATACGATGAATTTTCCTTATCCGGTATTCAAGAATGACTGGAAAGGTCATGCGGAAGTCACTGGTCAAAAGATGTGGGAACCCTGTAAAATACACAAGTTTCTAAGTGTCTACGTAAAATCTATTCACCCAAGTTAAAAAAAACAAAAAAACCAACAGCTGATAACCATTCGTGATCACTGAAAACGTATAAACGTATTTGCAGTATTCAGAGTCTTTGTTCAGGAGACCCACTGGGAAAAGAACAGGCACGATGACAGAATCTTCCCAAAGCAGTAATTATCAACGACTCCAGCTAAACGGCTGATATTCAGCATAACAGATTGATGGCATTAGCATAAATCTAACAGGCAAGGCATTTAGGGAAGCACCTTGTGTCTTTAAACAAATGACAAGACATAAAGCTGAAAACACGACCCCAGCTGTCCCATCCTGAGGCGAAGAGGATCTAAACGCCGCAGAACACATATGCAAAGATAAAACCACACCAAAAGCCGTTGAAGACAGAAAAGCCAGGACAGAGAGTGAGATCTCGAGAGACCTGCTGCTCTTCGGGTTACATGTAGCAGATAACAAGGGTGGCCAGTGAGGAATTCACTTCCAGTAAGAAAACCTCAGCAGTACATCACAAGCCATCAGTTCCCCTGCCTTGCAATATAATATGGTCAATGTACCCAATCATAGAAGATCCTCTTAGTGAACTGCATCCCACCTGCCGCTCAGTTTGCATGCAGAAAAAAACCTATTAGTCAAAAACAACACCCAGAAACCAGCTAAAGCGAACCTAATCATGCAAATTTCCATCATCATAAAGTCATTAAAAAAATAAACATCTGACCCGCATGTGTACTCCTAGTAGGGATGGGAATCGTAGGGATTTAAAGAAATGGTTCACACAAAATCAAACATTGTCCTAATTTGAGTAAATTATATGACAATATGATTGGATGAACAATTCTTTATGATTCTGGCAGTTAAAACATGGAACAAATCATAAATTAATATAATAACAATGATAAATCATCATATAATTTTTAGGGGAGAAAAAGCACCACACAAGTGACAAGTATACCACAAATGGTGTGTTTTCATACTTTTAAATGTTTGGAAACAAACAAACGAACAAAAAAAATGCCTGAAAGTTCAATGCTGATTTTAATGCACAGTTGAAAATAAATAAGTTGCATCATCATGACAACAAAAACTTTAAAGTGGTTCTATTTTGCATATATATATATATATATATCAGAGATTTAGAATCCATAAGTTCAAGAACCGTTAACCGAATCAAGTGTCATAAAAATAATCAGATGATTTAAGAACTAGTCAACGATTCCCAACCCTAAATCTGAATATACTATACTCTCATTAAACACTACAGCACATACAGCCATTAACTTAACCTATTAACATTACTCTGATCCACAGAAAACACTCCCAGCGCTTGTACAAATGAGTGCCATGACTGGAAGGAGAAACCCTTGAGAAATTCCGATCAATAATCTAGTGATGGATAAAAGCATGACAAAAAAAGCAAGCAAAAAAACACCACAGAATAACAAGATCATATTTGCATTCAGTAAATACAAGAGATGCCGTTACAGTGTAAGAACTGAGCTATGATGACCACAGTTTGAATTTCTCAGGTGTTGAGATGCATGGAAAAGATGTCAGACTACTTCTGCGCTGGCACACTAAAGGAAAAAAAATATATGATTCACAAGTGAATCCCCATTGTGATCAGAAACCATTCAAGAGATACTTAAAAGAAGCATTACGCATTTTTCTTGTTCTTCAGCCCATTGTTTGTAAGCAGACTGTCTGTGGCAAAAAGTGCAGGAATAAAATGAAAAGAGCAGCCACGTCTGAGTGTCCCAGCTAACTGCTCATTTCTAATTAGTCTGAAACAAGAAGCATGGCCTCTCAGTTCTGAGGAAATTCTTGATCCATTTAATTTCAACATCTCTTGTTCTCCAATTTTGAAGATTATTACTCACTTATTCTGGGCATAACTAAGCAAGTCCGTTACATATGTTAAGTACATCACACTCAGGGAATAAAACGGTCATGGTCAACCTTGCAGCCCAGCCCAACAAAGTTGCCGATTTTCCCCGGATCCCATGGTGGCGCTGCGGCAGCTCAGTTATTCTGACAGCAGGCGCCCTGCTTGCCCGAATTCTGTGTGGGCTGCACGGTAATGGGAACCACTTTTGAGCTGGGGGAGAAGCCGTCATCACCACGCCCTGACATCTGCCTCTGGGACACGATACGGTAGATTTCTGTGTGAGAGAGAGGCAGGATTCAAAGATCTGCATGATGGATAGTTGCCTGATAAACGTGATCTTTCAGGTGTGTTACTGACAGTGCAACAACTTCAGCTACGGTTCATTATGACGCATAGAAATGAACAGTGTAACACGGTGTGGCTGAAGTATTTCCCAGGCCAAACAAAAAACTGCAAAAAAGCAAACCACTATTTCTGCATGGCAAACCTTCGAAGTTTGACCTCAAAACACAGTTTCATTCATTCACAGGAAAAGCAGAGGATATCTGTGGCGTGGAGTTTGACGCCATCTAGAGGTTATACTTAACATAGAAATACACCCTGGAATCTCACAAAACTGTCAAGACATGTCTTATGTAAAATAGATATATATATTTTCCTTGAAAAGAAAAGAAAAAAGTATCCTGTTGTTTAGGTCACTTTTAATTAAGCAGATTCTCCCAACCCCAAACTCTCATTACTGTAATCTGACAAAATAATTATTTTATTAAAATTATTTTTAAAGTAACTATTTTTATGCTTTATTTTTGAGTGATTTTTTTTTACTGTATTACAACAAGTGAGAATTGGATTTTTCACATTACAGTTTTTTCACATATTTAAAAAAAAAAAAACTAATTTGCATGATTTTAGTAAATTATATGACAATTTTGATTTCTGGATGAACTTTATGATTCTGATTGCCTTTTTTTTCATTAGTAATTTCAAGATTTCAAGGGTAAAAACACTATATTCTGTTCTTTACCCTTATATGTCTGTTCTGTTATAAATCATAAATTAATAATATATATATAACAAAAAACAACAACAACAATTTTGATTAGATTTTGGAAAGCATTCAATTTCAATCACTTATACCACAAATGGTACATTTTAACTTTGTAACAGTGGGAAACAAATCATGTGCCTAAGCCTTTATTTTGCTGATGCATATATTGTATATTTTATGCATATTTTATTATACATAAAATAGCATACATTTAGAATGTATAAGTTGAGCAGAATTGAATGTCAGAAACGTCCAGTTAATAAAAAAAAACTAGATCACATTTCTCTCTAAAATTAAAAATTCACAACGTTTGAAAATGTTTTTTTATATACTAAATTAATATACTAAATTATGCATACATACTTTGCCATTTAAATACTATTCTTGCCATTACAGTAATGAGAATGAGAATGTTCTTAATTAAAAAATGACTGGTTCATGTTCTTCAGAGTTTTCATGAGATTCACCTCCAAAAGCTTTGTGATATTCACCCTTCTAAATGATTTGCTCAGGACTGACCTGTAAGAATGGTCTGAAAGGCAAGTTCGACATTAGAAGAGTCCAGCGCTGAGGTCTCCAGGAAAGAAAGTCCATGCTTCTCTGTAAGACACACACAAAAATATAAAAGACTTTTTAAATAAATATAGCTTCCCAAATACATTATCATAAACAAAACACAGACCAGCTAGCAAACACTATTTCTGAGATAAACAAGTAGTATGCACTATAAACAAAAAATCATTACTGCATTCAGTACTCAAGATAACTGAGAAAAAGGTTAACAGCAGGTATCACAAACCACAGCACCAGAAACACCTGTCATGGTGTATTAAAGGCAAAGTATATCTTGAATGCACTGTAATTCACTTAGGATTAAAATATTGGTCAAATGTAAAGTAAATACAACAGCATCATGGTATGAAGCTACATTTGCCAATTACCACCCTAACACAACAATGGAGATAGCAAAATAAGCAGACAGCATTGTGACTTTGTTAAATGGAATGCATTACACATGAATAATGCTAAATCAACACTGCCTAAAATAGTTGCCACATCATTTTATTACCAGTACTGCTTTAAAAGGTTACAATGTAGTGCTCAACTTCTCAGAGCCCAGAGAAATGAACATATAAATTGATTAATTCCTGACCATGTGACTAAAAATCAGAGACATTCAAACTGACCAATCAGCAACAAGACCTGAAATGTAAACAACTCAGCCAACAGACCTTGAACACTATCAGCACCATCTGAGAACCTATGAAGTTATTCCAAATGACCTTTGGCGGTTTAACAATTATTTAACGAACTCTCAACTTTAAAAGTATTCTGACTCCTTTATATAAACCTGGGTAAATTATATGAACAAGACCAGTGTTTTCAGGTGCCATTCAATACATTTGATTTGCCAGAAAAACATTACGTATAGAAAGTCTTGAATAATTAGAGTTCAAACTAGCTAATAAAGTCCTCACAACACTAACCTGCAAATGCTTTGGCTTCATCCATAGGAACGGCCCTCAGATGGCGCAGGTCACTTTTGTTCCCTACTAACATGATGACAATATTGCTATCAGCATGATCCTGCAGCTCTTTCAGCCAGCGCTCGGCGTTCTCATAGGTCAGATGCTTGGCAATGTCATACACCAGCAGGGCTCCAACAGCACCTCTGTAATACCTGTGAACACACACACAGACGTTTGAAAGATGCATTCATTATTCAGAAATTAAAGACACACAAATAACACATTTATTCCACAATCTAAGGTGCCCAATAATAGTGTGATTACCAAGGAGCATTTGGCTGGTCGTGTGAAAGAAAACTACTGTTATTAAAGTCGGTATCTTATCTGAGTGTACATCATTAGGGGCCAAACGGTGTGTTTTTATTATTATTCAAATACTTCCCACTTGATGGGAGTCTACATCCTCCCATTGTACTATACAGTAAAAAGGCAAGCTCAAATGATTAGAAATCTGGCACAATTATCCACCTTACATTTTTAACATAAGAGCAGGCACAGCCATTTTTAACTTGAATGTGCGAGGTTTACGGTGTCAGTATCGTCCAGTAATTTTAACTATGCAAAACCAATCTATATTATTTTAATTTATTATCATAATTATAAAAGCAAATGGTTTTAAAATGTACTTCACTTTGTTATTCTTCTAGGTACTTCACATATTTATTTACATGCATGTATTTATTTATATATTGTTATTATTATTTTAATAAAATATAACATTTAAAACTTTTTACACATATCTAGTCAGGGACAGAGAGTGCAAGCATGTGCATCTAACATAATTCTGTATTTTTAGCTAAGAATGAATGAATATTTCTATTCTGGTTAATGAACAGTACTTTTTGTTAACTGATTATCATATGTCTTTGAAAAAAAATAATAAAAAAAAAAACTTACTATTTTAACTATTTTGGCTTTGTTTAAAGTATTTTGAGAGTATTGTATTGTAAGAACTATTTTGGCTTTGTTTAAAGTATTGTGTGAGTATTGTATTGTAAGATCAATATCATCTATCGAGTCATGACGAAAGTGTATTTTTTACATGCCTAATATGTTTTTAACCAATAGGCCTAGAAACTAAATTTTGTTTAAAATGAGCATTAACTTAAAATGATTCTGATAATATATTTTTTCCCAAGCACATTTTAAATATTCCATACCACATCAATCTTAATAATTGTACCTGTAAAAGAAAACCTGCTTAATAATTATGCATATCTGAATATAAGCCATTTTTTTTACTTCCAGTTCTTGTTAACAACTATAGTATAAATGACTATATACAAAATTAAAAGTAGCTAAGATTGACTGACTGATTGATTGATTTGAAATTGTTGAAATGTGCTTGAAAAAAAAAAAAAAAAAAAAATACAAGAATACCGTTATGCCTATAATAATTATGCATGCACTGTAGTTTTTATATTTATTATACTATATTTTATTAATATAATTTAATTAATTTTTTATTTTATAATTACATTTTTTTTTAAATTGGTGCACAAAACAATTGGACTTCTTAAATTAGTTGATGTCTTAATAGAGTCTTTGAAGACACTTACGCTGATGTGATGGCCCTGTATCTCTCCTGTCCAGCCGTATCCCAGATCTGGGCCTTGACGGTCTTGCCCTCCACATGGATACTGCGTGTAGCAAACTCCACCCCAATGGTGCTCTTGCTCTCCAGGTTGAACTCATTGCGGGTGAAGCGAGAGAGCAGGTTACTCTTGCCCACACCCGAGTCGCCGATCAGAACCACTGCGGATGAAGAGGACACGGGTGCGTGAGATCAACCGGCTCTAATTTATGGTGCTTTTAAACGCTATTGTGTTTGCTATTGTCCCTGGAGACACAGATGACACAGAGCACTTTCAAGCAGATTGCGCTTGCAGGAACCGGCCCCCCTTCACCACACAACAGCAATTAGATTTGAATATTTCACACACAAAGGGTGCGTTTCCACAAAGCTTTTGACAATGAATGAAAAGGGCATGACTGAAGAGCAACTCCCTTTTTCACCCACACAGGTAGACTTACGAAATACTGGGAACGTCTGTGTCTCCCGCTGACAGAGGCAAACATTAAACAGATATTACTGAGAAATTACATTTACAGTTACACTACCGTTCAGGTAGTTTAGGGTCAGTATTTTTTTTTAAAGAAATTAATACTTTTATTCGGCAAGGATGTAATAATCTAATCTTTTTGTATTCCATCTATTTGTTTTCTTTTTATTTATTATACAATTAACAAAAGCAAAAAAAAGGCCTCTAACACTAGCTTGCTCTATTCTATCTTATTTTATTTATTATATAATTATAACTATATATTAAAACTTGCTACGTGTACTGTGACTTGTTACAGCACTTGCATATCATTGCTCTTTTGTTGATTTTGATTGCTTCCACATTATCCTCATTTGTAAGTCGCTTTGGTGCATCTGCTAAATGACTAAATGTAAATGTAAATGTAAGGATGCATGAAATTGACCAAAAGTGACAATACAGACATTTTTAATTTGACAAAAGATTTGTACTCCAAATAAGTGATGTTCTTTTCAATTTTATATTCATAAAAGGATCCTGAGAAAATGCATCACATTTTCCACATAAATATTAAGTAGCAAAACCTTTTAATATTGCTAATAATAATAAATGTCTCTTGAGTTGCAAATTAGGATATTAGAATGATTTCTGAAGGACCGTGTTATATTAAAGACTGGAGTAATGATTGCTAAAAATTCAGCTTTGCGTCACAGGAATAAATGACATTTTAAATATTATATTAATAAAGAAAAAAGTTATTTTAAAAATGTAATAATATTTCACAATATTACTGTTTTTAATGTATTTTTGATCAAAGTGCGGTCTTCGTGAGCAGAAGAGACAAACACAAAAATCTTAAAGTAGTGTGTGGACTGTTTTTAATCTTTTTTTTATTATTATTATTATTATTATTATTATTAAATCAGTACAGCCTAGGTGGGCATACTGTAAGGGATAAGAGGAACACTTTCATGTAAAATAATAAAAGATGCTTCAAGAACATCAAATCTCATTTATTTAGATTTTTTAATTGTGAAAGTGAATAAGATTTCAAAGCTTTTGTGGAGAGAAAGATTATTCCAGTCTATTCATCGCACAAAGATGTTGTGTGACTTCAGAAGAACACTTGGAACATGACATGAAGGTGATTTAACAATTACAATTAAAATTTTTATTCAACCTAAACCTGATATAAATTGGGTTAAATGTTGCCAACTTGTCATCATGAAAGAATGAAATCTATAACAGATGCCTCAGCTAATAATATCCGAGTTAGGCACACAGGAATGCACTTTGACAAAGACATCTGCTCGTTTTAAAGCTGGTGGACAAGACATGTTTAAAGAGCAGAGCTTGAATTGAACAGCACTGATTGATTCATGCCATGGTCAAACAGGAGGTCAAGGGCAGAACTTTGAGTAATGGAAGTGTCAAATTCATGGACATAACCACCGCAGATATCAAAGAGGTCAGATTAGTAAAAATAATATCATTAGTATTCACTTTAGTAGTCAATTACTCAAAAAGTAGGAAATTCTCAAACTTTTACATTTGATCTCCTTCAATCTTGTATAATTGGTTATATATCAAAATAGAACAAATGAATAATCTTCTGAATCAAATGAGAGTTTTTAAAACCTTCTGAATGCAAACCCATCCTGAGAAGGACCTGATTTATACAGGTCTTACCGGTTTAACTGTACTTATATTGCTGACACTATAGACGGAAAATTCAAAATCAGTTTCCACACAAATTACTTTTTTTTTTTTTCCTCACATTTTCCATTTGATAAGTGCATTAAATGTCCAAATTGTTTGTTTCCACATCATAAGTTCAAATGTATGATTAGAGACACATTAGGAGAATCCAGTTATGTTGTGCATTATATAATTAATAAAAAAATGTCACTTCAAATGTACAATTTCTATATCTTTTGCCCTGCTTATGGATTTGCCCTGTTGGAAAAGACGGTAACTGTGTTTTGGAACATGACACTTGCTTCTGTCTGACCTAAGATGATCATTAGCTTGTTGACCCGGCACCATGACCCAAAAACCAGCTTGCCCAGCCAAGGACAGTGTGAACAGCTGGTTTTTTGCTGGTCCAAGGTAGTCTCGCAGCGACTGACCAACTTGGACCTGCTTGAAACAGTAGCAGATCACAGCGCATATGTGTTTTAGAGTAGAAAAAGACGACATCCTATGCCAAGGGAGACAAGCAACACATGAAAACGATATGCAGGAGCTCATCGTAAAGTATGGAAGTGCAGTAAGTAACGTGGTACTCACCTTTAAAGAGATAGTCATACTCGTCCTCTCTACCCGTCATGGCTTTAATCTTCTTACCGGCTTATTAACAAGTCCGTGTTTTCAGATAAAGACGTTATGCTCTTCTGGAGAACCACAAGGTGCTGTTATATTTACTACGACGTCAAAGAAACTTTGTTTATGAGACGCATCAGTTGATCACGAGCGCTTCATTACTACGCGCGCTTCATGCGTTGAATCCAAAAATAAAAAATATACAAGATATTTCCTGCTGTCGACGGTTGTAGATAAAGTAATCGTTAAGAAAAACAGGTCCCGAATTCGCCAAAATTACAGCTAATCAACTTTGATACGATGTTGCTGGGCTACGTCAACCAAGTTTCGCCCTGCTGTCTCATCTTAAGGCAAACACCTACGTCATTGTGCTGAGAATTAGCCCCGCCTTTCCGATGATCTTATTGGCCAACTGTCCTGTCTAGCACACGCGTGAACCTCTGTGACCCAATGAAATGTTTAACGGGGCTTCCGTACAGGTGTGTAGTCACAGGTGTGTCTTTTGTAGTTGTCCGGCAATATATATAAGAATTAAAAATATAAGCTACAATAAAAAACGTGGTAGCTGGTTAATACTTTAGAAAAATAGCGTAAAGGAAAGCACGGGGTGAAAAAGGTGTGTTTCAGATGAGCTCTTCCACATTCCACAGCGTGACTTCACTCATGCTTTACAGAGGATGATGGGACCTGAAAATGCCACGTAGGAGGCAATGAGGAGGCAGGGCTGTGCACCATTCAGTGACTGAACTGAAAATGCCATTTAAATTCCATTTTAATTGCTGAATTTAAAATTAAATTGCATCTGTGTCACTTAAATTTTTATGGGTCTGAATTACCCATATAGATGATAGTAATCAGTGTTTGAAAAGAAAATATCACTTCAATATACATTTAATTTAATATATATTATTTCAAAAACATTTTAAAAATCTTTAAAAATAAGAACTTTTGATTAGTAGTACATAAAAAAAAGTATCTTATGCTCACGAAGGCTGCATTTATTTGATTACAATTACCATAATAATAGTAATATAAACAATATTTCATAATATTACTATTTTATGGTAATTTTAATCAAATAACTGCAGCCTTCGTGAGCATAAGAGACTTCTTTTAAAGTTCTAATTAAGAATTTAATTAATATAAATATCATAATCATAATTAACCCAACATTTATGATTGCAAAGACCCAGGTCCAATTCAAACTGGTCAAATCAATTAATATTCAAAAAGTAATCAATTGAAAGCTTATCCTTAAATTCATATTTATTATTCTGTTTATATTGAATAATGATGTTTCATAAATGTCCATAAATGTTTTGTTGTTGTTGTTAAACTGCAAACTGCACTTTGTGAAAAAACAATTCAGACATTTTCATACATATTTCTGCTTTAATTCTTATTGGAAAATGACATGCTGTATATATTTTCTTTATGTCGTGTTAACAGCAGCAACTGATAATACCTGCAGCATCAGCATTCATTTATGACTTATAAATGCTTTATATAGAGATTTTAATAGCACAAAATATTAAATTAGTGCTGATTAGTCTTAAATAATACAAATAATTTTCTTAAACATATGTGTGTGGTTTTTTCCCCAGTTATCTTCATTAGGTGTGTTGAATAAATCACATTAAAAACCAAACAGTGAAGATGAACATGCAAATCGAAAAACATGTTCTTTCCTTCATCTTACACTAATTAAAGTGAAAGTTAATTCTCCAGAATCTGTTGATCTTAATAACTTGAGTAAGATGAATAGTTTGTTGTATTCTTCATTTGTAAGTCTCTTTGGATTAAAAAAAAAAAAAAAGTCTGTTAAATGAATAAATGTGAGTTAAAAAAAAAAGATGTTGGCATGACATTTCATAAATAATACAAAGAAAAATATCCTACTGAGAGGGAAAACATTAAAATTAATTAAAATTGACATTAATCTTTGTCAAACCTGACAAACATTAAAATGTCTTTTACTTGTTACATAATATTTAACAATACAAATATGGCTATGTCAGTCAATGAAATGAATTTCCTTTTGTTTTTTTATCATACTCGTTCTTTCTTAATGATAGCTCTGCTGTACAAGCTGAATTCACAACTCCTTTGGGCCCCTTGTGAAGTCCTGGAATGTTCTTTCACAGGTTCTTACAGCAGGTCTTCTTTTCCTCCTGTGCATCATCTGCTCCAGCTTTAGGCTGAGATAATGTCACAGCATTGATAGAGCCTCGGGTCACTTCTTTGCTGCTCACCTTTTTATGGATTTCTGAAAGAAAGAGATCAAATAATGACAGCGTGATTATGATAATGAAGTGCTTACACTATTTCAAGCCTGACTGAAGAGGAGAAACCCAGAGGGCAAGGAACACATGTAAAGTACATGTAAATACGGTATGATGTGTTCAGAATAAACAGTAGCTACCAGTAAGCACAGTGTTGAACGCTGCCTCGACGTTTACTGACTCCAAAGCAGAGGTTTCCATGAACAGAAGACCATTCTTTTCTATAAAAAAGAATGATAATATGAATCTCAAGATTAACTTTGTTTGATTTTGCTAAATGATATATAATATACACACGCTAAGAGAAGTCTGTAAAAATATTGCCCAATGTACTATGAAGGAACATTCTGTTCTGATTTTTTTTAAAGGTGTTTAGCCCATCATTTGAATTATGCTTTGCATTGTGTAGTGTTTAAGGGTTTAAGGAAATGTCTGTAAATTTAACAGAAAATGTAATTTTATGCAAGGATATTATCCATTTTCTACTGATTTTTTGTTTTTGTTTTTACAGTGCAGTTTCACGGTTTAAAAAAATAGACTGGAAATGTCAAATGTACATTCATTTACATTTCTGCATGCAGCGCACTGCAAAATTCAAAATACAGATTACACACCTTCAAAGTTCCATCATATGAATACAGTGCATTGTGCCTGATTACATTTTTATTAATTTTCTTTAGAGTGAAGGTGTTTTTTCTTTTCATGACTGGACATTTATATGGTTTTTAATGTGGCTTATTTTACTGTCAGGAGAAGAATATAATATAAAAAAAATAATAATACAAAAGAATGTAATGTCAAACATAAATTTACTATCAAAAATGGTGGTAATCAAATCAACTATTTATTTCATCTTTTAAAATGTAGTCAAACAAAAATTTAGTAATTCCTTTCATTATTAATAAATAAAAGTATATTTATTTTTAATTAAAACATGGATGATGCAATTTAATCTTCCTTAAAAGTAATGTTTAATAAATGTTATTATTATTATTATTATTATTATTATTAGTATTACTACTACTACTACTTTAAGAAGTACACTCTACTGTGCAATAATAATAAATAATTTCATAATTTCAAGTTAGAAATAATATTTATTGTGGCAGGTTGTAGTGAAAACCTTTGCGTTTCTGTGTGTTTTAATAAATTGTATTATTATTATTATTATTATTATTATTAATGTTGATGTTGTTGCCATTATTATTACTTGGAGAAGTAAATGCTACTGTTCAATAGTAATATATTTGTTATCATTTCTTCAAGTTAGGCCGAACTTTTATTTTGAAGGGTTGTCATGAAGGCTTTTGGGTTTCTCTGTGAATTTTGCGTAAGCCTGTATAATATAATAAACTGTCTTCAGTAATGACCTGCAAAGTCCTTGGCGTCCTCTGATGGAACAGATCGCACTGCTGACAGGTCCGTTTTATTGCCCACAAGCATCACTACGATATGTGGATCTGCGTGATCATAGAGCTCCTTTAGCCAGCGCTCAGCACTTTCATACGTCAAGTGCTTTGAAATGTCATAGACTAGCAGAGCTCCAACCGCTCCTCGATAATATCTGAGATACAGGAAAACAGATCAGATCAAATCAGATGACTCCATTTACTTCCTTTTTTTTTAAATGAACAGAACACTGTAATAAAAGATTATGTCATAAGCAAGATTACACAATGAAGATGGTTTAAAACAACAGGTGAGAAATTAATTGAATAGCAATAGGTGGTGAAACATGATGCGTTACATTTTTCTCAATTTGCAAAAGAATAGATGAATGACAATTTACATACAATCAAAAATGTATTTGCATCCAAACATATTCGGAATATGAGCAAACTGCTTAAAGGGACAGCTCACCTAAAATTCTGTCATTCTGTGAAATTTGGTTCAATTAAAATATATGTCATTATCTCCTCACCAGACTGCTCTGGACCATACATTGGAAGCCAATTTTGTTTCTAGTTTTTGATAAATTTATATTTTTGCATTAGATTGATTATTATTACAAAATATTTCTAAATGTATTTTTGAACATTCTATTCAGTAAAGAATAATGAATTTTTTTTATCCTGGTGTCAATTATGATAATAATAAGAAATGTTTCTTGAGAAGCAAATCAGCATATTAGAATGACTTCTGAAGGATCATGTGACACTGAAGACTGCAGTAATGATGCTGAAAATTCAGCTTTGCATCACAGGAATAAATTACATTTTAAAATATATTCAAATAGAAAACAGTTAGTTTAATTTGCAATAATATTTCACAATATTACTGTATTTATAATTAAATAAAATGCAGCCTTGGTGAGCAGAAGAGACGTTTTTTCAAAAACATTAAAAAAAAAAAAAACATTTAAATCACACCTACTCCAACAGTAGTATTTGTAATGTACATAAGAACTGAAAATAATTAACTACAGTAAAATAAATCAAATCAAATATTTATTTATTTTTATTTAAGCTCACACCTATGGTCACCGTTCCCTTGTTTCCACAGAAACAAGAAAACTCAACATGATACTGTGTAATTGACATAATTGTCATTTTTGAGGAACTATGGGCATATTTGCTTGTTTAGCACCACCATTTCAATGTTATAACATGTCAAACTCACGCAGAAGTGATGGCCCGGTACCGCTCCAGTCCGGCTGTGTCCCAGATCTGAGCTTTGATGGTCAGGCCATTTAGCTGCACAGTTCTTGTACTGAACTCCACTCCGATGGTCGTCCGGCTGTCATGATTAAACTCATTCTTGGTGAACCGTGACAGCAAGTTGCTTTTGCCAACGCCAGATTCTCCAATAAGAACCACTGCAACAAAATGCATATGAGTGCATATGAGTCTGGAAAAACCACCAACCCAGACTTGAGTCATGCCAATCATCTGGAAACAACAACCATGAATGTCACAACCCTGTGATGAAGGGGGGCCAAAAGCATTCTCTTGGCACAGCTTAAGCATTTGTGACAGATCCCATGATTTTTTTTTTTGCAACACCACTGCTTGGTGTATTAAGCAACATTAACTTGTGTAAAATCAACGATTAGTTGTGGATTAAAATACCAGCCAGTAACAAACTCATGATGTAATTCATTACAATGTCATGTTTGTTGTCTTGGACTTTTGTGGCAAGTAACTCTTCAACAACAAGTGCAACATTAAGAGGCAAAACATGTACTATACAATCACAAATCTGCATCCTTATTACGAAATTGTCTTGTTCGTTAAATCATGAGACAGCAGCAGGTCTGATCCTCGTATTATTCTGTCAAAACAAACCAACACTGGATGAACAGTATGTCCCAGTATAGCACTCCTTATGAAAACCCAGCTAATTGTAGGTGTAAACAAAAATGACTCAAACATGTCAAGAGTAAAATCAACACTCCACCCATGCAGGACTATTTTGACATTTCTGGGATTGGAGTTCATTTATCATATTATGTTAGGAGAAATGGCAGTTATAGACATAAAAAGGAAAAAAAAAAACAGTAAGAAAACAAGAAACATACAAGGTTTAAGCAGAAGCCTTTAAGAAATATTAAAGGAATAGTTCACCCAAAAATGAATATTTGCAGAAAAGGTACTCAGACAATCCAAGATGTAGATGAGTTTGTTTCCTCATCGCAGCAAATTTGGAGAAATTTTAGCATTACATCACTTGCTCACCAATGGATCATCTGCAGTGAATGGGTGCCGTCAGAATGAGAGTCCAAACAGCTGATAAAAAAATTACAATAATCCACAAGGAATCCACACCGCAAGTGAGCAAGTGATGTAATGCTACGTTTCTCCAAATCTGTTAAGATGGAGAAACCATCTATCCAACATCTTGGATGACCTTTGTTTTTTGGCAAACTATTCCTTTAATTAACTCATTTACATCTGTGTGTAATTTCAGATTAAACCATCAGCACAGGTGATACACATATTAAAGCTGGCCCTTCATCATTATCTTGCATGTTTTAAATTGTTACTCTTAAAAGACTTCCTGTTCTTATTGCTTCAGTTCAACTGTTATGAAACCAACACATAATGCAGGTCATTTTAAAAAGTCGTTGTGGTTTGGTGTTGTTTGAGGACTGCTCTAGCGGATCTGTTTCACAATGGGCTTTAACAGATACAACTATTTCCCCTCCCATACTGAGTAACCTTGTGTAAACAAAACCTTGTTGTCATGGAAATCAGATTTCAACTAACCTATATGACTCAATTTCTCTACTCTAAACCCAGCTGCTTTATATATTGCTCTATAACTGTTTTCTTTTTTAATGTCTATATAGACCAACCATTACTCTACAACTACTGCAAACAGTGAAATGAATGCTTGCAGATCACTAAACATCATCTAATAGTGTTTAAAGCTCCATCAGAGATTGTTTAATGTGTATGACAACTCCATCAAAAAAGTGTCAAATCTTACCTTTGAAAACAAAGTTGTAGGCCTCATCAGACCCCATTTTGTCAGTCCTATAAGCAGATCTTCCTTCACTAATCTAGATTAGTGCTGCATGAGTCAAAATCCCAACCAATTCCAAGGAAAACCAAGAATGAAAGTTCCTCCTCTATGCTACAGCGGCTGACCTGAAAGAGCAGAGAAACAGCAAGAAGTACAAATGAAATCCCACCGTTTATGGTGGACAGTTCAGTTGTTTGTACAAGGAACTAGCCCTGTTATTTAGCCTGGCAGTTCCGCTATCAAATGTGCCGTACCTGGGGAAAGGTGGGCGTGACTTTTGGTGCGCTCAAGTCAGGTCAAACAGGTAGGGCGAGCGCAGGTGCAGTCATATGAAACTGGGTGCAATAGTGCACCTGTTCAGCCAATGAAACGATGCCATACACACCATATGCAACCAATCGCTTTTTTAAAGCAATTTCTCCCAAGATCAGGAAGGCATTTGCTATGGAAGAGCCCCTCCCATGGTGCATATTTTGGATTACACGGTGACATTATTGAGTTTCTGTAAGTTTTATGAAGATAAATTTAAGACTTCTTAAGACCAAGTAAACAAAATATAAGGAATAAATAGAATGGAAGACAAAAAAATCATTATGGTCTCTAAATGTGAATTATTTAAGCTTATGACTCAGGAAATAACTTTTACTGTACCTTCTGATCACGCTACAAAAAAAAGTGATGCTCTTTATCAGTATTTTTGTCTATTTTCCAGTACAAATGTCTAAAGATTCTTAAACCAAGATGCATTTACTTTAGATGCAAAATCACATAAAACAGGAAATCTTGTTTTCTGAGAAATGGATCAAAATGAAGTGTGTTTATGATTTAAATTAGAACAAATATCTGCAACTTCTTCATACCCCATTGACAGATACTTGTTCTAAGCATAAACTTAGAAAACAAGACTTCATATCTTTTTGCATCTTAAGTAAATGTATCTTGATTTAATGATGTTTAGATATTTGTACTGGAAAACAAGACAAAAACAAAGGAATTTTATTTATTTTTTTACATTGCATGCAACAATTAATGTTTTAAGAGTTTCTGAATTCGACTTTCTTCTCTGATTTAAGATATTTATGGCCTTAATTTGCAATAGTGTGACTTTAGATCTATTTAAAAATGCAGAAACCCTGATTAACAAAGTGATAAAGTGATATTTCATCTTCAGATACATTTTTTTATACATTGTATTATTTTGGTTCAATTAATATTATTCTAGACATAATTAATAAAAGCATACATTTCTTGTGTTTTAAAAGGTAAAACAACAACATGTAACAAAAAGAGAAATTTATTTCATATTGTTGACACTAGACAGTCTTATCACTGACTGCCAAAATCCTGAGACATAAAGAAAAGATAATAAAAAGGGAAAATGCAGTTCAAATATAATTATTAATGTTTATGCAAAGCATTATTTTGGGTCTAATAGCCACACAATTTGATATAGCAATCATACTGAGTATGCAAATAAATAAAGCCATAGATAATATATTATGAAGGCCAAGATCTTCAGAAGTTTCTGTTACAATGTACACAAATACACAAAAGCACATCCTATGACGCCGCCACTTGTGTCAGTGGTTCCTCGAGGTACTGCACTAAAGCTTCAGCCTGTGAACATAACAAACACAGTTACTATGATTGTTCATGAAAATACATAATTAAGAGTAATTAAGAGCTATTATATACACCAAATCTCACCTTGGCTTTAAGCATCCCAAAGCCTACTGTTTCCTTGGCATACATGCAAAGCAACAAGTTTGCAACACGTGTAATGGCCACCCTGCCCTCCTATAATGACAGAGAAAATGCAGCACATTGTAAAGACGAGTGCAGAACAATACAATAGTTCATCATGTTAGTATTATTTCTAGCATGGTGTAATTAAAAAAAAAAAAAAGAGCACATATATTTGGTAAATCCAGAAACGGCCTATAGCATCTGCTATGCTGAATTTGTGCATATCTTGTATAATGCATATGTTATTGCATATATCAAAGATCAGTCTTCACAATCATTTACTATAACCCTACTATACAATGACATTCCTACCATACAATCCATCAGGATGAATTTCAGTTTGTCCTCATTAAAGGCCTGGTGTCCATTTTTGTCGTAAGCTGCCCAGATGTTGCTGGCAATGGCTGCGGTGACTCTTGCATCAGTGTCTCCATATCCAGAATACGCCAATAGAGAGCCTTCATTATTCAATAACCTAAAATAAAAAACACACACACGAAAAAATTAATAAAAAAAAAAAAAAAGCATCTACATGAATTGAACATAAATTCATAAACAACTCATACTTTGACCTGTAAAGTGGCCAAATAAACTAAAACCAATATCAAATGAGAATCTGAAACAACAACAAAATAAATTATCTGAACTAATTTCACTTTTCTTCATGATTCATTTGCACAAAATACACTAGTACATTAAAAGTGAACCGATATTTTGGCGTTTCCTGTGTGGATGTATGAAGTCAGTTCTCCTCGAGTTCACACAGATAAACATTAAATTTATTGTTGTGTAATGTTTGTGCTTTAAAGTGATGTATGTAATATATTCATTTAAAATAATGGGATTTGATTTGATCTAATAACAAAGATATTCCGCTATTTCTAAATATAGTTTGTCAATCACGTTTGAAGCTACTATATAAATATGACATTTTTAATGATTTAACATGCATTAAGCAAAGCTCAAACGCAACAAAATACCTCACTATTAACTCAAGAGAGCATGTTGATAACATAAATGTAACGCATATTATAGTTTATCAATTTATCTGCCAGCTAAAGCTACTGATAAGAACAAAGACTGAATTTTATATACTCACAGCGTGCTTTGTACGCCACTAGTGTTTGCTTGACTGAGCACTTGTGTTAATGCTTTAGGGCGCAACATAATTTCAAGGAAAACGGCAATAATACTAATACGTTTAAAATGTACGCGAGATTATAGCAACAACTTCCAGCAACCCAACAAGAACATCAGCTGACTTCTAACTTCCGCGCTGGTGGTTCATGGGAAATGTAGTGTCACGGCCCTGCCTACAAACTACAAAAACGTGGCCTACATCAAAACTGAACGTAACATGGATGACTTGTTTGTTTTTCGGGTCATTAATAAAACAAAAGAACGACGAAACCAACTAAAGTTTTTTTCTTCTTATATACTGGAGATTTATAAATGCTTTATTAAATAGAGAATAATGGCAGTACTTCTGTTTTGTCGGTCTGACACGGATTCAACCGTACAAACAGCTCATGTCGTTTAAGATAGCGTGCACTTTAACTGTTAATTTTTTTAACAACTGTTAATTTTTTAACGGTTAAATGGCTATAATTGCATGTAAAATGAAATAAAATAAAAATACTTTTGAGACTTCACAACCCTTCGTTTTGACTTTTGGGAGGTGAGGGCAACAAACCCTTATGTTAAAATTGTATGGGTATTATTACTGACGAATATCTGAACTTCAATCTTCAACTGGTTCACCCTCATTAAGTCACAACCTGGCTACAATATACTGTACATATGCACTCTTAAATACAAATATCCTTTATTGGCTTACTTGGTTCCATGAAGAACCTTTAACATCCACAGAACTTTTCCAATGCACTAATGGTTATTTTTGAAAAAAGGTTCTTTAAATTATTGAAACGTTCTTTACACCAAGAAAAAAAAAGGCATTTAAGAATTATCTTTGAGGAACCCAAAACAGTTCTTTTATATCTGACTTCACCCTTTATGAACCTGGATTTTTAAGAGTCTATGATTTCCAGACTTTAAATGAAGTTACATAACTGTTTTAAAGAATTGTTTATGGTAATTGCACCCACAAAAAGCAAATGTTACAGCTAAGCATAACAAAATCAAAATTCACTAAAAGATTCACCATGTTTCCAATCTTGGAAATCACATGTCAGATTTTCAGTTCTCATATTGTTTTAAGTAAATTAACAAGAAATTCGATTTTTTTTTTAAGTTAAGACATCTACCTAAAGCAATCCTAATGTCTAAAGCTTTGTGATTGTGAAATTAAATGGTTATATAACAAGAACAAGAACAAATGACTTGTGCGTGACCTCCACATTAATTAGACAATAATTAAAAATATTGCAGTTAGAAGAAGAGAATGATCATGCAATACTTTTTAAACTTAAAAAGTAAAATTGCAAGGTGTCAACGCAGCCCAACATTGCAAATAAAAAATAACAAAAAAAAATAAAATAAAAAAAACATTGGATTTAAGACAAAACCAGATGCTAGAAGGAACTACAAACCCCAATGAATGTTGGTATCTGTAATGTAATTCAAGTAGAATAGAGTGGATTATGGACGTGCAGCAAAAAAAAAGTTAAACATTTTAAATTCACAATAAAACTGTTCGTTCCATTAGACAGCTATTGGTTAGCACTGAGAGAAGCTAGCATTACTATCATGCTGTAACCCGTTGTTTTTTTTGTTTTTTTTTGCCAGATCAACTTGAGGAGGATGTATCCAGTACACAATACAAGCGTGTTCCAGGCACTAGAATACTTCTATGTCAAAGCATAAAGATATGGTCGAAACAAATGGTGTCTGCGTTCGCCACTGCTTGTTAAGCTGAGAAATATTTTATTGATGCTTTGTTACAACCTTCCCCATATGACAAGCCTTTACGGTCAATTCATGTACACTCCTCACAAAGGCAAACGACTAAAGAGATGACTGAATATCTTTTCCAAATCTCATCTCCAAAACTCATTCCTTTCTAAAATAGCTGAAGTGTAAGCAATCAGAGTCAAGGTGTTATAGTGATCCAACATGTTCATGTCTATTAGATTTCGATTAACACATCAAAATGTCAAGGAACGCTCAAATCAACGTCAACTGAGGAGGGTGGAAGGGGAGTAAAGGGTAAGCTCTACGTTTCTGCAATAAATACTGGTTTGATCAGGCATGAATTAGGAGAAACAGAGAGAAATTAAGAAACCAAGCATTTTCACAGAAGACAAGAATCCCTCTGGGCCTCGGAATTCAAGCGTATGGATTTTATTCCCCTAACCACTGAGTAGTGCCTCAGGTGAGTGTGTTCTAATTGTAAGGAATGGTAACTTGGTAAGCTTTGTCCCATCTTACTAGTGATGAGGGGTTAGTGTGATGTCATTCCACAGCGATTCTGGTTTGTTTTTTTGATGTTGTTCAAGGAAACAAATTTGAAACCCTCATTGCTTTTTGATTCACAGATTGACTGATCGAAGCAAAAAAAAAAAAAAACACGATTGGAGTAATTGGAATTCTGTCTATGTGGGGCTTGTCAGATTTTATGTGATGAGGACTATGTTTGCTTCTTGTCTCCCTTCGCACGCTCTCAGTTGATGGAATTAGGAAGGCTGAGAGCCGAGCAGTCTTTCGATGGCGGCGTTGATGTCGCCCCCAGTGGCAATGAGAGCCTGAAGGTTGGCTTCCCTGTTGATGAAGCCCATGGCACTCAGCTGCTCCAGCTGTTGCTGGAAACGCACTTCCGGAGTCTGAGTCTGCAAAGCGAGGTGAAAAGAAGTGAGCACAATCAAATATACACAGCATACTCAGTGATTCAGCTTTCAAAATGTTGCACATTTTAAAGTCTGCTCCAGTCCATTTTCAGTGTCTAACCTGAACGGAGTAAAAAGTCTCTGCACACTTGTATCTGGACTCGAAACCTCTTTTCAGTTCAGTCACAATGATTTTAGAGATGCCAAACAATTAGAATATAATAATTATTATTATTAAACTCACCTTGCTTTGAAACACTTAGCACAACAGACTATACACTTAATTAAATCACAGCCTTTTGCAATTAGGGCACTATTGTGCATTTGATTTCAGTTCATTAGACATTACAAGTTATTACGAGAACGTAAAAATATTTGTTTCATTATGAAACTGTGCCAGGACAGATTAGATTATAGCAGGCCACCAGAATACAGGCAATTAATGGGAAACACTAATAATGTTATTAACAACCACCAAAAAAAATAAATAAATAAATAAAAAAACTTAAGTACCGATGCATTCCCTCCAGCAAACATCTGTAGCATCTGTTGCATGAGCTGCTGCTGGGCAGTGTTTGTTCCAGCAACTGTGGTGGGAACGGGGACGGGGGTGGGGACGGGGGTGGGGGTGGGGGCGGGGCTGGGGCCTGGCCTGAGGGCAGAGGGTTCTCAGGAGTCACATTCACCCCTGTGGGCAGTGGGGCACCAGGAATACCAGCAGCCATCCCACCAGGTATCAGACTAGAAAGAGACAAAATCACATTTAATTGGTAAGGTGCAGATATTGCCACACCGTTTGTTTAGATTATGGGGTCTGTCAAAATGTACATAACTGGAATAAAAATAAAACCCATTTAATAAGCATGTGTGCTCTAATCTAGAGGAAGCTGCATTTATTTGACGACAAAGCCAAGAGGGAAATAACTAATAGAAAGAGGATGTGTTCTTTAGGGTTTTTCACTCTGCAGAGAACAAAGTAACTAAGCGATATAAAAAATAAATAAATAAAAAACTTAAAGTTATCCATTTCAGTACATCAACTTTTCAGTGCTACTTAATATTTTTGTGGAAAACATGATATATCACCATTCAAAAGTGAATATATAAAAAATATTTAAAAATATATATATATAAAAATATATATATTTGTAAAAATATTAAATAATAAAATAAAAACTATTAAAAAAAAAGTGGAACTGGAAGTGCACCTGGGCATGAGACCAGGGGCTTCGGTTTGAAGGGTTTGCAGTCCCTCCTGGATCTGCATTAGGGCTCGCATGGCTCGAGGATTTGTCATGACAGAAAGGGATTCTGGGTTCTGCATCTGCAAGTGAGTCAGGAAAACAAGTCAGTTAGCAAATAAAAGCAAATGAAACCTATACCCCATAGACATAATCTACAACAATGCCAACTGGACACACCTGCTGTAGAAATACAGGTAACTGCTGTCTCATTTGCTCCTGCAGCTGTGGATTTCCGGCAAAGAGAGGGTTGTTCATCAACACCTGTAAAAATGTTTAGATTTAGAACATAACAGATCATTATAGTAAATTAAAAGTTCTTTGAATGATGGTCTTGCTACCTGTGAGGCAATATCAGGATTCTGGGCCAGGGACTGCATCATAGTGCGCATATAAGGAGCAGAAAGCATGTTCTGCATAAGCTGAGGGTTCTCAGAGATCTGTTGCATTAAGCTTTGCATGCCAGGACTGTTGAACATACCTAAAAGCAAACCACAATAGATTAGATAGCTAGATAGATAGATTCACTTTTTAACGCCATGCCAGCATCAAGGCTATTTTGATAGACAGATAGATAGATTCTACTACAACATATCCTCAATAAAATTCATGGACCTGGTTTTAAAATTAAAGCCAAATGTTTGCATAAAAGACCATTACCGTTTCCAAGGCTAGAGGAGCTGATGCCCAGAGGGTTGGACACACTGGGTGTGGTTGAGCTTGTGGTGGAGCTGGTGGTGGTAGCCGTCCCAGAGGTGGTGGTGGCAGCAGTGTCAGGGGGACCCCAGGGATTTGGCAGGGGCTCTCGGTTTTCTGTCCTGGAGGGCTGTGTTCCAGAGTTATCAGCATTTCCACCCAATGCCGAGAAGGGGTTATTTCCAAACTGTTCAGATGATGCAATATAGCATTTAATGTTGCCATTTCATATGAGTGTTAAGGCTTCACGGTGAATTTGACAAATTCAATAATATTTTAGGTGAAAACCTTTTATTTATTTTTTAATGAAAATTACATTATTTTCAAATTAAAATATATTTTTAAAATCAATTAATTTATCTGACCTGTTCACGTGCAGCACTAAACATGGGCTCTTGAATATCTGTGTACATCCTCCGAAGAGCATTATAACCCCCGGGAATACTCTCGAGGTTGCTAAGCGCCCGGTCCTGGTTACGCATCATCTCTTGCATCATGGCTGGGTTTCGTGCCAACTCCATTGTCTTGACAAGCAAGAAAGTTAATAAAAAATATCAGTTCCTTAAATAATGCAATAAAGCAAATGCACACTTTTTAGATGTGCAAGACAGAATAAAGAACTTTCTGAAGACAAAATATAACTGCACATAAGCATATATGCATTTTATTATTGCAAACAAATCAAGCAAAATATCTTCTAGTACATATCCAATAACATACCTGTCTCATAAGCTCTGGGTTGTTAAGCATGTGTGAAATCTCTGGGTTGCGCTCCATCAGTTGCTGCATCTGTGGGTTGGCCACTATCATCTGCCTCATCAGGTCAGGGTTGGACATCATGCTCTGCACAAGCGGGTTCTCCATGATCTGAGACAGCATCTCAGGGTTGGACATGAGCTGTCGCTGCATCTGCTGCTGAAGCTCCATGAAGTTGGCAGATCCCATACCGAGGTTAGCCAGGCCCGACAGGTCACCAAACCCAGCTGAAAACATACAATGAGAACCAGCGTAAGACAAAAGCCAAATAAAATAACAGAACTTTCTTAAAAAGAACATAATACTATATTAGGTTTCTCAACATTTGCCTTTTAAACAATTATTTTTAGAAAAGGAACTAATTCAGATTAAAAAAAAAAAATTAAAAAAAAATCAGCCAGTAAACTGAAAAAGTGCTACATTGTAAGATATTGTAAAATCACATTGGGAAATAAGGAAACCACAATATAAACAAACTTCAACTTTATACAGTATATATCATTAAAAGTTAGCAATGTGTTAGGAAGTTCCATGATAACTAAACGCAAAACTGATTTCTTGGGGTCTGATTTCTGATTTCTTGCATCCAACCCATTCAATCCGCCAACCTCCTATGTTAAAAACATGGCCTTTTTTAATCTAAGATTTCATGGCATTTTACGTTCATTTAGTCGTGGCGTCCATTGTAATGGACATGAAAAAATACCAATAAAAACACGAGTTATCAAAATTAATAACAACGGGCTGACATCTCATATAAACAAACTCAAAACATTACTCACCTAGTATATTGGGTGGCTGTGTCGGGGTTGGGGACGGCCCACTGCCCTGGGGTGTGCCCAGGTTGCCGGCCGGGCTGGAGTTAGCGCTTCCAGCGGTGTTGTCCTGCGATGGTCCAGGGCCAGAAGAGGCAGAAGTCTGCGAACTACCACCACCTGAAGCCCTACAAACACAAAACCCTCTAAAATGTAAGCCATCCATAATGCACAGGCATTATCCTACAACACATTATGGATTTACATGTGAAAATACCAGTTATGTTTTGACCCTCAAAGCAGGTCTTCTTACTTTTGTGCTGTTTTGATGACCAGGTGAACCGTGAGTCCGTCTTTAATGCCATGCTGGCCGAGCGTGTCTCCGTCCTTCAGGATCTTACCGGCAAAAATCAGAACCAACTGGTCCTGCTTTGCCTTAAATCTTTTGGAGATTTCCTCTTTAAACTGTTAAGACGACAAAACATGCGGGTTATGATGTCACACGTGAAATCAGATCAATATAACTTAACTTTTGTGCAACACCACAGTCCCTTTTATTAAACCTGATCTCGTAAACATCAACATTAACCAGCAACTGGTCAGACGTACTAACATAAACACTGCTAGCACCACCTTTAAAAGAAATGCTATCTAACACGTTCTTTAATTTATCCATATAGTCTTGAAGTCAATACAAAGCAAAACAGAAAGAGCGCGACCAAAGATGACAGACTAGAATCTTCTACCCGAGCAGGCCGTTTCTTTAACGAGAACAGCGAGTTAGAAAACCTCACTTTACAAGCGTCTTAAAAGACAAAAAACAAGGAATAAGATGCCCAAAATAACCTCATTTAAGTAACAGAAAGAGTGGAAGTCATTCTAAATATCCCCTGCGACGATTTTCGGCTTTGGACTGTTCGTCGTCAATCGTTAGCTCTCCGGCTAAAGCTGTTAGCCACTGGTGTAACGAACGCCCGGGTGATACAAACAACACGAAACCGCAAAAAAATCACCTGTGCGACAGATGAATCCTCGGCGATGGCTATTTCTTCTTTATCCTTCGGTGTTTTGACGGTGACCTTAATGATAGTCGCGCTAGCAGCGGCATTTTCCTCAGTGTTCGTCTCCACGGCAGGATCCGTGCCGCTATTCTCCGCCATCTTTACTCTTCTTTTACTTCATTACATCATCGCACCAACAAGCAGCGGGGAAAAGCGCTACAAACGCCGATTGTTCCACAGCGCCCTCTGGTAGTGTGGAGTGTCATCGACTTCACTTACTGCTCTCACTGTATGAAATGACTCAAGGGACGGAAGTTCTAAACTGCCATGCATTATTATAATTTTTTTTTTCTTTCTTGTCTTCTCGTGATCACGACTTAATTTTCTCTGATCTCTACATAACGAGTTGTTTTCTCGTGAGCACGACTTAATTGTCTCGTGATCTCGACATAACAAAAGTTGTTTTCTCGTTATCCCGACTTAATTTTCTCGTGATTTCGACATTACAAAAATGGTTCTTTTGACAATGATTGTTTGATTTTTAAAACTTTAAATATAAATATAATTATAAAATGTAAATATTTTTATAAATAAAAATCTATCTCTAGCACTCCCTAACTCTAGCACTCTCTATTCTAATTTTATTTTATCTATCTGTCTTCTTTTTATTTAAAAACCCCCCACACATTTGACCCTCTATCAATTGCATATTTATTATCTAACTGCTCGCTTTTCTTGTCAAACTAACTAACTTTCTTTTTTCTATTCTATCTACTTGTTTCTTGTTAAAAAATAAATAAATAAAAAACACTAGGTTTCTTTTTTCTATATTCTATCTACTCGTTTTCTTTAAAAAAAAACACAACCCTTTTTATGGCTAACCAAGACTTGTAATAGCACCGGTTTTTTTTACTTAATATTGATAGTAGAAAAATGAGAAAACGGCGCCTATTTTCGTTTTTTCGTTTATTCAGAGAAGCGCAAAAACAAGATTTTGGCTCGATTCTGATTTTTTGGTTCACGGGGTAGAAAACGGATAAACGACTTCAAAATTCGTTTTCCCCTTGTGGGCGGTCATGATACGCCCCTTTCTGCCGATTGGTCAACCAAATCTGAACCCGTGACGTCATCAGTCTTTCCTCTGTTCCGTTCAAGAAAAATAGTAGTCCTCTGCTGCTGTATCAGTATACCGATTCTTAAACTGTACGGGGCAGGTCCTAGATCGGGCTTTCTTCTGTGCAAACTAAGCGTTTTACAGAAATATTTATTTCAGAAATTTTAATCAGCACCAAGCCTGTTTTATTTAGCTGTGCAGAGTTAAATCAGTGTGAAGCTGCACTGTGCAGAGTGGATGAGAAGCACAGATAAGAAAAGATAGAAAAAAAATAACAAAAACAAAGATTGTATTGGAAAAGATTATATAATCACACCTTCATTCCACACAGAACCCCAATATAGAACAACAGGCTATTTAGGCTATATATCTATGTACTCTTGGTTGGCTTGAAAGGGGTGTTTGGTTAGGCTAGTTCTTCATTTATTGAATGAGGAGTTTGTTATCCTTCAGTGACTTGTGTTCTAAATAGCTATTGAATGTAAACAATTTAAGCACGTTATAAATGCCATTCCAAAAAGTTTTATAAATCTATTTATAAATCTATACAAAACTTTTGTTTACATGCCAGATGGATCATGTGAACTCTCATCACTTCTCTTTAATGGTAACGACCTCAAAGCTTCCCAACAAACGTATTCGTTCTTGGTTGTCTATAGATTGGGCTTGCTTCTGTGTAGATATAAATTCTATTCTTTGCATCAGCTGGGCATGGCTGGGTATGATATGACAGCTGTTGTACCCTACCCTGCTTAATTGTTTGTTTAATTAAGTAAATAATTACTTAATTCATTTCAAAATAAATATTTTAAACACTAATACGAAAAGGAAAGAATACAATTGGGTATAATAGGCCTATAACGTTCACGCAAGAAACTGTCATTATGACTGACAACCGGAGAACAGAGATATTAAAATACATACTCTTCTGAGTTTTATAATGTAGTCTTGTATTTCATTAAAATTTATTAGAATTTGTATCTCAAAATATGTGCTCGTGCACGGCGCGAGCTGCTGCCCACTAGCACATAGGAATGTGAGATTTTAAGAAAAGTAAAAACTTGCCATTTTGGTTGTTTCTCACCAAACCCATATGATATACCCTCAGAACGCTTGGAATTGTCACAAATTCAGCCTCTGTGGCTCCCTCCAATCACCACCAGAGTATTAACCGGTTCATTAAGACTTAATTTCCCACGTACCCCATGCCAGAGACTGATCACCTGCACAGGTATTCCTCATTGCTTGGTCTATTTAAACTGTGCCGCCCTTGCTCTCCTTGCGAAGTCTTGTTTTGCTATGCAGTCATTTCTGAGTGTTTTCCCTGTGTTTGCTTACCTGTTGATGACCTGGATTGTTTACCCGTTTCTGAAGTATTGTTGTCTGCCTCTTCTGACCCTGCCTGCCTTGCTGAGTATCTCTATTGTCTGTCTGCCGCCTGCCTCGACCCTCAGCACGAACTCTGTTTATGATTCGGCCCTGCCTCCGTTATATCTGATGCCAGTTACTGATTTATGCCTGTTTGACTTCTCTTGTGTTTCAATAAAACTGCACATGGATCCTAACGCCACTGCCTCCTCATTACAGAAGACTTCGCCAGAAATTGATCCAGCAGTTTTCTACCACTTTACCACAGAGGTATCCACTCCTCAATCCTCAATGCTCGCCACACACCAACAACAACTAGACCGGCTTACCTCACTAACTGAAGAAATGGTAAAGGCTTTGCAAGGCCTTCGTCTGCAAGCACCCGAAGCTCAAGTTCCTCCTCTGAGCCCACTGTCTCAAGCTCCGGCTTCAGCTGCATTCACCGCCAGTCCTCGTTTGGCATTTCCAGAGAAATTCGATGGCTCACCCATAAAGTGTAAGGGTTTTCTACTCCAATGTTCCATGTTCGTTAACCAACAACCCATGCTGTATCCCACAGACGATAGTCGCATCGCATTTGTCTGTTCGCTTCTCACTGGCAGGGCGTTAGAATGGGCTACCGCGGTGTGGAGTGAGGATCATTCTGTTTTCCCTTCCTTCTCCGCTTTTATCCTACGGTTTAAGGAAGTCTTCGAACATCCCGCTGGTGGAAAGGAGGCGGGTGAGCAGCTGTTATCTCTACGCCAAGGAAGAGGGTCAGCGGCTGATTATGCTCTCTCCTTCCGTACGCTCGCAGCTCAAACAGGATGGCCAGATGACCCGCTAAGACTACACTTTCGCAGAGGTTTGCGCCCAGAATTACAGTCTGAACTAGCCTGTCGGGACGAGGGAGATCCCTGGATCAATTCATTGAGCTGGCCATTCGGATTGATAACCTTCTTCGCTCTCGTCGTCAGACTTGTTTTCCCTCGGCTCCAGTCGGCACCACATTACCACCTCCTGACACCGAACCCATGCAGATCGGTTTCACTCATCTCAGCGGAGAGGAGAGAGAGAGACGCATTCGCCTAAATCTGTGCTTGTATTGTGGATTATCTGGACACATGAGCTTCCTGTCCTACTCGCCCACCTCGCAATCCTGCTGCGGTGAGTTCAAATCTTAATCCTTCCACTGTATTAGAGATTTCAGTTACTCTAAAAATAAATGGGCAGATCACGGAGACTAGAGCTCTAATCGATTCGGGGGCGGCAGGAAATTTCATTAATGCTAGTTTTGCAAAGACTCATGATGTTCCTCTTGTTCCTTGTGTATCTCATCTGGCAGTGGCAGCGCTAGATGGCCATCCACTGGGCTCCGGCTGAGTTCAATTCATCACCAAGGACATTAAATTATGCATTGGAGCTCTTCACACTGAAACTATCCGCTTCTTCGTATTCCAATCTCCACAAACACCAATCATCCTGGGACTTCCTTGGTTAGAGAAACACAACCCCTCTATTTCATGGTCCGAAAGACAAATTACTCAATGGTCTGAATCCTCAGAATTGCCTCAACATTACTCCAGTCAGGAAGGAGAAGGCGCACACCCTTATATCACAACTCCCTGCCGAATACTATGAACTCGCCGAGGCCTTCAGTAAGATTAAAGCTTCCCAGCTACCTCCACACAGAACAAAAGATTGTGCCATTGATCTCCAACCTGGTTCCCATCCTCCCAAAGGAAGAGTCTTCCCTTTATCACAACCAGAAGCAGAGGCTATGAAAATAAATAAATAAATAAATATATATATATATGAAGAGGAACTCTCTAAAGGTTTCATCAGACCATCCACATCACCTGCCTCTGCTGGGTTCTTCGTCAAAAAGAAGGATGGAGGACTTCGTCCCTGCATCGATTACCGAGGCCTCAACGACATAACCATCAAATTTCGCTATCCCTTACCTCTAGTTCCTGCAGCTCTGGAACAGCTCCGAAAAGCAAGGTATTTCACCAAGCTAGAGCTGCGATTGTGCTTACAATCTCATTCGTATCCGCGAGGGCGACGAATGGAAAACTGCCTTCTCTACCACAATCGGGCACTACGAATATCTTGTTATGCCGTTCGGGCTTGCCAACAGTCCTTCGATGTTCCAATCCTTCATCAACGATGTGTTCAGAGACATGTTAAATCACTGGGTCATCGTCTATATTGACGACATCTTGATTTACTCCGAGTCATACGAAGATCATGTCAAACACGTTCGGGCAGTCTTACAACGTCTCATCAACCATCAGCTATACGCCAAAGCCGAAAAGTGAGTTTCACCAAGAGTCCGTGTCATTCCTTTGGTATGTAATCAGTTCTGGAGGGGTAGCCATGGATGACAAGAAGATTCGAGCAGTGGTCAACTGGCCTCAACCTGCCACTTTAAAGGAACTGCAACGCTTTTTAGGGTTTGCCAACTTCTACCGAAGATTCATTCGCAACTTCAGCACCGTAGCGGCTCCCATGACTTCGATGACTAAGAAAGGTAGTCAACGCCTCACTTGGTCTCCGGCAGCCCATTTGGCCTTCCAGACACTCAAAGACAGATTTACAACCGCACCTATCTTGTACCATCCCGATCCTGAACAAGAATTCATAGTGGAGGTGGATGCATCCAGCACAGGCATTGGAGCGGTCCTTTCTCAACGTCATGGTAATCCACCGAAACTACATCCCTGTGCCTTCTACTCTTGCAAGCTCACCCCCACCAAACAAAATTACAATGTGGGCAATCGAGAACTTCTCGCCATGAAGGTCGCTCTTGAGGAGTGGCGTCACTGGCTTGAGGGAGCCAAACACCCATTTGATCACCGCAACCCCCAGTACCTGCAATCGGCCAAAAGACTCAATCACAGACAGGCAAGATGGTCACTTTTCTTCACCAGATTCAACTTCAGAATAACCTACCGTCCGGGCTCTCAAAATACTAAGGCAGACGCTCTTTCTCGACTCTACGAATCATCCACATTGACTCCCAACCAAGAATTCATCATTCCGTCAACCATCATTCTCGCACCCATCCAATGGGATATCATGACTGAGATCACCAACGCTCACGTCACTGAACCACCACCAACAGAGACCCCACCTAATCTCACATATGTGCCTCAAGCTTTGCGACAAAGAGTCATCCAGTTAGTTCACTCAACTCCCAGCTCCGGACACCCAGGTATAGCAGCTACACTCCAATTATTGAATAACCGCTTCTGGTGGCCCTCTCAACAAGCGGAGACAATCGCCTTCATAAGAAACTGTTCTACATGCAACATGACCAAATCATCTCATCAACTGCCCGCCGGTCTACTCCAAACATTACCTATCCCGCAACGCCCTTGGTCACACTTAGCCATTGACTTTGTAACAGATTTACCGGCCTCGCAGGGTCACACTACCATCCTCACGGTTATCGATCGCTTTTCCAAAGCCTGCCGCCTAATCCCTCTACCCAAACTACCTACAGCCTTCGAAACCGCTGAGGCCCTTTGTAACTACGTGTTCAGGTTTTACGGTCTTCCTGAGGATGTGGTCTCTGATCGGGGTCCACAATTCACCTCTTGAGTCTGGACCGCATTCTGCCAAAAACTCAACATCAATGTCAGTCTTACCTCCAGATATCATCCTCAATCCAACGGCCAGGTGGAACGTCTCAATCAAGAGCTCATTCGATTTCCTCCGATCATACTGCCATCGAAATCAGACCGACTGGAGCCGTTATCTATTCTGGGCCGAGTATGCTCAAAATTCACTCTGCAAACCTGCCACTGGTATCACCCCTTTCCAATGTGTCTTGGGTTTCCAACCCCCACTGTTCCCATGGTCCGGAGAACCCTCAGAACTCCCTGCCATTGACTCATGGCTGCAAAGAGGCGAGGAGACATGGAATGAGGCTCATACTTGCCTCCAAAGGGCAGTTCGTCGAACAAGGGAACAAGCCAGTCGTCATCGGCGCATGAATCCCAACTATCAGCCGGGTCAGTGGATCTGGTTATCCACTCGGGATCTTCGTCTCCGATTACCCTGCAAGAAGCTCAGTCCCAGGTACGTGGGTCCATTCAAAATTCTTAGACCAATAACTCCTGTTTCATTCCGTTTGGCTCTACCTGCCCATTATCGTATCTCGCCCACTTTTCATGTTTCCTTGCTCAAGCCCGCTGGTGGTTCGAGAGGAGTGGAGGACCAGGAGGAGGCTGGTGACCAGAGGGTCCCTCCCATCACCATAGACGGTGAGGAGGCGTACCAAGTTCGGGAGCTTCTGGACTCTCGTCGCCAGGGCAGAATAATTCAGTACCTTGTGGACTGGGAGGGGTACGGCCCGGAGGAGCGGTCCTGGGTCAATACAGAGGATATTCTGGATCCCTCTCTTACTACAGACTTTCATCGTGACCACCCGGATAGGCCGGCGTCGTTTGCCTCTTCGCGTCAGGAGCCGCTCACAGGGGAGGGGCTCTGTCACAAATTCAGCCTCTGTGGCTCCCTCCAATCACCACCAGAGGGAACTATAACCAGAGTATTAACCGGTTCATTAAGACTTAATTTCCCACGTACCCCGTGCCAGAGACTGATCACCTGCACAGGTGTTCCTCATTGCTTGGTCTATTTAAACTGTGCCGCCCTTGCTCTCCTTGCGAAGTCTTGTTTTGCTATGCAGTCATTTCTGAGTGTTTTCCCTGTGTTTGCTTACCTGTTGATGACCTGGATTGTTTACCCGTTTCTGAAGTATTGCTGCCTGCCTCTTCTGACCCTGCCTGCCTTGCTGAGTATCTCTATTGTCTGTCTGCCGCCTGCCTCGACCCTCAGCACGAACTCTGTTTATGATTCGGCCCTGCCTCCGTTATATCTGATGCCAGTTACTGATTTATGCCTGTTTGACTTCTCTTGTGTTTCAATAAAACTGCACATGGATCCTAACGCCACTGCCTCCTCATTACAGGAATATACACCACAAGTTATTTTACGACAGATTTGCATCCGCTTCAAAAAGAAAAGAGAAAAAAAAGAGCATTCTCTGCCATTAAATGGGCAAGTGCGAGCGGGATATTTTGTGTGTTTCAAAAAAAGAAGGTAGCTATAGCCTTTAGAACAGGTGAGTTGCCCTAGTTCACACAGTTCCAATACACTGCGATGGGTTAAATCAATAAGCAGACACAACACGGGACTACAGTCAAGCACAGACCAGTATTGCAGTGCACAGGAAATGTGCAGCAGTCATTTTAAAGCAGTTTATTTAATATTGAGTATTTATTTTATTTATTTATCTTTTTTTTTGTGTGTACATTCAAAATAACTACAAAATGTCATGCCTTTGAAAAATAAAGAAAACAACAGCATGCAACAGTTTTGGCGCGTCTTGGTCTCCCTGAACATCTTTCTGTGGCACGCCACCACAGGAACCAATCCACAGTGATACTTGACGTGCCTACTTTTAAAAGTCTACATTTAGATTATTTGGCCTTAAATGCATAAGTCACTTTGGAAAAAAATCACTATGTATCATGATAAAAAAAAAAACTGAACTGCAGAAGTACTGATGACTGCACGGTTGATCTTTGGCTGACCAATCAGCAGAAAGGGGCGTTTAATTCCCCCCCCCCACGTGTAGACATTGAATATTTAAGCTGTTTATTCATTTTTCTATGCCTGAACGAAAAACAAAAATTAAGCTGAATTCTCGGTTTCTCCTTTTTTTGAACAAATGATAAAACGAAAATAGGTGCCGTTTTCTCGTTTTTCTACTATCAATATTAAATCAAAAAACGAATGATCAGATGATACACGGACCGCGGACCTACTTGCATGTTGTTGCTCTTTTGTTGGTTTTGATTGCTTCTAATGTCCTCATTTGTAAGTGGCTTTGGATAAAAGTGTCTGCTAAATGACTGTAAATGTAAATGTAAAACACAATGCATTGTGAGTCTACTGTTGCTATAGTAACGAAAGCAAGCTTGACAGGAACATTCTAAAATACTTAACCTGGCTTAATGCGTTAATTGAGAGTGTTTTTGAAAGACAAAACTCAGTATACACATGATTAGTAATTCATATATGTACAGACAAGAAGATGTGCCCATAATAAGAATGCAATTCGTTTAATTCCACGTTAAGCGTTTTCCTCCCATAGAATAGCCTAGCTTACGGACAACACGTGGCTTAATGCGTTAAGGCAGTGTTTTTAAGAGACCAAACTCAACACATCATTAATAAAGCATTCTATGTACAGACAAACAAATAAGCCCATAATAAGAACGCAATGCATTTAACGCCTTAAGCGTTTTACCCATAGAAAACAGTTAGGCTAAAAACGCGTTGCGTTCGCATCCTGGACTCATCTGCTTGTCTGTACATAGGCTATTATAATTCATTAATAATGTGTTTACTGAGTTTGGTCTTTTAAAAACACTCTCTTAACGCATTAAGCAACGTTAAGTGTTTTAGAATGCCCCCTTTGAGGCACAAATGATCGACAGATAACCGTGCGCTCTTACAGGCTGTATCTTGTGGATATAGAAATGACGTCTACAATAAAATAAATAGGCTAATCAAACACTGCTGATTTTGTCCAGAGTTAGGCTACACGCTAAACATTTTATTTGTGTAATTATGTTTAAATGGTCCAACAACAAAGCATTCAACACCGTACACCTGCAGCAGCGGAGGACTACTATTCTGCAGCGCTGAACTGCAGAAGTACTGATGACTGCACGGTTGATCTTTGGCTGACCAATCAGCAGAAAGGGGCGTTTAATTCCCCACGTGTAGACATTGAATATTTAAGCTGTTTATTCATTTTTCTATGCCTGAACGAAAAACGAAAAATTAAGCTGAATTCTCGGTTTCTCCTTTTTTTGAACAAATGATAAAACGAAAATAGGTGCCGTTTTCTCGTTTTTCTACTATCAATATTAAATCAAAAAACGAATGATCAGATGATACACGGACCGCGGACCTACTTGCATGTTGTTGCTCTTTTGTTGGTTTTGATTGCTTCTAATGTCCTCATTTGTAAGTGGCTTTGGATAAAAGTGTCTGCTAAATGACTGTAAATGTAAATGTAAAACACAATGCATTGTGAGTCTACTGTTGCTATAGTAACGAAAGCAACCTTGACAGGAACATTCTAAAATACTTAACCTGGCTTAATGCGTTAATTGAGAGTGTTTTTGAAAGACAAAACTCAGTATACACATGATTAGTAATTCATATATGTACAGACAAGAAGATGTGCCCATAATAAGAATGCAATTCGTTTAATTCCACGTTAAGCGTTTTCCTCCCATAGAATAGCCTAGCTTACGGACAACACGTGGCTTAATGCGTTAAGGCAGTGTTTTAAGAGACCAAACTCAACACATCATTAATAAAGCATTCTATGTACAGACAAACAAATAAGCCCATAATAAGAGCATAATGCATTTAACGCCTTAAGCGTTTTACCCATAGAAAACAGTTAGGCTAAAAACGCGTTGCGTTCGCATCCTGGACTCATCTGCTTGTCTGTACATAGGCTATTATAATTCATTAATAATGTGTTTACTGAGTTTGGTCTTTTAAAACACTCTCTTAACGCATTAAGCAACGTTAAGTGTTTTAGAATGCCCCCTTTGAGGCACAAATGATCGACAGATAACCGTGCGCTCTTACAGGCTGTATCTTGTGGATATAGAAATGACGTCTACAATAAAATAAATAGGCTAATCAAACACTGCTGATTTTGTCCAGAGTTAGGCTACACGCTAAACATTTTATTTGTGTAATTATGTTTAAATGGTCCAACAACAAAGCATTCAACACCGTACACCTGCAGCAGCGGAGGACTACTATTCTGCAGCGCTGAACTGCAGAAGTACTGATGACTGCACGGTTGATCTTTGGCTGACCAATCAGCAGAAAGGGCGTTTAATCCCCATGTGTAGACATCGAATATTTAAGCTGTTTATTCATTTTTCTATGCCTGAACGAAAAACGAAAAATTAAGCTGAATTCTCGTTTTCTCCTTTTTTTGAACAAATGAAAAAACGAAAATAGGTGCCGTTTTCTCGTTTTTCTACTATCAATATTAAATCAAAAAACGAATGATCAGATGATACACGGACCGCGGACCCACTTGCATGTTGTTGCTCTTTTGTTGGTTTTGATTGCTTCTAATGTCCTCATTTGTAAGTGGCTTTGGATAAAAGTGTCTGCTAAATGACTGTAAATGTAAATGTAAAACACAATGCATTGTGAGTCTACTGTTGCTATAGTAACGAAAGCAACCTTGACAGGAACATTCTAAAATACTTAACCTGGCTTAATGCGTTAATTGAGAGTGTTTTTGAAAGGCTGTTGGAAAAAGACTGAATTTCTTCAGCAAATCAAACCTGTGGTAAGCTTATCAATGCTTCTTTCTTAAACTAAATTATGTTACTGTCTTATTAACTAATTTCATATTTAATTTTGTTGTACATACACTGTAAAATGTAATTGTATCTTTTTTAATCCAGAGCACTGATATCACTGCAAAGCGCACGGCAGTTCTACGTGGCTTTCCACTCATTCTTGGAGAAGAAGCCTCTGACTTTTTTACAACAGCACTGGTAGGTACCTTTACTATAACCCCCACACAAACATCACGTATAGGCATTCAATTATGCTTTAGTCAAGTCTTTAATTTGGACCAGATAAGTAAATTCTGCTTTTGTTTCTCTTTTCTTAATCAAGCCCATGTACTGTTCATTTTCTACAAATTTCTACAATGTACTTTAACAACAGTTTTGATTAGTTGTACGTAGAACATGGCCCAAGAGATGGTCCTGATTCTTTAGGTGACATACTTTTGTGAGATTTCCCATTTATAATGTAACAAGAAAGGTAATATTGCTGTTCTTTTTTTTTCTTTTTTAAAAAAAATTAGGACTGTGAATGTGACACACCCCAGATTTCCATCGGGATACTGACTGTGATACCAGAAGATAGCCAGGATTCCCCACAAGCACTGCATTTGGAGGCTTCGAACACCGCAATCATCCTGGAAGGAGTCATCGTGATGGATGATCTTAAAAATCTTCCAGATGCCATGTGACTACTTTTTGGGCTGATATATGCGCTGAATTTGGAGTACCCTCCACAGCTCAAGAACACCTTTGATTTTATTCAGAGAGTGTTTCTTTCTCTTGGACACAAATCTCTGAAACCAAAACTACAGTCACTTAAAAACCTGCTGCTGATGTAAGTTGAGGCTGTTTGAGATTGTTTTAAAGGGATAGTTGAATCCCTTTAATCTTCTGGTTGCACAGAAGTTTGTTTAATTATACCTGTCAAACATTGTTGAAAATATTTTTAAACGTTAAAGTGTTTTAAAGAATGTTTAAAACATGTTCTTAAAAGTTTTAGAGCAGTGTTATTGCTAAACTTTTTTTTTTTTAATTGTAAGCACTGTTAAGACTTAAGCTAGTGTTGATTATTTTAAAAGGTCACCTGTTCAGTTTCAGGTCAAAGATTGTCAAGCAGTCAGGATCCTTTTTTTTTAGCTGCACTTGCACTGCACTTTTAAGTTGCTTTAGGAGATTAACATGAGTAACAATGTGTTTTTTGTTTGTCAAAAATTGTTAATGCTACATTCAAAAAACTATTTATAGAGTTGGGTCATCTGACTTTGTTTGGTACGCTGTAGTACCTGAAGAGATTTAATATATAATAAACAATGTTAAACTCAAGTTCAGTTGTTGCTTTTTGTCTTAACTTATTGTTTTTAGTTTAGTTTACTTTTAAAAATTTTTTAAGGCAATCGGTTTCCTAATATTTTCCTAGTAATGTGAACACTAATAGAAAGTTAACTGAAATAATGATTTTAAGTCAACAGTACTTAAGTATACTTGATTAACAAGTTTTCTCTACAAATTGTGTTAAGTTACACCAACTAAACATTAATACTCTACTTTACTTGGAAATTTTAAGGCAATCGGTTTCCTCACTTTTCTAAGTAAAGTCAACTTGTTACATTTTACAGTGTATAGGCAGCAGGCTACACAACTTCCCAATCGTAGTTCTATACTGCCACCTGTTGGCGCAGTTGTGTAACTTAGAGAACAACTCTTGTTATGTCGAGATCACAAGAAAAATAAGTCGCGCTAATGACAAAACAACTTTTGTAATGTCGAGATTACGAGAAAACAACATTTGTTATGTCGAGATCACAAGAAAAATAAGTTGTGATAACGACAAAACAACTTTCGCTCCCTCTCGAACTGTCTTGAGACACCGCGGTGCTACCGCTATGAGGAATACCTTCCCTTCCAACCATTTCTGAAGTCTTATTGGCTCACGCCAGTCTAGTTGACTGGCCAATTGACGCAAAGCATGCATCGTATGCAAATACTCAAGAGCTCGTGAGGCAGTATAAAAGGCAATGCTTGCACCAATTGCGTCAGAATCTTCTACTTCACCTGCTGATTTCATCATGGCAACAATATGCCAGATCTGCGCAGGACCAATCAAGCTGCCGGATCAAAACGACCACTGTGTCGCCTGCCTAGGCCTGGGCCTGGCCCATGCCGAGGTGGCGCTGGACAAGTCCGACTGCGGGCATTGCCGCGATGTGTTTCGCGGCTTATTCGGAGTGAGGCCTCCTCCCCCTCCTGGTGACGGAAGCGTCGTCTTGCCGCTCCGCCAACCCCATCGGTCGCCCCATTCCCCGGTCTCCTTCCCCGAGGACTACTTCCGCCCTCCTTCCAACATTGCGGAGTTTGTGTCCTTTGGCCAGAAGGAGGGGATGATTCAATGTCCATCTCGGCCTCGGAGAGAGAGGATTGGGCGGGATCAGAGTCCGATCAGCTGGACAGCATGGGGCCCCCAGACCTCCAGGAGGAGCTCATGAGGGTTCTGTCGAAGGCTGTCCAGGAGTTGGAGCTTACCTGGAGTCCTCCAGAGGAGCCTGCCGGGAGTAAGCAAGACTCCTGGTATATCAGGCCCACCCAGAAAACTGACTCGAGGGCGTCGGTCCCCTTCTTCCCCGACGTACACGAGCAGCTTGTGAAGACGTGGTCTGCACCCCAATCGGCGCGCATCCACTCTGCCACACAGGCCATCTTTTCCCACGTGGACGAGGCAGAGGCCCACTGGTACATGCGCTCTCCCCCCATCGAGGAGACCGTCACTGCGCACCTGTGTCTTGCAGCAGCCAAGACCCTAGGCTCGGACATCAGCCTCCCCTCGAAGCCGTGCAGGACCACCACCCACCTCGCTAATAAAGAGTATGCGTCTGCGGCTTCTGCGCTTCACGTCATGGCAGTGCTACAGGTTTTTCAGGCGAAGCTCCTGCAGGTGGCGGAGGGAGGAGCCCTCACTGCGGATGCCATCGCAGATCTGCACACGGTGATGGACTTCACGCTGATGGCGACGAAGCGAGCGGCCTAGGCTGTGGGTAAGGCCATGGGTTTTATGGTCGTCCTTCAGAGGCACCTATGGTTATTAAACCTTGCTGACCTCAAGGATGCTGACCGTAAAGCTCTTTCCTCCTCACTCAGTCAATGCTCTCCCCGCCTCAGAGCAGTGCAGAGCCGCCGCCCACACAGATTGTAGCCGTGCAGTGCTCGGCGGCACATCCAACGACCAAGCCGCTAATGCCGGTATGTCAGTTTCTGAGCGCGTGGGAAGTTATTCCGGGAGTAAAGGTGGTTACTCGGTGTGATAGAGCGTGGTATACCCTTCAATTCAGATGCAGACCACTCAGTTTCAATGGCGTGGTGCAGTCTCTAACATCACCTTGAAATTCCCTGGTCCTGAGACAAGAGGTGTGCAGCCTGCTCGAAAAAGCCGCTAACCCTAAGCGGTCTTACAGCCGCTATTTCGTGGTACCCAAAAGAGTTGGGGGACTCTAGATCTAGATCTAGCACTCTGCAAGTGTCCATTCAGGATGATAACGCTGAAACAGATCCTGTCGCAAATTCGCCCCGGGGACTGGTTTGCATCCGTGGACTTAAAGGACGCATACTTTCACATTCAGATAGCACCGCATCACAGACGTTTGCTTTCGAGGGCACGGCGTACCAGTACTCTGTTCTCCCGTTCGGGCTGGCTTTGGCCCAGCGCACTTTCTCGAAGTGCATGGATGCAGCACTTTCCCCCCTCAGAGCGAGTGGGATGCGCATTCTCAACGATCTGGACGATTGGCTGATTTTATCTCATTCACGGGACACGCTAGTCAGCCATATAGACACGCTGGTTCATCATTTGGTGTCCCAGGGGCTATGTGTGAACATGGAGAAGAGCATTCTCGCCCCGAGTCAGTCTATAACGTATCTGGGAGTGTGCTTTGACTCGGTGGAGATGCGAGCCCGTCTCTCTCGGGAGCGCTCGGTGGCCATTTTGTCTTCCCTTGCGCCATTTCAGACTGGGCAGCTCTGTTCACTTGAAGGGATTCCAGAGGCTGCTGGGACTCATGGCATCTGCTTCAGCGGTATGTCATCTGGGCTTTCTACACATGTGCCCGCTGCAGTTATGGCTGAAATGTCGAGTCCCTTGGATGGCATGGACTTCGGGCCGTTTGCGCATTGCAGTCTCCCGCGACTGCATTGAAGCTCTGAGACTGTGGCACAACCCAGATTTCTTCAGCCAGGGGGTTCCCCTGGGCTTGGTGGCATCACGTGTCGTGGTCACGACGGACGCACTGACTCACGGCTGGGGAGCAGTGTGCGAGGGCATGCCGGCTTCGGGCCTGTGGTTAGAACCTCAGAGCCGGTGGCACATAAACCGCTTGGAGCTGGAAGCGGTATTCTTAGCTCTGAAGGATTTTCGACCAGAGCTGGAACAGCTGCACGTACTGGTTCTTCCCAACAACATGTCTGTGGTTGCGTACATAAATCACCAAAGTGGCGTACGATCCAAGGCTCTGTACAAGCAGGCAGCGAATCTCCTGCTATGGGTGGACCGTCACTTTCTCTCAATCAGAGCAGTGCACATCCCCGGTCTCCTGAACTGCGGAGCAGACATGCTTCCGATTAAGGGGATTCCTCAAGGAGAGTGGAGGCTGCATCCCGAGTCAGTTTGGATGATTTGGGTCCGCTACGGAAGAGTGGAGATGGATTTGTTCGCGACGAGCGAGAATGCACACTGCCTGCTGTTCATCTCGCTGTCTCACTCCCTAGAGGGGAATGCTCTGTCATCGTGCTGGCCTGCAGCTAGGCTGTACGCGTTTCCTCCGATAAAGATATTGCCGCTGGTGTTATTCAAGATCAGGGAGGAGGGGGCTTCGGTGACACACACAGCCCTGAGCTGTCTTTGGAGTCATCGACCTCGTGTAATGCGGACGCTCAGACTTCAGTGTGCCCCGTCAGGGCTTTGAGGATTTACATCGACCATTCGGCCAGCTTTTGGCAATCTGACCAGCTTTTCGTGTGCTATGGTGGTTGTGCGAAGGGCTGGGCCGTGTCAAAGCAGAGGCTTTCCCACTGGATTGTGGATGCTATCACAGCTGTTTTTTATCACGGGTTTTAGACGCTCATTGGCTTATCTCCACCTATCAGCTGAGAGCCCGCCTACCAAGCGTCCCTATTGGTTATGAGAACTGTGTGTGTGTGATTTATCTTCGCTGAATGTGTAACTTGTACAGGCTGCCCGTAGCCTCTCTCACGGCAGGATTGGATACCGTTCCCCATAGCGGTAGCACCGTGGTGTCTCGAGACAGCTCGAGAGGGAACGTCTCCGGTTAAAGTCGTAACCTCGGTTCCCTGAGTGTGGGAACAAGACACCACGATGGTTGCTATGCTCGCTGCCCGAGCAGCAAGCAGTGTTCAGTGTCAGATTCTGACGCAATTGGCGCAAGCATCGCCTTTTATACTGCCTCGCGAGCTCTTCAGTATTTGCATACGATGTATGCTTCGCGTCAATTGGCCAGTCAACTAGACTGGTGTGAGCCAATAAGACTTCAGGAAAGGTTGGAAGGGAAAGTATAGAGTGGGGGAACTATGACGTCACTTTGTAGGTGGATCGACTGTTAGCATGAAACTGGTTCCCTCGACAAAAAGCCTATAGGATTTTTCCATAGGCTTTTGGATTATCACAAAAAACAAGCTCTGTGTTCAACCATAGTTCATGAAACTTGCACATTTTTTTCCATCAAGATAATCTTCACAAAATAATATAACTTTGATTAATTTTGAAGCCTAAATAAAAGTGCCAGAACTTAAAAGCTAAATTTAGGCTATAAACAAACTACACCTCCACGGTCGCGACGCCTCGTGGAAGGAGCCCCAGCCTCAGAGATAGTGTTAAACACCCACTGAGGAAGTGCATCTGTTACTGGCAAGCTCCGTCGAGCGGCCAGACATGAAGGCTCCATGACTCTGGATTTGGGTGCCATTTCGTTCCTTGTGCTTGAGAGAGGAGGTCTCTCTTCAGTGGGATAGTCCACGGTGGGGCTACCAGCATCTCCACCAGTTCTGGGAACCACGGCTGATTAGGCCATTTCGGTGCCGCTAACAGAACAGATTCCTTTTCCTCTCTGATTCTGCAAAGCACATGAGGCAGAAGTTTCACTGGAGGAAAGGCATACTTGCGTACTTTCGGCCAGCTGTGAGCTAGTGCATCCACTCCCGGATGAGAGTGTGTCAGTGAATAAAACAGCGGGCAGTGAGTGTTCCCCGCTGATACGAAGAGATCCTCCTCCGCCCTGCTGAATACACTCCAAATCATATTGACTGTCAAAGGGTGTAATCTCCGCTCCCCGTGGATTACCCCGCCCCTTGACAGTAAATCCATGCCGTAATTCAGGCGTCCGGGGACATGTACTGCCCGGATGGAGAGGAGAGAGAGCAGCTTCATGCATTTCGTAAACGAACGAGGGGCCAGGCATAAGCCGAAGGGCAGGACAGAGAATTGGTATGCTATCCCCTCGAATGCACTGTTTCTCAGGAAACGGCTGTGGCGAGGGGCTACCTGAATGTGGAAATAAGCATGCTTTAAATCCACAGAGATAAACCAATCTCTCGGTCTGGTGTGTGAGAGGATTTGTCTCAGTGTAATCAATTTCAACGAGCATTTCGAAAATAACAACTGTAGAAGCCGTTCTCGCGGTCTGCTAGGGGCACTGTGTCTTCTTCAGTGGCTCGTCTTCGGTGCTGGGTGCAGCTTTCCCGAAGCGCACTGGAAGGGAAACTGCAGCAGGGGGGTGAGGAGCACGTGGGCAATGAGCCAGCACGAGCTCGTCATCTGACCACGACAGATCCACATCGGAAGCTCTCGGCACTTTACTCCTTGGCTCAAAAGAGGCTGCAGAGGAAGAGCGCTGCAGCAGCGTGTAGAGTAGGTGAGTAACCTTGTTAATAGGCTTCTTGCTTCTCGTAGAAGGTTGGCTGAAGGAAAAGATTCTGAATGGATGACGTACAAGCGCTGCCTTATATAGATTGGGACTCCCGCTCATATTTCGTGCGCTTGAACGCCATTGGTCAGTTTCACTGGCGTGATTCAATAAGGCTTCAGTAGTATTTGAGGAAAGGGTATTTCCCATAGCAATGTAGAGTGACCGAATCGAAAGGGAACAACTTTTGTTATGTCGAGATCACAAGAAAATTAAGTCTTGATCATGAGAAAACAACTTTTGTTATGTCGAGATCACGAGAAAACAAGAAGGAAAGTAAGGAATAATTGACGACGGTGATGCACCTCGGGTGTGCATTATTTTTCTAATAATTCAACTGACCGAAGTCAATAATTCCGCTTACACTGCGGTTGCCACACCTCAAGACATCGATCAGATGATATATTTCAAGGCATTCTACATAAATCGCTATTGTGAGCAGGATCCAACGCCTCCGTTGCTAATTCCAAAATGCCATTTTAAACCTAACGGGAGGCTTGAGCCGTTGATAGCAGACTAATGGAGTTACAGTTAATAACTAAGTTATGAGAGAGAGAGAGAGAGAGAGAGAGAGTACAGTCTGGCTGACTATCTGGTCTCAGTCAGGAATATAACTCACAGACATTGATCCACCAGCGACCACCAGCTGGCCATAGAAAGAGGACGACATAAAAAGAAGTGGTTACCTAAAGAAGAGTGAATCTGTAACGAATGTAGATCAGGATCAGTTGAGACAGAGGAACACTTCCTCCTCCACTGTGACAAATACACGTCCTTAAGAGATGCACTGTACAGTCAAATACAGCAGGAATATTACTTGGTGAAGGACCTGCTTCCTCTTTGGTAGCGCAACATATTTATAAATGATACAAACTAAGAAGTAAAGAGTGAACACATCTGCATTAGTAGTACCATTAATGTTTATATATATGGATGTATTTTACATGTATTTTGTTTTGCTTATTTATGGATGTATATTATATGTATTTTTGTTTTGTTTTTTATTCTATGTACAATGCTGCGTCAATATGTATGTAAGAATGTCATGCCAATAAAGCAATATGAATCTGTACGTCTCTCAATAGTGTTCGCAAGCAATGTCTAGTTATAGTGAAACTTTAAGTTAATTTTTTTCACGAACAGCGCCGTTGTTGTTACCTCGCTTATAAGAAGTCATGTAGTTTTTAAGTTGATAAACAATGTTAGTGATAAAATCGTTAGAGTAGCGCTAACAACATTAGTGCCAACTAATTTTCAGCGGATTTGCTAAAGAAAGGTTGATTTGTTGCAAAAAGTTGCTAAACGACGTTGTGACGTTACTGTGCGATGACGCCATTACGTAATCAAGATGCAAAATTGTGTCACTGCATCAAATCTCAGCAAAAAATGCATTTTATATATTATATATGTTAATTTAGATTTGTTCGTAAAATAATATAAATGCATAATATAATATTAAAATGTAAATAACTGTTTTAATAAATACATTCAATTTTTTAAATGATTACAATTTAAGTTTTTTATTAGCTAGTAAACTACTCATTCTGAACAGTTATAGTTTTAAGCAGTGCATTAGTAGTTAGTTGGTGTGCTACACTCCAAGAAAAGTCTGTAAAATAGGGCACAATCTATGTTAATATGAAGGAAGTTGCTAGGGTAGTCTGAAAAGTTGCTAAATTTAGCAACAAAATTGCTAAGTTGGCAACTGTGTATGTGCGTGTGTGTGAGAGAGAGAGCGGGAGAGAGATAGTATGTGCTTTCCGTACATAATAAAATGTAATTTTGTAGCAAAAACATGGACATGATCTGTCATTTTTTTATCCTTTTGTTTGCTATATTTATTTGTTTGGCCAGTGTCGTTGTGGGTTTTGGTTCTTTTGCTGTAAGGACCTTTGAAATAACTGAAATAATTTGGCAAAGTGATATGGTCATGTAATGCGGTCAAGACCTGCCTGAAACTACGTTCGCCGTGCGTTTCCCTGAAAATAATTGCACACCACGAACACATTGTTCGTCAGCCAATCAGATTCAAGCATTCAACGGCCCCGTAGTATAAAAAATAATAATACATGGCTGCTTAGAATGTCCGCTGTTATTGGCACTTTTAATGTGTGACAACAGTATAAACGAGCGAGAAACACGTCCAATGTTTCCAATGTATACAATGTAATACACGTTTTTCCACAGGCTGCTCAAAAAAAGTGGGCATATACCAGAACAAGAAGACGCTGAAGAAGGCAAAGAAAAACAAAAGAAAAGAAAAATGAAAAACATTTAGGCCTAATGAATGTGCAACAGCCACACACTTATAGTAAGTGGATCATTTAGCTTCTTGTTGAAGATGATAAAGTTAAGAAATCATTGAATTAATAACTTTTGATGCTCTTGGTATTAGCTTCCATTATCATGTGTTGGGGTCAATCTGACCCACACTCAATTTTCAAACTGCTCGAAATACTGGTTAAACTATTTATTTCTTCTTGAAGTCTTGTGAATATTTGTCATTTAGGGTCATTTATGCAACGTTTTGACATGTTTTGGAAAGTCTGTACAAATTTTGTTACAACTTTTGTGTTGAGGTCAGACTGACCCCCCATAGACAAGGTTTCAAAGACAAGACTTAAGTCTAAAATGCATGTCTGTGCTGTTTTTTAACTGAAAGAAACTTGCACTGACTGATCTTAAAATATGTCAGTGCCATTGTTTTATCTCAAGACGCACACCAGTAATGTTTTTCTCTAAAGCATGTTTATAAAAGGTACTTAATACATGTAGGCCTTATATGAACCCAGTCTCGCCCTACTACCGTAATACCAATATACAAAAGATAGATGGCGCTGTTTACATGTGTACAGTAGTCCATCATTTACAGAAGCTTTCCCTGCAAACATGCACCTGCGGGGCCCATGCTAGCTTTTTGCAACTAGGAGAATACAAACACCATTAACTGGCCATTCTTTAGCCACTCAATTGAACTGGAATGGCTCAAACCAAAAGACACCTTTTCAGAAGCTGTTGTTTCAAATAGGCCAGGGATCCACAAATCTGGCTCAGGAGATACACTTTCCTGCAGAGTTTAGTGCTAACCTTAATCAAACACACCTGAGCATGCTAATCAATGTCTTTAGGATAATTAGAAAATCACAGCTGGGTGAGTTTGATAAAAGTTGGAACTAAACTTGGGGGGAACAAAACCATCGAGCGAAATACCGGAGTGAATATTTTCCACAACAGAGCAAATAGCATCCCATGTCTCCATGTCCACTGTCGTTTTAGATTTCCCTCACCTAAACTACAATCTTGAATTCGGCGCTTAGCATCTACGTAACAGCTCTCAGCCCACCCCTTGTTTGTTGGTTGGCCAGCTGCTGCGGAACCGGAGATAATCTGGGAGATTGTTTGCTATATCAGACTGAAGCCTAATTGAAATTGAGCGGAAGTATGAAGTCTGATGTAGTCAGGCTACGCTTAAACTATTTCTTAGAAAAGAAAAGATTACTTAGAGAATACCAAACTGGCTTAAGGAAAGGTAAATCTACTACTGATGCTTTGGTTAAATTAAGCAATGAAATTGAAAAATCTTTAATTATGAAAGAGATAATGGTAGCTGTGTTTTTGGATGTAGAAAAAGCATATGACACCATGTGGAGGGAAGGTTTTTTAATTAAACTGGATAAAATGGGTATTGTTGGGAAAATTTATAACTATATATTGGATTTTCTTTCTCAAAGTGCTTTTAGAGTAGGTGAAGAAAGCTCAGAAGAATTCACAGTAGAAAATGGAATTCCACAAGGAAGTGTGATTAGCCCAGTCCTGTTTAATCTGATGATTAATGACATATTTGAAAAACTAGAAAAAGGAAATGGCGGAATATTATATGCTGATGATGCTGTTATATGGAGATATAGTTACGAACATGCAAAAGGAAATTCAAATCCTAGAACAATGGGGAATTGATTGGGGATTTAAATTTTCTATACAGAAATCGAATGTAATGTTCTTTACTAAAAGGAAAATCGAAAAAAACTACAAATTATTTCTTTATAGTCAGCCACTTGAGAGAGTTAAAAAGTTTAAATATTTAGGAGTTTGGTTTGATGAAAAACACACATGGAAATACCATATTAATCATGTTGAAACAAAATGTAAAAAAGCCCTGAACTTGATGAGGATGATTACTGGACACACTTGGGGAGCAGAGAGACAGTCTTTAATGAATATTTACAAAGATTTGATAAGAGCAAATATTGATAATGGAATATAATACAGTATGCAAAACTAGATTAGAAAAACTCAATAGAATCCAATATAGTGTATTAAGAATTGCAATAGGAGCCATAAGAACAACACCAACGAGTGTTTTATTAGTAAAATCAGAAGAAGTCCCACTAAAACTAAGATTCATTAAATTGTCATTAACATATTGGGTTAGACTAATAAGCAACAATAGCAATCCAGCCGCATCAGTATAAAATGAATGTTGGGAATATCATAAAAAAGCCAAAGGTTTTGGTTGGAACGTAAATAATACAGCAGAACAATTTGGAATTAAAGAATTGTGAAGTGAAGTTCCTCCCTGGATGCTCCTTTTTCCAGTTGTCAATACAGAATTACTAAAAGAGAAAAGAGAATACCAAACTTTTGAAAAATGTTTTTTTTTTTTTATTTGTCTTCATTATATTACGGATATCTTAAAATATTTACAGATGGGTCAAAAAACAAAAATGGTCATTGTGGCATAGGAATATATATTCCAGAATTTAACAAAAAAAAATGGGTCATAGATTAAATAACCATCTTTTCTGTTTTTGCAGTTGAGATGTCTGGGATAATTACAGCATTAAGATGGATAGAAGAAGATATTCTTAGAGAACAAGGGATGGAAAGAAATAGACTCAAAGCTTTGTTTATGTTTCTTGAAAATACTGGATCAATCAGAAGAATTTAGCAACAAAAGTTTAAGAATTTTATTTTATTTAAATAATACATTTATTTGATGGAAAACCTTTTTTTTTTTTTTTTTTTTATTCTCCCGTTTAATGAGTTAAATAAGTAAAGCATCTGTCAAGTCCCTATACACACTCATGTACAGTAGGTGGCCATATGCAATAATTACAAGTTGAAAAAGCCAAGAAAAAAAAGAAGAAGAAGAAGAGGGAGTAGCAATAGCAAGCAGCAGCCAGCAGCCAGCATAGCTCACCTGTTGAACACGTTGTGCTGTGTCCTGGTTGGGAAATGTGTCATTTCAAGTCCAGTCTAAAGTAAGGAGTTGATGTTTTTTGCAGAGATGTTACATGTATGTATGGCCTATGTTTGGATTGATGCTAAGAGTTTAAGACTGTATTTGTATGCCTTTTAGAAGGACTCTTTATTGGTGCGGTCACCACATCATGGTCCAGGTTGAATATGGATTTAAAGTTCTTTTTGATGTGGGACCATAGTCCAGACTATTTTTGACTATTCCTGGTTAGGAAGAGTCTGGTGTTTGAGAGCTGTGACGTGTTTTCATTACAAGAGGCTGGTTTATTCATTTGCTATCAGCCAACTTCATCTATGGACAGTGTTTGGACATTTATGCACTACAGATAAGACTCTCACACACATCAACTTTCACATGACAAAATCCTACAATCTTACATTTCTTTGTTTGCTTGCTTGCTTTTTTTTTTTTTTTTTTTGTTCTTTTGTGTATTTTTGGCTATATGTAGCTGTATTAACCTGAACTGAATGTTTTCTATTTTGTATTTAATAAATTGATTTGAAATCCCTTTGACTACTGTACATTTTTGACAATACAGACATTAGTTATGTGGTGACTGCATCCATTTCAGATGTATAATAACTGTTTTTCCCAAAGACTTAAGTTATAGTAGCTGGAAAGTATTGATAGTGAAACAGATGTATTGTTGTTGATTAATAGTGTGCGCCCTGTGTGGACCCAGTGAGGGCTTCCTGGGGCCTAAGTGAGAGCTGCCCGTGCAGGGTCAGCACTAAGGGGCCAACGTTTTGCCAATGAGCAAATTCTCAGGGGCCCTGCGCTGGCAGCCCCCTGGGGGCCCTTAGGCTAGCCATAAGTGGGCCCGTAAAAGGCCACCACAGGTTTGTTTGCAGTTAGATTCGTACCGACTGAAACCTTTTAAAATCTTTCTTTCATATGATTTTCAATGTTGTGGAGTGAAGGTAAGTAACATTTGTTATTAATAACAACTTACATCTTCAATTAGGCCTATTTACAGTAAATTAATTTGTGAAAAACATTCCTGTTATACTTGTTTATGAGGAAGTCACTGCCGGGAAAAAATCAAAACTCCTCCTTCAAAAATAAAAATCCCACAGAGAGTCGTGATGTTTTCACTCGTCTGTACTGAGCCTCAGACGTGTCACAAAAGGTGAGTTAAGGGAACATGGTATTTCTTAAGTTTAATAACAATTTCATATACCAAAACTTCCTTATAGGAAACAGCGCAGGTGGATTTTTGCATTGTTCTTTTATGTAGGCACCTACATAAAACATTTATTTAGGCGACAAAACTTTTTTAATTCTGTTTAAAGTTTTAAAGTTGTTTTTTCCTCCTGATATTATGATATGTACTTGAAAACTGATTCTCCTGCAATAGTAATCATTTGCTGTTCTTATTATTTCATGCTGTTAACAAACAGGTTTGGCCATTGTTACCTGGAGGTTTAAGTCCATCGCTTCCATCTTCAGCATGACTCTGACAGTGTCTCGGGGTGAAGGACTTACGGTCATCACCGTCACCTCAAACCCAAAGAGCAAATGGCCCGTACTGTGTCAGATTCTGGGTTTTCTGTGCGACACTCCATCATGTTCTGTATCTCAGGGTATGAAAGGGAAGCTGAAGGATGTCCACACAGCTTTTGGAGTGAGTTTGACATTTACATTAATTCCAAAATACCTCTCTGATATTTTCAGGTCTTGTGATTTTCGCATACTTTGGATATTTTTTTGGACAGAACTTAATAAACATTCCATGTAAAATGCTTGCAATGTTTTTACGTTTCTTAATGTTGCAATTTCCAGGAGCAGGATTGGAGACCCCTGAGTTAGATTATGTTAGTACAATGTATTAAAAATATTTTTAAAACACCTATGGAGCCCCTAAAGGGACATGGTTTTGGTAAAATGGGAAAAATTATATTTCAACACTTTAGCATTCACTTGCTAATTTTTCATTAAGAAACTTTTTTTACTCCCCAAACTTTTGCGTTCACCCAAGAAACTTTGCATCATTTCCACCACTGGCTAAAAATTAAAAATAATAAAACAAGGTAAAAAAATTAAAAATAAATAAAAAAAAGTTTATTTTTATCTCAAAATGTATTTTTTTTTTTTTTTTTTTTTAAGTATTTTTTTCTCTCAATTCTAAATTTATATCACATAGTTCAGACTTTTTAGTTTATATTTTTTAGTTCATAGTTTTTTTTTTTTTTTTAGTTTTTAGTAAAAAAAAATTCTTAGAAAACATTCTGAATTGTGAGAAGTCACAATTACTTTTTTTATTTTTATGTTAAAAACCTAATGCAAGACATAACCCCACAATTCTGAGAAGAAAAGTCCAAACTACCTCACAATTGTTAGGAAAAATGTCTTGTAAGATTTGTAAGAGAAATTTGGCAATTAATTATTTTAGTTTTTTTTAAATTATTTTGTTGCATAAACAAAAAAATTGCAATTCAAAATTGTGAGGGAAAAAAGTTGTTAACTTACAACTTTTTAGTTGTAAGTTAAAAAGTCCCAATTACTTTTTCCTTTTTTTATTCCATGGCAGAAACAAGCTTCCATACTTTTGTGATGGCAAGAACATGAAGTGAGAGGGGAAAAAATGTATTTCAGTGAATTTGTAAGCAAACACAAAGTATCTTGGGGGAATATAAAACCCTTGTGAGAGATCGCAAAATTATTGAAATAATTTTTCCTCCTATCTCATATTTCTCATTATATCCACTATATGCACTATAGATGATGAGATTTGCAAAGCCTTTGCAATTTGACGTTGAGGAACATTGTTTTTAAAGTATTCCTCAATCTTGTTACGCACTCTTTCACAGATTGGAGAGCCTCTGCCCATCTTTACTTCTGAGAGACTCTGCCTCTCTACGACATCCCTTTTATGTTACAAACCTGATGTCAATTAACTTAATTGCTAGATGTTCTCCCAGCTTATTCTTTTCAAAATGTCTTGCTTTTTCAGCCCTTTGTTGCCCCCGTGCCAACTTTTTTGAGACCTGTAGCAGGCATCAAATTTAAAATGAGCTCATTTAGTGGATAAAAATTTCTCAGTTTAAACATTTGTTATCTATGTTCTATTGTGAATAAAATATTGGCTCGTGTGATTTGAAAGTCTTTTAGTTTTAATTTTATTCAAATTTTAAAAAGTCCAAACATTTCTGGAATTCAGGTTGTATTAGGCAAGGCAAGTTTATTTATATAGTACATTTCATACACAGTGATAATTCAAAGTGCTTTACATAAAAGGAAGTGAAATAGTCATTAAAAATAATAATAATTAAAAATAATAATAATCACAACAATAAAATTAAAAGTGATTTGAAAATAATTAAAAACATTTAAGAATAGAAAATGATTATACATAGTGCAATCAGTTCGGACGTAGCACAGTGCTCATTCAACAAATGCACAGCTAAACAGATGATCTTTTCTGGAAGCTGGTTCCAGCTGCAGGCGGCACAATAGCTAAAAGCGGACTCCCCTTGTTTTGTGTAAACCCTTGGTATTTCTAACTGACTTAATCCTAATGATCTGAGTGGTCTGTTATGTTTATATTCAGTGAGCATATCTCCAATGTATTTAGGTCCTAGGCCATTGAGAGATTTATAAACGAGTAAAAGTACTTTAAAATCAATCCTAAATGTAACTGGAAGCCAGTGTAAGGACCTGAGGACTGGTGTGATATGCTCAGATTTTCTGGTTCTAGTCAGAATCCTGGCAGCAGTGTTCTGGATGAGCTGCAGCTGTCTAATGGTCTTCTTTGGAAGGAGACCATTACAATAATCCACCCTGCTGGTGATAAAGGCATGAACAAGTTTCTCCAAGTCTTGACTGGAAACAAAACATCTAATTCTTGCAATGTTTTTGAGATGATAGTATGCTGATTTAGTTACTGCTTTGACATGACTACTAAAACTAAGGTCTGTCTCCAGAATCACCCCAAGATTTTTTAACTTGGTTTTTAGTTGATTGACTCCTAGAGTCAAGGTATGCATTCACCTTGAGAACTTCATCTTTGCTTCCAAATGCAATGACTTCAGTTTTCTTCTTGTTTAACTGAAGAAAGTTCTGGCACATCCAACAGTTTATTTCATCAATGCATTGGCAGAGGGAGTCAATGGGGCTGTAGTCATTTGGAGATAAGGCTAGGTAAATCTGGGTATCATCAGCATAGCTGTGATAGGCAATTTGGTTCTTTCTCATTATTTGACTTAGTGGGAGCATATTCAGGCTAAACAAGAGTGGTGCAAAAATTGAGCCTTGTGGGACTCTGTATGTTATGGACATCCACTTAGACTTATGCTCTCCTATACTCACATAATAACCTCTCCCTTCTAAGTATGACCTGAACCATTTGAGTACCATCCCAGAAAGCCAGACCCAGTTTTCCAGTCTCTCTAGAAGTATGTTATGATCAACAGTGTCAAATGCAGCCCTAAGATCTAGTAGTACCAGCACTGATATTTTGCCAGAATCAGAATTGAAGCGAATATCATTTATTATCTTAATAAGCGCGGTCTCTGTGCTATGATGTGCTCAGAAACCAGATTGAAAATTGTCCAGGTATCCATTTGAGTTTAAGTAGTTGTTCAGCTGATTAAAAACTACCTTTTCAATAATCTTACCTATGAAAGGAAGATTTGATATTGGTCTATAGTTGTTCAACATTGTGTTATCAAGATTGCGCTTTTTCAGAAGAGGCTTAACAATTGCAGTTTTCAGGAAGTTTGGAAAAGTCCCAGAAAGAAGTGAGGCATTCACCACTTCTAAGAGATCTGCTTCTAAACAGTTAAGCACACTTTTGAAAAAAGATGTGGGAAGTGTGTCAAGATAGCATGTTGACGATGTAAGGTGCTGTACTATTTCTTTCAAAATTTTGCTATCGATTGCTTCAAAAACGGACATAGTCACTTCTTTTTGAAATTGCAGTCGAATCTGAGTGACCTCTGCAAAACTAGATATGCCAATCTCCTTTCTGATATTATTGATCTTTTCAGAAAAGAAGGAAGCAAACTCATTGCATTTGCTGTCGGAGAGCATTTCACTGGGAATCTGACTTGGGGGGGTTTGTTAGTCTCTCAACAGTAGCAAAAAGATTGCGAGAGTTGTTTAAATGACTGTTTATAAGGTTTGAGAAGAAGGTCTGTCTAGCTGTGGCTAGTTCCACATTGAAACAATATGAAACATTTTGGAAACATTGTGCAAATACTTATTTATACTATTAAAAAATGTTTGCTTGTCCACACTGACAGCAAAAATTTGATTGGTTGACTTAAAATGTCATTGTACCAGCTTGGTATTTTCTTAACTATATTGTTTTCTTGTTCCATAGATTGTGCAGATGATAATTGGTGTCCTCAATATTGTTGTGGGGATTGTGTTTACAAGCCTTGGATCATGGTTTATCATGTATAGAACAGCCAATGGACCCTTTTGGATTGGTAGTGTGGTATGACAAGTCTAATTTTTATCATTTTTATGTTTATAAATTTTGTGCAGTGCCTGTCAAAAAGTATTGATATGTTCAAAATCAAAAGCATTTTTTATTATTATTATAGTTCCTTGTAGTTGGAATCATGTGTGTTCTCACAGTGAAGTTTCCCACTTCTTGTCTGGTAAGTGTCTATCAAAGGTATTTGTGTTTTTAACAGGTCTAGTTTTGCTGGTTTACTATATATTTTTATGTGTGCGTTTGTTTGTTTCACAGCTGACAACTGGGATCGTTCTGAATTTAGTCAGTGCTGGATTGGCTATCGCAGCTGTTGTACTGTATTCAGTGGACCTTGCAAATGATCATACAAATGAATACTGTGTAAGCCGCAGTTACTATTATTCACGTTATGATAGTTATGGTTATGATAATAAAACGCCTTCCCCTGAAGATAGTAGGAGAACAGAGATGTGTCTGTACTACAAGAATATCAATGAGGTAATGATTATCTTTCTTTTCTTTAGATGATGTAAAACTAGCTACAGCATATCAAATCTTCCGAACATACTTACAGTTCTAGTTCTTTTACAAAAAGCACCATAAAAAGTCATCCATATGATGTGCTTTTTTTCCAGGTTTTTTTAATAGGTTTAGGGAAAACATTAAAGGGAGCTCTTGTGTTTTATTGATTTACTGTAAATTACAGCCTTTATGGATGATTTTCCTTTTTAAATGTTGACACTCTACTCTTTACCCACCCAGATTATCTTCAGAGGACTAGATATCATGATGATAGTGCTGTCAGTCCTTCAGCTCTGTGTGACCATCAGTTTCTCTGTTTTGACTGGGAAAGCTTTGCACAAGGAGGATGAAGATGTAAAGGTACTGTATGATCAGCACTATTACAACAATCAATCAGTCAAATCCACAGTGATCGTGAGAGTTTCAGAGAGCTGCTCTGTGTGTTCATGACTGTTTGTGGTTTTGCAGTCGGTGGAGGATCCAGAACTTCACAAGCCGCTCCTGGAAGACGCCACTGCTGCTGCTGTGTGACAAGATGAACACACAAATAATCAAACTTGCTCTTTGTGCTTGTAATGCAGTGGCATTTTGTGTCTCAATACTGTAGTGAAATTATTTAAAGCACATCTCCTCCATCCGTAACACTGTTAAATTACATGTTTATTTACACTTGTTTTTTCCTTTTACAAAAGTGTCATCATTGATCTTTCTCTCTCTTCATGTAGATTAGTGGGTGTTACCTTTTATTACCTTTTTTTAATTTTGTTGTAATCTTTAGGGCTGCTTATTTAAAAATAAACGTCTGCAGTCATCAAGTCATAGCCTTGTGATGTGAAGAAGATTTGTTAATTTCATTACTTTACAGGCTGAAAAGACTTAATTTAATATATTACATAATTTAACAACGTAATTTAATATATTATTATTCTTATAGTTAAATTTAATGCAGTTGTTGAGACCCATATCAAATATTTTAAGCAGTTTAACATAAGGCTGCAACATAAAATGTGAAAAATGGGGTATGAATACTTTCATAAGACACTGTAAAATAGTGCTTTCCTATCAAAATGCTTATTATGGATGCGAGAACGCAGAAAATCGAACATGATCCAAATTTCTTTATGATGGACGAACGTTTCGGTGGCAGTGTGTAAACGTGATTTACACAACAGTAGGTCGTATTTATTTTTCAACGTGCGAAACTTTCGGACTCAGTGTGCAGAGGAGAGTGAGGGGATCGGAAAGGAGAGGAGTAGGTTAAGAAGAGCTCGTTCGTGTCCAAGGGTTTTTCTTTCAATAACTTTCTCAGGATTAAAGCCCCAGAAGCACCCACAAGCAAATATTACACTATTGTTATAGCGCAACAATCTTGTTGCAAAGGTCTTGGGAGAGCTCTTTGTCTCTACCCATCATGAGATGTTTGTAAATGCATTAACCTGGCTCAGAGGCATCATGCCCATTCAAAGTGAGGGGCACGTGCCCAACCAATAGACAATAGTGCTTCCAATAGACAAAAAATAGCCGATTAATATTTTCTATATTTAATACAATCACACCGGCGTGATTAGAATGTTCAGTGCGTCATATCATCAGCAGCTAAATTCAAATCTGCATTCACTGGCTGGCGCTGAGCCAGAGACAGACTCTTTTTACAGCACTGCACATTATAAACAATCATACACGATTCTGTTGAGCTTATGAATGCAATGACCAATATTAATAATAGGCTAAATCGTGTGCACGATTTACTAATTAGTTCCCTCCATTTGCTAAATCGTGCACACCACTTATAAATTGAGGGAACCAATTAGCAAATCCAGAGCACGATTTAAATGGAGGGAACGAAATAATAATCGTGCGCACACTTTATTACTTTTTTCTTGCATGTCATGTACGGGGCTCAGAGGTGTTCAGATGAGTCATCACTAAAATGCTGGTGTTTTCTTCACTTGCTTGCTGACTGAATACCTCTTTCTGGCGAATTCTCTCGTCAGAAACAAAGTGCAAATGTGTGTACCAATATGTAAGTAAGATATTCATTTCATAGTGTATACAGCTTCAGTGATTTTAATGGAAGTTTAATGGGAAGAAAAAAAAACGTAAGTGCTGTTGTGGCTGCTGTGTTTCACATGACGACCTGCTGTGTGTGTAGATTTAAATTGCTCATTCTAAGTTAATAAAAACATAACGGTTCATTACGTAAGATCATTATACACCTCTGAAAACATAGGTATGTATATTATATTGCATTTCTGTCAATAGATCCTAAATATTACACACTGCACCTTTAAGTAGAACTACTTAATGAATTCAGCTGCTGCTTTGCCTTCCTGCACTGATTTTTCTTAGTGTGTTCAATGCTTTTTTTCCTGTGTCATTCCACTTTCTTAAACATAACTTTTTATGGACTTTAATATTTTGATTTCTTTATCTGTGTAGATTGAGTTAATACCAATGTGTAGTCAATTCCATTGGAACTGTTTAATTTAAAAAAAAAAAAAAAAAAACAAATTTCAACGCTTTTGCGTTCACATCCTAAATGTAAAATTAAATTGTCCACTGAAAAACAAGTGTTTGTTCGCCAAACATTTGTTTTCATCCAAGAAAGGTTGCGCTCTCTAGCTTGTTTCCACCACAGGATAAAAAATGTAAAACTTTTTAATCTCACATTTTAAACCTTTTCTCTCAGTTCTAAGTTTATCTCACAATTCTGAGTTTATATCACACAATATAGACTTTTTTTTCTTAGAAAAAAGTGTGAATTGTGCAATTAAAAAGTCACAATTACTTTAAAAAAAAAATTTTTTTTTTATGTTAACTACCTAATGTAAGATATAACCCCCACAATTCTGAGAAGAAAAGTGTTTTCTTAACTTTTTTACATTTTATAATTCTTGGTGGAAATGGGCTATATACTTTTGTGATGAAAAGAATATCATCTTTTTATTAAGCAGCCTATTATTCATGAAAACCAGTATCATTGATACCAATACCACTACTGATGTCTCTATTAAATACATTTTAATAGGGTATGATTAAAAATATTGTTTTGTATATTTGGGTAGGCAGAGCCAATACATACAAAGTTCTATACTACTTGTCAAACCAACTCCTGAATATCTTTTTTCTAATCATTATAACTAACCAGATCATATTCATTAATATTAATTTATAGACAAACCTTATATTACTGTAATTGTCTAGATTGACAGTATGTTTAATCTGCCCTATATAAACTGTTTGTTTTCTTTAAAAAAAAAAAATTATAATGACAGCATATGAATCTATCAATTTGCCACTTAAAATTCAAAGTGACATTAAAGACCACAAATCCCTTCACTCTGGCTTTAAATCAGTCATAATCGGCTGCTGGGTCATTATACATGATGTTTCTCTGTTTCTGTCATTCACTTTGATAAGCAGTTTAATTGAGTGTATTGACTGAGTGCTGTCTGTCACTGCACCGTAAAATAATTATTTTCAAGATCTGTCTTTTTCACAAATCTTTTGTCAAATTAGCTTAGACAGATGTTGTTCAGATAACAGTATTTTGAATTTCTGTTTAATGGCTTAAGTTAAACCAACAAATCCTTTTTACAGTGTGATTGTGTCTTTAATAATTCCTGTGCATGACTTTAAACGCATGTCACATTGACGATAATGTTTTAATTTGAAAATTACATTTTCAAATGAAAATAGCATTTTCTTAAGTATGTCTTCACGTTACCAAAGCTCCTGATTTACATCAATGACAGCAGGTTTCACTTTAAAAGCAGTGCTGTCTCTCTTTAAACCTGACGCACATGACACAGACTTGATCTGATTTTCTCCCAGTTCTTTGTGGTCATTTATGACCAAAACAGGCATTTTGACAATTTTGTGTGTTTTTGTCCATTGAAGCACAATGTCATTGTGCCAACTTGATATATTCTTAACTGTATTGATCTCTTGTTCCATAGATTGTGCAGATGTTAATTGGTGTCCTCAATATTGCTGTAGGGATTGTGTTTACGTGCGTCGGGCTTCACTATGACATGTATAGCATAGCCCAGGGATCCTTTTGGCTCGGCAGTGTGGTAAGACTTGGGTCTCATTTTGATCCTTTTTATGTTTCTAAATCATGTAGTGCAGTGCATGTCAAAAAGTATCATTCTTTCTATATGTTCAAAATCTGTAAAAAAGTTTGGATGCACATGTTTTTATTTGTTTGCTTTTGTTTATTATAGTTCATTTTATCTGGAATCATGTGTATTCTTGCAGCTAAGTTTCCCACTTCTTCTCTGGTAAGTGTCTATCAAAGGCATTTTTTGACCGGTCTAATTTTGCAGTTTTTTCAAGTGTTTTTTTTAATTTTTTTTTTATATTCCATACACACAATTATTTTATATATATTGTTTGTCTTATAGCTGATAATGGGGATGATCCTGAATGGAGTCAATTTTGCATTGGCTGTCATAACTGTTGTGGTGTATTCAGTGGACCTTGCAAATGATCATAATGAATATAGAGGAATCTGCAATTATTATTCACCTTATGATTATGGTTATGGAACGACTTCCCCTAAAGAAAGTGAAAGAAAAGTAGTGATTATCTTTTCTTTAGATGGTGTAAAACTATAAGTACTGCATATTAAATCTTCTTCCAAACATACTCGCAGTTTAAGGAATAGTTCCTTTACAAAAAGCACCACTAAAAGTCGTGCATATGATTTGCTTCATTCCAGGTCTTCCCAATAGAGATAGGGAAAACATGAAGGGGAGCTGTTGTGTTTTATTGATTTAAATGTCTTACAGACTTTATGGATGATTTGACACTCTGCTCTTTATGCACCTGTAGATTATCTTCAGGGGACTAGAAATCATGATGATAGTGCTGTCGGTCCTTCAGATCTGTGTGACCATCAGTTTCTGTGTTTTGACTAGAGAAGTTTTGTTCAAGAAAGTTGAAGATGTAAAGGTATCATCAGCACTATTGCAACAATCAATCAGTCAAATCTGCTGTGATCGTGAGAGTTTCAGAGAGCTCTGTGTGTTCATGATTGTTTCATGGTTTTGCAGTCGGTGGAGGATCCAGAACCTCACAAGCCGCTCCTGGAAGACGCCACTGCTGCTGCTGCATGTTAGAGAGACATGAGTAACACAAAAGCATGTTGTTTTAATACTGTTGTGAAATAATTTACAGCAGATCTTCTCCATTTGTAAAACTGTAGAAATTGAATTATATGTTTAATTAGGAGCCAAGCACCAAAGGTGCATTGTATCCGTTAGTGTTCTTATTAGGGGCCACACTGAATGTGTGTAGGCACCTATTGTGTCCGTTAATATTCATCTTCTATGTAAATACAAGTATATTTATACTTGTATTTACACCTTATTGTGACTCATGACATTTTATTTCTTTCATTTTTTTGTTGAGTTAAAACATGAGCTAAGGCTGATCTGCATGACAGAAAGCACTTGTTTTGGTGCAGATAGTCCTATATAAAATAATCCGCACATAAACAGTAGGCTATACCTTGTGCGACTAGAGTAGCCTTCTTATAAATGAAAACAGGATGCATTCGAGTCCAAAATACATGACAATAGCTTCTTAACATGTTCATTGCCAAATATCTTGCTGTGTAGTAGTGCATATTTAAGCTATTTCGACCTTTTAACAACATTACCCCCTGGTTTCATAGACAAGACTTAAAGGGATACTCCACCCCAAAATGAAAATTTTGTCATTAATCACTTACCCCCATGTCGTTCCAAACCCGTAAGCACGCCTCAGATGACGCATGACGTAAACGCCATGATCTACTCACGTCGAAGCCAGCGTACACCGTAAACGGCGTTTACGTACTGCGTCATCTGAGGCGTGCTTGCGTTGTGCTCTGCTAGTGAACTCATGAACACGCTTGCAGGAAGTGTCACGGAGGAGCAGAAAAAGTTGAATAAAGTCGATATTTTGTTTTTTTTTGCGCACAAAAATTGTTCTCGTCACATCATAAAATTCAGATTGCACGTCTGATGGCAGATGGACTGCGTTGACGACATTTTCATACTTTTATGGACCTTGACAGTGCAATTTACTATGCAGTCAATGGGACGGTCACAAGCCTCCCACTTTTCATCTAAAATATCTTTAATTGTGTTCCGAAGACTAATTAAGCTTTTAAGGGTTTGGAACGACATGGGGGTAAGTGATTAATGACTAAATTTTCATTTTGGGGTGGAGTATCCTTTTAAGTCTAAAATGCATGTCTGTGCTGTTATTTAACTGAAAGAAACTTGCACTGACTGATCTGAAAATATGTCAGTGCCATTGTTTTGTCTCAAGATGCACACCAGTAATGTTTTTATCTAAAGCATGTTTATAAAAACTGCTTAAATGTTCTAATTGAACTATTGCCTATCCTGGTTTAACCTAAACCTTGTCTATGAAACTGGGCCTACATGTAGGGTGAATTCGGATAATCTGGGACACCTAAACTCCAGTGTGTTTATTTCCTGTTCTAATAAAAGTTCAACAGAACTTTTACTATAATTTTAGCATGGTTGTCATGTGACTGAAATCACATGACTTCATGGGGGTGATTCCACAGAAAGGGGCAGGGCACCTGTCAATCAAGAAGCTCCCCTGGGAAATGCGTGACAAGGTAAATTATCTGTCATAAATAAGGCAATGTTCCTAATTGTTGTCATATTATGCTTGTGATCTATTCAGGCAACAAAATATGTATTAAAGTGTTGAAAATGTGTTTTAATTTTTTTTCTTTCAAATGTTTTTTTTGTTGTCCCACATTATCAAATATAATTGAGAATGTGGGACAGCATGCTTTGGGTAATCTGGGACAGTCTTCAAATGGGGGAAATATGCATTTAGGGACTTTATAAATCTAATGACAAGGGCTAATATATGCCATAATGAGAAATGGGTGTTAATGCTGGAGGTTATAACATTAGCACAAGTTCATAGTAGCTAGCAGCTAGCTAAACAAGCTAGCTAGAGAGATGCTACAGATATGGAATCTGGGAAGCGTATTCCAATAGCATGCAAAGGTAAACCGTTAATTTCATTTCCCAAATCCCCAGTTAGTTTTAGTATATACAACGGTTCAAATCACTGAGCAGGAGAGGGATCTGCGCCCAGGCCAGTTCAAAATGTTCTGTTCACAAACGCACACACACACACACCCGACACCCCACACACACTTTAATTAACTCAATGAAATGTATTACAAAATACAATGGCACCACAGTGTCAAGAAAAGAGATGGCAACAGAAAGAGCGAGGAAGATAGAGAGGGAAATAAGAGAAATACGAAGAAGCTAAACCAATGGAATGAGAGTAGAATGAAGGGAGCTATTGTGTTTAGCATGCATAAAGTATGGTGAATATAGGCTTTTTTAGGCCTAATACATAATCCCAGATTACAAAGTGACCTGTCCCAGATTATCAAATTCCAGCAGAATTTTTTTTTTTTTTGACACAAAAACACTTAATAGGTGTGGCATGTCTCCTCTAGGCATAATATCTACAGTATTTCTTCTGGTGAAAAACATCTTAGGGATTTCATAAAAGTCTTACCCGAATTCACCCTAGGCTTTATAAACCCAGTCTCGCTCTACTACCGTAATACCAATATACAAAAGATAGATGGCGCTGTTTACATGCGTACATGTACATAATCAATCATTTACAGAAGCTTTAGATTCGTACCGACTGAAACCTTTTAAAATCTTTCTTTCATATGATTTTCAACGTTGTGGAGAAAAGGTAAATAACATTTGTTATTATTAACAACTTACATCTTCAATTAGGCCTATTAACAGTAAATTAATTCGTGAACAACATTCCTGTTATACTTGTTTACAGTTTATGAGGAAGTCACTGCCGGGAAAAATCAAAACTCCTCCTTCAAAAAAAGTCCCACAGAGAGTCGTGACGTTTTCACTCGTCTGTACTGAGCCTCAGACGTGCCACACAAGGTGAGTTTAAGGTAACATTGTATTTCTTAAGTTTAATAACAATAATTTAAAATACTTAAAAACAAAACCAAAATAATTTTTAAAAAAAACCCAGAACGTTAAAGATAATGAACAAACTGGTTAAACAATCTGTACCACAACTTCCTTATAGGAAACAGCGCAGGTGGATTTTTCTATTGTTCTTTTATGTAGGCACCTACATAAGTTTTGTAGCCTACATAAAAGTTTTAAGTCAGCAATACTGTTTTGATAATGAAACATGCTGTGTGGAATATTGTGTGGAACCCAGTTTTAATTCTGTTTAAAATGTTAAAGTTGTTTTTTCCTCCTGATATTATGATATGTACTTGAAAACTGATTCTCCTGCAATAGTAATCATTTGCTGTTCTTATTATTTCATGTTGTTAACAAACAGGTTTGGCCATTGTTACCTGGAGGTTTAAGTCCATCGCTTCCATCTTCAGCATGACTCTGACAGTGTCTCGGGGTGAAGGACTTACGGTCATCACCGTCGCCTCAAACCCAAAGAGCAAATGGCCCGTACTGTGTCAGATTCTGGGTTTTCTGTGCTACAGTCCAGTGTGCTCTGTATCTCAGGGTATGAAAGGGAAGCTGAAGGATGTCCACACAGCTTTTGGAGTGAGTCAGACATTTACATTAATTCCAAAATACCTCTCTGATATTTTCACATACTTTGGATATTTTTTTTGGACAGAACTTAATAAACATTCCTTGTAAGATGCTTACACAGTTTTTACATTTCATAATGTTGTAATTTCCAGGAGCAGGATTGGAGACCCCTGAGTTAGATTGTGTTAGTACAATGTTTTTTTTTGTTGTTGTTTTTTTAAACACCTATGGAGCCCCTAAGGGGCATGGTTTTTGTAAAATGGGGGGGAAAAAAATATTTCAACACTTTTGCATTCACTTGCTAAACTGTTGTTTTTCACTGAGAGACTTTGCATTGTTGCCACCATAGGATAAACATTCAAAATAATTAAACAATGTAAAAAAAGTGACTTTGTATCTCACAATTTAGGGGGTTTTCTTTCAATTCTAAATTTATATCACATAGTTCAGACTTTTTAGTTTATATCTGCAAGTTTATATCTTGCAATTATTTTTTTTTCTTAGAAAGAAATTAAAAATTCTGAACTGTGAGAAGTCACAATTACCTTTTTTTTATTTTTATGTTAAAAACCTAATGCAAGATATAACCCCACAAATCTGAGAAGAAAAGTCAGAGCTACCTCACAATTGTGCGGAAAAAAGTCTTGTAAGAATTGTAAGACAAATTTGGCAATTATTATTTTTTATTTTGTAGCGTAAACAAAAACAAAAAAGTCAGAATTGACTCAGAACCTTGGAATTGTAAGAAAGTCAGAATTCAGAAAGTCAGACCTTATATCTTGCATTTCAGACTTTTTTCCTCAGAATTTGAGAAAATATTTTCAGATTGTGAGGCATAAACTCAGAATTGTGAATTGTAAGATAAAAAGTCCCAATTACTTTTTATTTATTTATTTTTTTTCCATGGCAGAAACAAGCTTCCATATTTTTGTGATGGAAAGAGCATGACGTGAGAGGAAAAACTGTATTTCAGTGGATTTGTAAGCAAGCACAAAGTATCTTGGGGGAAGGCAAAACTTTTGTGAGAGAACGTAAAATTATTGAAATATAATTTTTCCTCTTGTCTCATTTTTTTCCCCCAATAACTATGTCGCCTATAGGGGCTCTGTACAAAAACATTATCTGCAGTTTTTGGATTAGCTAAAAGTATTAGTTTTGGAAAATGTACATTTTAGTTGCAATTTTTTAGCCTATGCAACTAAATGTAATTTATTTATTTTTTAAAAAGAAACATTTTGGAAACATTGTGCAAATACTTATGTATACTATTAAAAATATTGATTGGTTGACTTACAATGTCATTGTACCAGCTTGGTATTTTCTTAACTATATTGTTTTCTTGTTCCATAGATTGTGCAGATGATAATTGGTGTCCTCAATATTGTTGTGGGGATTGTGTTTACAAGCCTCGGATCGTGGTTTATCATGTATAGAATAGCCCATGGACCCTTTTGGATTGGTAGTGTGGTATGACAAGTCTTATTTTTATCATTTTTATGTTTATAAATCAATTAATGTTGTGCAGTGCCTGTCAAAAATTATTGATATGTTCAAAATCAAAAGATCTTTTTTTTTAATTATTTTTATAGTTCCTTGTAGTTGGAATCATGTGTGTTCTCACAGCGAAGTTTCCCACTTCTTGTCTGGTAAGTGTCTATCAAAGGCATTTGTGTTTTTGACAGTTCTAGTTTTGCTGGTTTACTGTATTTGTATGTATATGTGTGTGTATATATATATATATATATATATATATATATATATATATATATATTTTTTTTTTTTTTTTTTTTTGTGTGTGTGTGTGTTTCACAGCTGACAATTGGGATCATTCTGAATGTAATCAGTGCTGGATTGGCTATCACAGCTATTGTACTGTATTCAGTGGACCTTGCAAATGATCATACAAATGAAAACTGTGAAAGCCGCAGTTACTATTATTCACGTTATGATGGCTATGGTTATGATACAACGCCTTCCCCTGAAGATAGTAGGAGAACAGAGATGTGTCTGTACTACAAGAATATCAATGAGGTAATGATTATCTTTCTTTTCTTTAGATGATGTAAGACTAGCTACAGCATATCAAATCTTCCGAACATACTTCCAGTTCTAGTTCTTTTACAAAAAGCACCATAAAAAGTCGTCCTTATGATGTGCTTTTTTCCCGGTTTTCTGAATAGGTTTAGGGAAAACATTAAAGGGAGCTGTTGTTTTATTGATTTACTGTAAATGTCTCACAGGCTTTATGGATGATTTTCCTTTTTAAAATGTTGACACTCTACTCTTTACCCACCTCTAGATTATCTTCAGAGGACTAGATATCATGATGATAGTGCTGTCGGTCCTTCAGCTCTGTGTGACCATCAGTTTCTCTGTTTTGACTGGGAAAGCTTTGTGCAAGAAGGATGAAGATGTAAAGGTACTGTATCATCAGCACTATTGCAACAATCAATCAGTCAAATCCACTGTGATCGTGAGAGTTTCAGAGAGCTGCTCTGTGTGTTCATGATTGTTTGTGGTTTTGCAGTCGGTGGAGGATCCAGAACTTCACAAGCCGCTCCTGGAAGACGCCACTGCTGCTGCTGTGTGACAAGATGAACACACAAATAATCAAACTTGCTCTTTGTGCTTGTAATGCAGTGGCATTTTGTGTCTCAATATTGTAGTGAAATGATTTAAAGCACATCTCCTCCATCCGTAACACTGTTAAATTACATGTTTATTTACACTTGTTTTTTCCTTTTACAAAAGTGTCATCATTGATCTTTCTCTCTCTTCATGTAGATTAGTGGGTGTTACCTTTTATTGCCTTTTTTAATTTTGTTGTAATTTTTGGGGCTGATTATTTAAAAATAAATGACTGTAGCACTTTGGCATCAACCCTTTTCATGTTTAAACTTTTTTACGGCTTCTCTACTAAGTCTTCCTTTTTGTACAACAATGAAAAAGTAAAACTAATATAAATATATGCATACAGTTACCAACTGGTTGCAAATGAAGTTGAAACAGGTTCTAATCGCAGCAGTTTTCAAAATTTATTAAACACAAACACATAACATACATCCCTGATATACAGTATATGTCAAACACACCATCTTCACTAAAGAGTCATAGACTTGTGATGTGAATAAGATTCATTCATTTTATTACTTGTATAGTCTAAAAAGACCATTCAAGAAAAACTCGATAGGATACACAATGCTGGATCCTCTAGCATATGTCAGGAGAAAATTATGTTGATAAGTTTTTATTTGGGGATGAATTATGCCTTTAATGACAATTAGAAAAAGAAAAAAAAAAGCACAATATAATATATTATTATTCTTGTAGTTAAATTTAATGCAGCTGTTGAGACCTATATCAATCCCTGGAGTGGCCCTCTGCATGAGAGCAGCCTTGAAAACACACAAGTCACAATAGTAATATTTATTATATTTTTTGCGTGATACCTGCACCGTAGATTCTATGTGTTAGTCTACTACTAATTTCAGTTTTTAATTTCTAATAAATTTGCAAAGTTGTTACAAACCAGTTTTTTTTTTCTTTGTCATTATGGTGTATGGAGTGTATTGATGTGTGTGTGGGGGGGTTATTTCAAGCAGTTTAACATAAGGTTGCAACATACCAAAATGTGAAAAAAGTATGTATTAAAATACATTAAAATCAAATGTATTACAAACAATGCACTGAAACTTGTCATGGTTGTGGCCACTTAGTGGGTTAATTTTATATGACTAAAATAAAACATTTTGGATACATTGCAATAAATTAAAAGCCTGTCATGATCAAGTATGTGTTCCGTAAAAATGTCATTGCAGTAGCTGTGTATATTCTTAATTTTATATCTTGACATTTTTCAGATTCCTGACAGCTTGTGGCATAACACTATTTTTCTCTTGTTCCATAGATTGTGGAAATTATAATTAGTGTCATCAGTATTGCCGTGGAGAATTTGTTTGCATGGCTTACGTTCTATCATGATGATAGTGCTGTTGGTCCTTCAGCTCTGTGTGACCATCAATTTCTGTGTTTTGACTGGGAAAGCTTTGTGCAAAAAGGATGAAGATGCAAAGGTACTGTATCATCAGCACTATTACAACAATCAATCAGTCAAATTCAGAAAGATACTTTGTATGTTCATGTTTGTTTGTGGTTTGTGAAACTTAACAAGCTGCTCACTGAAGATGCATGACAAGATGACCACAAACATTTAAAGTTATTTGTGTTGCTTGTAATGGAATGCCATTTTGTCTCTCAATATAGTAGAATAATTTAAAGCAGACCTCCTGCAACACTGAAAGGGCCAGATTTACTAAACAGGGAAAATTAGTGTAAGAACACAATCGCATAAAAGCATTGATGTTTGTGGAAAGTTCTGCGGATGATCAACTGATAATGTAATAATGCGCAAATTAATGATCATAGATGCATTCAGAGCATTCCCATAATGACCAATGCAAAAAAGCAGTGCAAATTAGCCTATAGGATCACAAACAAGCAGAGCCTATAATGACGCAGGCACAAAATTGGTTAAGATTTAATAAATAATAACTAAAATAAATTAACTAAAAATAATTAACAAACTACAGAAGCTATATTTCAGATTTGCCCTGAAACCCTTTTTAAAAAATCTTTCTTTTGTATGATTTTCAACATTGTGGAGTGAAGGTAAGTAGCCTAACATTTAATATTATTAACAACATTGCATAATAATATTATTACTGAACAGTAATTGAATCATGAACAACATTCCTGTTATACTTGTTTACAGATTTAAGTCACTGCTGGGAAAATTAAAACTCCACCTTAAAAAAAAAAACATCTTCGCTTATCTGGACTGAGATTCACAGACGTGCCACACAAGGTGAGTTTAGTGTTTCTTAAGATTATTAACAATTCAATGAACCTAAAAACAAAACAATAAAATAAAAAAGACAAGAATGTTAAGGATAATGAACAAACTGTTGTTACTGTAGTTTCCTCCTTCAAAAACTTTTATGTAGGCGTGAAAACTCAGCAAAGCTGTTTTGATCATCAGATATATTCATATTGTGTGTAATATTCGATTTACATTCTATCACAAAAGTTAAAATTAAACTTTTTTAATTTTTTAAACCATTTAATCTATTAAAGTTATTTTTTTTTCTCTTCAGTAATATGAATATATGTACATAAAAACTGATTTCCCTTCAAATGGTAATCATTTGCTGTTCTTCTTGTTTCTTGCAGTCTAGAGGGTTTGGCCATTGTTACCTACCACATCTGTTCAGCACTGCAGCATGACTCTGACAGTGTCTCGGGGTGAAGGTTTGACAATCATCACCATCACCTCAAACCCAAAGAGCAAATGGCCCGTACTGTGTGAGATTCTGGGTTTTCTGTGCTACAGTCCATCATGTTTTGTATCTCAAGGTATGAAAGGGAAGCTGAAGGACATCCACACAGCTCTTGGAGTGAGTCAGACACTTGATTAATTAATTGTAAAATATATTTTTGGATCATTTCAGGTCTTGTGATTTTAGAATGCTTTGGATAGAACCTAAAACCATTCCATGTAATATGCTTACAGTGTTTTTATAACAATTCAAACTGTTGCAATTTGGCTACAGTTAGATTATATTAGTATACAATGTATTAAAAACATTTTTTGGTATTAACTGAAGAAATCTACACAGATAAAGAAATCTACACAGATAAAGATTCTTCTGAATCTTGAATCTTGTTTTGTCTACAAATGCTCTGTTGGGTTTAAGTCTGTTTATTGACTGGGCCATTCCTGAAAACTTAATTTTCTTCCTCTGGTACCAATTCAGAGTGTCCTTTGCTGTATGTGTTGCTATATGTGTCCTGCTAGAAGGTCCATCTGTGTCTCATCCTCATCACCTTGGTAGATGGCAACAGACTTATCTGAATAACTTCTCAGTACATGGCTCCATTTATCTTTCCTTCAATAATATGGATTTTGCATGTACCATGAGAAGAGAAACAGCCCCATACCATGATGCTTCCATCTCCAAAGCTCGCTGTTGGTATGGTATTTTAGGGTCATATGCAGAGCCATTTTTCCTCCAAATATGGCTTGAGGTATTACTGCCAAAACATTCGTTATTGTGTAATCTGACCAGACTACATTCTCCCAGTAATTAACAGGCTTGTCCAAATGATGCGTTCTTCAAACAAGCTTCAACATGCCTTTTCTTCATTAATAAAGCCTTCAAGAGTGAGCATGCATGGATGGAGTTGGTGGAGTGCACTGCCTAGTGTTGTCTCTGTGACAGCTGCTGCCTCCTAGTCTTTCTGGAGCATTTTCCGAGTGCTCCTTGGCTCCTGGCCAACTCTTCTGACTAACCTTCTGACTGCCTGATCAGAAATCTTGCAGGAGCTCTTGTGCATGGCAGATTGATGGTGGAGTGATGTTCCTTCTGCTTGTGGATGCTTGCAATGGTGTTACTGGAAAATGTAGGAGTTGTGAAATCCATCGGTAACCAGTGCTATTGTAAGAGTTTAACAGAGTTGTTTTACCATAGAGTTTATGTTGAATAAATTAATGCTGATGTTATTTTTGAATATTCAATGTTAACTCAGCAGTATCCATTCTGGATAAAATTACCTTTAAACCTTTTCTCTCAGTTCTGAGTTGATCTCAAAATTCTGAGTTTATATCACACAATTTAGATTTTTCTCTTAGAAAAAAGTGTGAATTGTGAGATAAAAAGTCACAATTACTTTTTTATTTTATGTTAATAAAATATATAACTAATGTAAGATATAACTGTCACGGTTATGGACTTTTGTTTGTGTTCCTGATTTTGTTCCTTTTGACCTAGTTTCCCTGAGATGCCCTGATTAGTTCTTTCATTTCCACCTGTGTTTATCAATTATCTCGTTTGTTTCCGTTCGTTCAAGCCCTGTGCGTGTGTGTGGTTGCACTATCTCCTGGTGATTCTCCTGTGTTTGAAGTTGGAATTAAAGGATTATTATTGTTATTATTACACCGTAACAATAACCCCCACAATTCTGAGAAAAAGTCTTTTCTTAACTTTTTTACATTTTATAATCCTTGGTGGAAATGGGCTACCATACATTTGTGATGAAAAGAATCATCTTTTTACTAAGCAGCCTGTTATTCATGAAAACCAGTATCATTGATACCAATACCACTACTGATGTCTCTATTATATGAATTTTAATAGGGTATGATTAAAAATGCTCAATATATTGTTTGTATACTTGGGTAGGCAGGGATAATACATACAATAGGTTCTATACTTCTCAAACCAACTGAATATTTTTTTCTAATCATTATAACTAACCAGATCATATTCATTTATAGACAAACCTTATATTACTGTAATTGTCTAGATTGACAGTATGTTTAATCTGCCCTATATAAACTGTTCCTTATTTGTTTTCTAAAAAAAAAAAAAAAAAACAGCATATGAATCTATTAATTTGCCACTTTTAAAATTCAAAGTGACATCAAAGACCACAAATCCCTTCACACTGGCTTTAAATCAGTCATAATCGGCTGCTGGGTCATTATACATGATGTTTCTGTCATTAACTTTGATAAGCAGTTTAATTGAGTGTATTGACTGAGTGCTGTCTGTCACTACACTGTAAAATAATTATTTTCGAGATTTATCACAGCTTTTCACAAATCTTTTGTCAAATTAGCTTAGACAGATGTTGTTCAGATAACAGTATTTTGAATTTCTGATTAATTGGTGGCTTAATTTAAGTTAAACCAACAAATCCTTTTTACAGTGTGATTGTGTCTTTAATAATTCCTGTGCATGACATGTCACATTGACAACAATATGTTTTAATTTAAAAATTCAATTTTCAAATGAAAATAACACTTTCTTAAGTATGTCTTTATGTTACTAAAGCCCCTGATTTACATCAACGACAGCAGGTTTCACTTTAAAAGCAGTGCTGTCTCTCTTTAAACCTGACGCACATGACACAGACTTGATCTGATTTTCTCCCAGTTCTTTGTGGTCATTTATGACCAAAACAGGCATTTTGACAATTTTGTGTTTTTGTCCATTGAAGCACAATGTCATTGTGCCAACTTGATATATTCTTAACTGTATTGATCTCTTGTTCCATAGATTGTGCAGATGTTAATTGGTGTCCTCAATATTGCTGTAGGGATTGTGTTTACGTGCGTCGGGCTTCACTATGACATGTATAGCATAGCCCAGGGATCCTTTTGGCTCGGCAGTGTGGTAAGACTTGGGTCTCATTTTGATCCTTTTTATGTTTCTAAATCATGTAGTGCAGTGCATGTCAAAAAGTATCATTCTTTTTATATGTTCAAAATCTGAAGCAAAAACTGTAAAAAAAAAAAAAAAGTTTGGATGCACATGTTTTTGTTTGTTTGCTTTTGTTTATTATAGTTCCTTTTATCTGGAATTGTGTGTATACTTGCAGCTAAGTTTCCCACTTCTTCTCTGGTAAGTGTCTATGAAAGGCATTTGTGTTTTTGACAGGTCTAATTTTGCAGTTTTTTCCATGCACACATACACACACACACACACACACACACACACACACACATACAATTATTTTATATATATTGTTTGTTTTTATAGCTGATAATGGGGATGATCCTGAATGGAGTCAACTTTGCATTGGCTGTTGTAACTGTTGTGGTGTATTCAGTGGCCCTTGCAAATGATCATAATGAATATAGAGGAATTTGCAATTATTATTCACCTTATGATTATGGAACGCCTTCCCCTAAAGAAATTGGAATAAAAGAGATCTGTCTGTCCTACAAGAATGAGGTAATGATTATATCTTTTTTTTCTTTAGCTGGTGTAAAACTATAAGTACTGCATATTAAATCTTCTTCCAAACATACTCGCAGTTTAAGGAATAGTTCCTTTACAAAAAGCACCACTAAAAGTCGTGCATATGATTTGCTTCATTCCAGGTCTTCCCAATAGAGATAGGGAAAACATGAAGGGGAGCTGTTGTGTTTTATTGATTTAAATGTCTTACAGACTTTATGGATGATTTGACACTCTGCTCTTTATGCACCTGTAGATTATCTTCAGGGGACTAGAAATCATGATGATAGTGCTGTCGGTCCTTCAGATCTGTGTGACCATCAGTTTCTGTGTTTTGACTAGAGAAGTTTTGTTCAAGAAAGTTGAGGATGTAAAGGTACTGTATCAACGGCACTATTATAACAATCAATCAGTCAAATCCACTGTGATCGTGAGAGTTTCAGAGAGCTCTGTGTGTTCATGATTGTTTCATGGTTTTGCAGTCGGTGGAGGATCCAGAACTTCACAAGCCGCTCCTGGAAGACGCCACTGCTGCTGCTGCATGTTAGAGAGACATGAGTAACACAAAAGCATGTTGTCTTAATACTGTTGTGAAAAGTTTACAGCAGATCTTCTCCATTTGTAAAACTGTAGAAATTGAATTACATGTTTATTTAGGGGCCAAGCACCAAAGGTGCATTGTATCCGTTAGTGTTCTTATTAGAGGCCACACACCGAATGTGCGGATAGGCACCTATTGTGTCCGTTAATGTTCTTCTTCTTCTTCCACTCTGGAACTCAATGGCAGCCCATTGAACCGTATGATAAAAATTTGTGAAATTTGGCACAAAGATAGAGAACATTTTCAAATATAATCACAGCAAATTTGGAGTCTCTAACGCAAAACCTCTCGCGCCACCACTTTTCCAAATTTGCACTCATGTTTGTGCTAACTTTTCAACCAAAGGTCTAGAAACCTGTTTTTTCCCCCACTCCGATTCCTTGGTGAATGTACCATAAAAATGTGTCCACCATTTCACATTTTTCGGAAAACCTATTTTTTCAAACTCCTCCTATTCCATTTGTCCGATTTTCATGAAAATTGAATTATATCATCTTCAGACCACATCGAATAAGGCATGAACCAATTTGTCGAAGAACTTGCCAAAGTGGACGTGAGGCTATATATCAGCAACTCTTTAGCATATTCAGATCAAACTTGGTGTTTGTTATGACAACCATGATCTGAAGTTACCTTTCAGCACAGCGCCACCTAGTGGTCAGGAGACCTAAAAATTGGCTATTTTTGCTTAAAACTTTTGAACGGTTTGGCCAAAAATCACGATATCACAAAGTCGAACGATATCCAATTTTCCCATGTCAGCCATTGTGAACTTTGTCGTAAAATGCTGTATTTTACGAATGCATTGACATATCATCACAAAACTTGATAAGTGTCATCGGCACCATGCTCTCAAGGTACTCAAAAACATTTGAAGCAGTGCCAATTTATGTTTAAAATTATAATCAAATTAAAATTAATCAAATTAGTTTTGCCTTTTGCTTGCTTCTGTAGTACTTGGTCCTGTAATTGCTGCTCGCAGCTATATTTACACTTATTGCCATTTACAAAAGTGGTGTTACCGTTGATTTCTATATATTACAGACCCTGGGTGTTACCTTTTATTAACCTATTCAGTTTTGTTGTGGCTGCTTTTGTTTTAAATAAATGACTAGAACACTTTGGCATCAGCCCTTTTTGTGTATTATTTCCATGTTTTACCCATTTACGAGCGAGCACCATCTGCTCACTTGTAGAATTTACAACATCCATTAATGGAACAGTTGACCAAAAAAAACAACTGCCTGTGCTGCATGACAAGATGAAAAAAAATAATCAAAGTTATTTGTTTAGCTTGTAATGGAATGACATTTTGTCTTTCAATATTGTAGTAAAATGATTTAAAGCAGATGTCCTCCAACACTGTACTAATTAAATAAGGTCCAGATTAGGGCAAATTAGTGTAAGATACCAAGGGCAGTGAAAATTATCGTCACAAACGAGCAGAACCGATAACAACAACACCAGCAACAGTACAATAGAGGTATTCTGTTTTTACATGATTATTTAGTGTTTTATCAGTGTTGATTTTTGAAGGCTGATCTCTGCACAACATGTTGTTTTAAATATTATTGTGGGTTTCAATAGATAATAGAAGGATCTTAGTAAACATCTATGATTTTAATACTTGAATGCTTTTTAAATGTGTTTTTGGTTGTGGGACAGCAGTTTGCACCAGTTCTGTGGAATGGCCCATATATGAACCCAGTATAATACCAATATACAAACAATAGATTGCGCTGTTTACATGTCTACAGTAATCAATAATTTACAGAAGCTACATTTTAGATTCTCCCAAAATCTTTCTTCCATATGATTTTCAGCGTTGTGGAGTGAAGGTAGCCTAACATTTGTTATTATTAACAACGTACATCTTCAGTTTCTATATGGTAAATCACGTCATGAAAAATATTCCAGTTAAACTTTACAGTGCACTGCCGGGAAAATTCAAAACTCTCCGTGGTATAATGATTCTCCTTCAATGGCAATCATTTCTTGTTTCAGGCAGTTAACCCTGCTAAAAAAAAACAACAGAAGCCCAATAGAAACCATCACAGAAATTCCAATGGTTTCCATTAAAATACCATTATAAACCATTAACTTTTTCCAGTAAAACCATTACAAAATTCCTTTTTGTAGTGTGTTTTGGGCATTTTTCCAATAGGATTTAACATCCCACCAATAGAATCCATCACATAACAGTAGACACCATTATAGTTTCCATTAAAAGCAATACAATTCCCATTATAACCATTAAAACCATTACATTTTCTATTGTGTCTTGGGCAGGGTTTTATTGTTTTTTTCAGCAGGGAACAAAAGATTTGGCCATTACCTATACCACATCTGTTCAGCGCTGCAGCATGACTCTGACAGTGTCTCAGGGTGAGGGTTTGACGGTCATCACTGTCGCCTCAAACCCAAAGAGCAAATGGCCCATACTGTGTGAGATTCTGGGTTTTCTCTGCTACAGTCCAGTGTGTTCTGTATCTCAAGGTATTAAAAAAGGGAAACTGATGTCCACACAGCTCTTGGAGTGAGTCAGACATTTACATTAATTGCAAAATATCTTTCAAATACTTTCAGATCTTGTGGTTTTAGAATGCTTTGGACCTAAAAACATTCCATGTACTTATTTATAACAAAAAAAAAAAGTTTGCCTGTACACACTGAAAAGTAAAAATTTCATTGGTTGACTTACAGTCTCAACTTGGTATATTCTTATGTTGTTCTTTTATTCCATAGATTGTGCAGATGATAATTGGTGTCCTCCATATTGGTTTGTGTTTACATGCCTCGGGTCATGGTTTACCATGGATAGAATTGCCCAGGCACGCTTTTGGCTCGGTGGTGTGGTAAGACTTGGTCTCTTTTTGATAATTTGTATGTTTCTCAATCAATCATTGTGCTGTGCATCTCACAAAGTATTGTTCTTTTGATTATTTTGATTTGTTCAGATGTTTTTGTTTGTTTGCTTTTGCTTGTTATAGTTCCTTTTAGTTGGAATCGTGTGTATTCTTGCAGCTAGGTTTCCCAAATTTTGTCTGGTAAGTGTCTAGCAAAGGCATTTGTGTTTTTGACAGGTCCAGTTTTGCAAGCTTTATACATATTGTTTGTGTTTTACAGGTGATAATCGGGATGATTTTGAACATAGTCAGTGCAGCACTGGCTATCACAGCTGTTGTGCTGTATTCAGTGCACCTTGCAAATGATCATACTGAATACTGTGAAGCTACAATTCTTATTATTATTCATGTTATGATTATGATTATAGAACACCTTCCTCTGAAATCGGCAGGAGACAGGACATCTGTCAGTACTACAGGAACCTCATTGAGGTAATGATTATCTTTCTTTTCTGTAGATGTTGTAAGATACTGCACATATTCCAAACATACTCACAGGAACAGCTTTTTTTTTTCATCCAAATGTGCTTTTATTCCAAGTCTTCTTAATAGAGATAGGGAAAACATGAAGGTGAGCCATTGTGTTTTATTGATGTAAATGTCTTACAGACTTGATTTTCCTTTTAATAAACTGGGATTCTGATCTTTACCCACCTCTAGATTATCTTCAGGGGACTAGATAACATAATGATAGTGCTGTCGGTCCTTCAGCTCTGTGTGACCATCAGTTTCTGTGTTTTGACTGGGAAAGCTTTGTGCAAGAAGAACCTAGATGTAAAGGTACTGTATGATCAGCACTATTACAACAATCAATCAGTCAAATCCACTGTGATCGTGAGAGTTTCAGAGAGCTGCTCTGTGTGTTCATGACTGTTTGTGGTTTTGCAGTCGGTGGAGGATCCAGAACTTCACAAGCCGCTCCTGGAAGACGTCACTGCTGCTGCTGCATGTTAAAGAGACAAGATGAACACAAAAACATGTTGTCACTTAATATTGTGGTGAAATGATTTAAAGCGGAGCTCCTTCATCTGCATGTTTAATTACACTTAATTCCATTTACAAAAGTGGTGTTACCATGGATCTCTATATTACAGACCTTTGATGTTACTTTTTTATTAACCATTTAAGTTTTGTTGTGGCTGCCTTTGTCTTAAATAAATGACTATAGAGCACTTTGGCATCGGCCCTTTTTGTGGGTATTTTTTACATACCCATTTATGTACTCTGAACTCCAAACATATGACCCATTTAAAGACCTAGTACTTGTCGAGCACAGACCATAGCTGTGTCTCATTTAGAAGGCTGCGTCCTCCGGAGGTCGAATCCTCTGGAGGTTGCATCCTCTGTAGGATGCATAACGTATACGAAGTGTCCTCAACCTAGAATTAAACGAGACGGCCTTCGTAGGATGGGCGGGAAAAAAAACAGGAAGTATCACGTTGATTTGCCAACACATTTTAGAGCATTGTTGCACTCTCACACTACTTAAATTAAGGAAAAATGTTTCTAAATTTGGAAAGTAATTAAAAAAAAAAGCTTGTTTTATTTCGCTCAATGTTTGAGGAGCTGCAACGTTCGTACAACAGACAGCTGTTAGAGGAAAAAAAGGAGGAGGATATTAAGAACAAAGTTTAACCTATATCAACCTCAAAGTTTTTATTGGAGGCAATTTAAGTTAAGTTGAAAACACCACATCTGCGCTTGTGTGTACATCTGCCGGCACCGGCATTTTTCAAATTAACGACAGTTGTTTATTGATGCAAAGAATTGTGGGTTATCTGTTGCAGCGAAGGATACACCTGATGCATCCTCCGAATTCCCGTGAAAGAAGGTTGAATTCGAAGGTCGCATTCGGAGTGTCCTACTTGCTTTTCTGAAATGAGACAGCCTCGATGACATATGCACCCTTCGAATGAGACCTCCGGAGGACGCAGCCTTCTAGAGGCCAAACAACTGATAAACACATCACAAAAATCCACAAGTAATCCACACCACTCCAGTCCATCAATTAATGTCTTGTGAAGTGAAAAGCTGCATGTTTGTAAGAAACAAATCCACAATTAAGATAGAACCGTTGCTTCCGGCTAAAATACGAGGCCACAATCCATAATATTATTATGGGATTTTTAGTTTTTGTAGCAGATGTCATTTCTTACACTAAACCACAAAATAACCAATCAAAAGTCCAAAATTTGGCCAAGAAAGTAGAAGCAATTCATTAAATATATTAGATCTATTAGAAAACATTTAATGCAGACTACACTCAACCAGAACGCCAACTTGCGTATGAAGTTACTGCATGCAAAGTAAAACATAAGGTGTTTATGTCTTCAGTTAAATCCTGACTATAGACTCGGGTTCTTTAAATTTCAAGAGGGACTAAAGGGAAACGTTAGAGATCCACTGACAGGAACAAAACAGCTCCACCTTCAACAGATCAGGATCAGATCAGAGTCAGCCTTCAGTCTGCACTGTAACTTACATACAGTCAATTACTCATAAGGTAAGTCTGAGTTTACCGTGTTGAAAAATTCACTTTCTTTAAAAAAAAAAAAACTTTTTAGCAAACACACATCTTCACTTCTTACAGAAACGTTGCAGTTGATGAGAAAACTGCAGTCAGAAATGCTGTTTAATGATCACGCATGTTCTACAACTTGTTTGTGAAGGGAAACAAAATGTTAGGACTTTACATAACTACTATTTGGGTCATTGGGATTTTCTGGTGTATGAGCCTTACCTGTTTCTCTTGTTTTAAGAAGGTTGAAGTCCATCACTCCCGTCTGCAGCATGTCTCTGACAGTGTCTAATGATGAGGGTTTGACCATCATCACCGTCACCTCAAACCCAAAGAGCAAATGGCCCATACTGTGTCAGATTCTGGGTTCTCTCTGCTGTAGTCCAGTGTCTTCTGTATCCCAGGATATGAAAGGGAAGTTGACGCATGTTCACACAGCTCTTGGGGTGAGTCAGTCACTTAATAGCATATATTATCACATAGATACAATAGCACATAGATATTTTCAGGCCTTCTGATTATAGAATGCTTTGGATAGATTTGATTTGAACATTTCAAAAAAGATCATTTTTACGATGTTTAAAATATTTTTCACAATTAGGTTATGGTGCAGTGCAATATAGGCTATTCAAATGTTTTTAAAACACATACCGTATGTGCTGAAAACATGACATGTAATTTATGTATTTGGATCCTCAAAAATGATTAGCACTAATCTGCAACTTTTAGTTCCAGTTTTTAGTTGCAAATGTTAATACAACCAAAAATGTATATAGGCTATACAAAGAAACAATGACACACAACTGAAATTTTCCATTGTTTTGGCCATTTAAAGTGTTCATTAAGTATTTTGGAAACGTTGCAAAAAAGATCTCAAGCTTTCAGGACTTACATGTCATTGCAGTAGCTGTGTGTACATTCTTAATTGTATAACTTGAATTTCTTTAAATTACTGACAGCTTGTGACACAGCACTATATTGTACTCTTGTTCCATAGACTGTGCAAATTATAATTAGCGTCATCAATATTACGGTGGAGAATTTGTTTGTATGGCTTAAGTTTTATAGTCTGTATACAGTATCCCTGGGATCCTTTTGGCTTGGTGGTTTGGTAAGACTTGCGTCTCATTTTGATTTGATCATATCTGACATTTGATTTGATATTTTCTAAAATTTTAAATGCACATATGTTTTTTTGTTTTCTTTTGCCTCTTAGTACCTAGTTGTTGGAATAGTGTGCGTTCTTCATGCTAAATTTCCTAGTACTTGTCTGGTAAGTGTCTATGTTATATCTGTGTTTATGATATTTCTGGTTCTGTTTTGTTTTGTTTTAAATATTGTTTGTGTTTTACAGCTGGTCATCACAGTGATTCTGAATTTAGTGAGTGCTGCACTGGCTATCGCAGCTGTAGTGCTGTATTCAGTGGACCTGATGATGGAAAATAGTACTGCAACTCTATACTGCAACTCCTACAGTTATTATTCACAGACTGGTTACAGTGATTTGCCTTTCACAACAAAGAAACAAAACACCAAAATCTGTTTAGACAGTGTAAGACAAGCTACAGCAAATATTTTGGTAGCTAACTAAACAATTTTTTATTTAAATATCTTTACTCTTTACTCACCTAGATGATCCTCCGAGGACTAAATGCCATGATAATAACACTGTTGGTCCTTCAGCTCTGTGTGACGACCATTTTCTGTGTTTTGACTGGAAAAGTGTGCAAGAAGGATGAAGATGTAAAGGTACTGGTCAATCCACTGTGATCGTGAGAGTTTCAGAGAGCTGCTCTGTGTTCATGATTGTTTCATGGTTTTGCAGTCGGTGGAGGATCCAGAACTTCACAAGCCACTGCTGGTGCTGCATGAACAAAAAAATGATCAATTATGCAGATAATGGCGCAAGTACAAGCAACTGACTATAGCAAACCTTAGATCACCCGCATGATTCATGCTTTCCTCCCATACATTTGTGTACACGCATTTTCATCATTGATTTTCACTATACGCACCCTTAGTAAATCCTGACAGTATTTTTTTAATGCCAAAGGAGAGATTTAGGGTGAATCCCATTTCTCTTTCCCTTCCCCTACCCCTTGGTCTTACCCCTAGCCCTTGTCCCTCGAAACCGAGTGGTAAGCGCTAGGGGTGAACACATACCCCTATGAAATGAGACACCACTTGGTTACGGTTACGTCATCATACACCGTCGCTAGCTGGCTGCTACGTCACCAGAGCCGACAAGTGTTGACCACAAACTGTGGAGTTTAGTTAAAACTGTAGACATGCATGGAGTCCATTCAAGGCTAGTCTGCGGGACTGTTGTGCAAATCAGCAATGTAACGTTAGCGTAGCAAACTAGCGATTTTTTAAAAACGTTTCAATTAAGAACATGGTTGCAAATATATATGTACAGGACTGTCTAGAGCACAAAACAAGACTTTCGTAATTTTTAAATAAATTATTTAAGCCGAAAATACTTGAATACTTGATGATCTGGCCGCCATTGTTGCCGGTTGCGCAGTGTGTTCTGGGTACCCCTTGGTTTCAAGTAAGCTCGCGAAAATGCAGCATAAGCTGTTAGTATGTTTTTTTGTTTGTTTTGTTTTTTACAAAAGTGGTGTTATAATTTAGGGTAAAGTGGGGGAAACCCCCCGGGATGTGTTACTTTTTTTTTCTGTGAAACAAACGTTAAATGTGTTCAGAAAAGTTATCATTGTTTTTGTGACAGTGACATAAATTATAAACAAAGTATGAAAAATATCCAGAGTTTTCTTGTTATTAGATTTTGCCCTATAGCCGTGCCTCCTGGGGGCGTTTTACCCCACCTGGCTAGGAGTGTTTTACCCACAGACTATGTTTGAGAAAAAAATTATGTCGATCTGAAAATAGAATTATTTTTCTTAAATAACACATGCTCCATATCAACAGGCCCTACTGTTCTCGTATCATATATAACTGTGATGTTCTACAAAATGCTGAAAATGCTTAATGCTGAAAATGAGATCAATGTGTCATCAGCAGTGTAAGCTTCATGGTGAATATTTCTACATCACTCTTGTCAACGTAGTCCATAGTTACAATAAAAATTGATTGGGAAAATTGGGAAAAACAGTTGAGGGGGCGTTTTACCACATGGGGGCGGTTTTTATTTTTTTTACAACTTCCCTATTTTTTCACTTGGTACAACAATAAAAAAATGGATATTTCAAATTATGTCTTTTGTTTAGCCCTATAGCTACAATGAAAGTCAACCACATGTTGGTTTGGACCTCACTATCTTTTATTGTATAGATAAGAATTATCTTGTCCTAAAACATATTTAATTTCATTAACATCAGTATGATTATCTAATAGCAGCTAATGATAACCCAGTTAAAGTTACAATAGGATGCCAATTTTTATGAAAAAAAAAAAAAAAAAAAGAGTAATTAAAATGGACAACAAGGGGGAAAGTGGTTGTGTGGGTTTATAGGTTGGTTTTGTGTGCGGTGGAGGAATGACACCTCGTGAAGCTCTGATTGTGCAGGCAAAAAGATTCAAAGCCTCTGAGCATCGGCAACAACGCCATCTGCTGCCTCTTGAGACTTTCAACAGCCATAAAGCTTGAACATTTTATTCTTAGCCTATATATTCTTTACCCATTTAATCCCACCGGTCATAATAGTGACCGTAAAAACGGTTTTCGTTTATAAAGGTCTAAAAACCTTACTGACTGATGTTTTAGTGCACTTCCTGCAAATATATAGAAACAATAAATGGTCTCAATTAAATACGTGCAGTTTCACATGATTAGTGCAAATTGTCACATGACCAAAGCAGTTTATTTCCTGTTAGCACCTTGAGAAGATGATGGTTGCATCAAATCTTCAAAACGAAAGGCTAAAGTATGTCAACATAAAGATTTTTGGTACACATTATCTTTAAGGTGCCTAGTATTAATATATGAATTCACATATTCAGTTTTGTTGAGTGTGGTCATAGAATGAGTAAACATCTTGATGGTCACAATAGTGACCGGTGGGATGACAGTGAACTTAAATCCAATTGCAGTTGTAAGTGAAAATGACACTAAAATGTTGCAATGACAAAATATTGCACTAAATTAAAAGTTTAAGTGTTACAAATAAGTTACAATAGTGATGTTGTAATACTGGTAGCACTAATATAAAATTTGATGATATATTTTACAAAAAAGTAACAGTTTTGAAAAACGTTGATAGTATTTAATCTCAGTATTCCTATCAATGTTGTATAAGGTTTTTTTATGCATAATAGTCACCCTAGAATGTGATCAAACAGTTTAAAATAGCTGGGCTAAGATAGGCTATATAACAATTTGTATGACTGCAGAAATATTTCAGTACACACATTATCCCACCGGTCAAAATTGTGACCGACCGTACATTTTTCACACTTTTCCTATAAAACCCCACTCAAAAGTCCAAAGAATTACCCAAAGGGTACAGTGTAGCCTACACTCTTCACATTTCAACAACCAACCATCGGAAAACCAGCCACTGTCAGCGTAACTGGAAAGTTTAGACGCGAAGTGAAACGCACAAACGATTGAACAGAAAGTGAAGCTTCCATCATGTGATTTTTTTTTTTTGAACAGTGCAGAGCTTCATCGAAAAATGCGCTGCGTGGTCCACACATGAGCCTCTGTTTCATAGCCTACATGTCGTGGCTTCATATTTGTTAGCCGTGTGTACAATATACTGACTATAAGCCTACTTGGATTATATCAATTTCAAGCGAAACAAGGAAATATGAAACTTAATCATTGACGGGAATCGGGCAGGGACAACACAGCTCCACCTTCAACACATCAAGAGTCTGTAAGAGTCATCTTACAGTCTGGACTGTAAAATATATAGCCTACAATTACTCATAAGGTGAGCATAACGTGCTATCGAAAATGTAAGAACAATTTTAAAAGTAAAAAAGTGTGACTAGAATCGCAACAATGTGCTGTTAGGCTACAGCAAACATGCGCAGGTACATGTTCACTTCCTCTTAGAAACGTTGATGCAGTCGACGAGAAACTAACAGTCAGCAATGTTGTTGCAATAATTATGCCTATTTTAGAACTTGGCAAAGGAAAACAAACTGTTATGAATTTACATAACTATCATAAGTAATATTTCATTAGGGTCATTGTGATTTTCCCATGCATGAGCCCTACTTGTTTGTTTATCTTGTGGGAAGGTTCAAGTCCATTCCTCCCATCTGCAGCATGTCTCTGACAGTGTCTCAGGGAGAGGGAATGATGGTCATCACCGTCACCTCAAACCCAAAGAGCAAATGGCCTGCACTGTGTCAGATTCTGAGTTCTCTGTGCTATGGTCCGGTGTGTTTTGCATCTGAGGATATGACAGAGAAGCTGACAGACACCCAGAGAGTTATTGGGGTGAGTGAAAGTCTTGCACTGATTGAAATCTTGATATCATAAAAAAATAAACAAAATAAAATGCTTAGATGTGTTTCATGTACTCTTAATTTTGCAGTTTAAAAGCTGGAGGTCTGTCGACTATCATCAAATATTGTTCTCTTATTTCATAGATTGTACAGATAGTAGTTGCAGTCATGAATCTTGTGTTGGGTTGTTTTGGCATCATCTTCTTTATTGCTACCACTTCGGTCAGCAGTATGGTAAGACATTCCTCATTCTGTTCGTGTTTATGTTTCTAAATCAGATCATGCTGTAAAATGAACATGTACAGTATATAGCATAAGGCTACAACAAAAAAACGCACACATATAAACATACGCTGTATGATTTGCTAGTTTTATTGAATTTCCATGGGTGTGTTGATATAAAAATTCTCCTTTACTTTCCTTATATGTGCAATTTGAAAAAATCATCCTGATCTTTTTCTCTAGGTGTTGTCGGTTCTTCAGCTCTGTGTGGTTGTCAGTTTCTGTATTTTGACCATAAAATCTTTGTGCAAGAAGGGTGGGAGTGCAAAGGTACAGTGTTTTGCTTATAATAGACAGAACATTATTTCATGATTCATGATTCATGTTCATGTTTGTCTGTGGTTTTGCAGTTAGTGGACAAAACAACTTCAGTATCTAGAAGTGGAATAAGCCGATATTCATTTCCGTTTGGTCGCAGCTGTAACATGACACTTGCATCGTCTCAGGTGAGGGACTAACTGTTATCACCCAAAAATAGTTCACCCAAAAATTAAAATTGGCTAAAAATATACTCACCTTCAGGCCATCCAAGATGTAGATGGGTTTGCTTCTTCATTAGAACAGATTTGGAGAAATTAAGCATCACTTGCTCACCAATGGATGCTCTGCAGTGAATGGGTGCCGTCAGAATGAGAGTCCAAACTGCTGATAAAAACATCACAATAATCCACACCACTCCAGTCCATCAAACATCTTGTGAAGCAAAAAGCTGTGTGTTTGTAAGATACAAATTCATCATTAAGACATTTTTGGGTGAACTGTTCCTTAAAACCTAAAGAGCAAATGGTCCTTATTGTGTCCGATTCTGAGTACTTTATGCAACTGTCCAATGTGTTTGTTTTTCAGGATATGAAAGATAAGCTGACAGACATTCACACAGCACTCGGGGTGAGTCAGATCTTTTTGATATCATCAGCTTTAAGAAATAGTTTTTACTAGATGTATTGTCATCTGAAATCTGGTACAAATATTGTTCTGTGGTTTCATAGACTGTACAGATAATGGTTGGTGTCATGAATATCACAGTGGGTTGTTTTGGCTTCATCTTTTCTCTTTGGATCGGTGGTGTGGTAAGAATTGCTACTCATTCTCATCATTATGTTTGTAAATGAGTTCATGCAGTACAATGATTGAGTTCTTTCAAAAAGTGAATCATTTATGACATTGACCTTGCTATGTGAATACTGCGTTTTTGTATTTATTTTCATCAGAATGAGGTGGGATAATGTGAATTGTTGACATTTTTGCAGATTTATTAAAAAAGAAAAACTGAAATATCACATGGTCCCAAGTATTCAGACCCTTTGCGCAGTATTTAGTAGAAGCACCCTTTTGATCCAATACAGCCATGAGTCTTTTTGGGAAAGATGCAACAAGTTTTTCACACCTGGATTTGGGGATCCTCTGCCATTCCTCCTTGCAGATCCTCTCCAGTTCTGTCAGGTTGGATGGTAAACATTGGTGGACAGCCATTTTTAGGTCTCTCCAGAGATGCTTAATTGGGTTTAAGTCAGGGCTCTGGCTGGGCCATTCAAGAACAGTCACGGAGTTGTTGTGAAGCCACTCCTTCGTTATTTTAGCTGTGTGCTTAGGGTCATTGTCTTGTTGGAAGGTAAACCTTCGGCCCAGTCTGAGGTCCTGAGCACTCTGGAGAAGGTTTTCGTCCAGGATATCCTGTACTTGGCCGCATTCATCTTTCCCTCGATTGCAACCAGTCGTCCTGTCCCTGCAGCTGAAAAACACCCCCACAGCATGATGCTGCCACCACCATGCTTCACTGTTGGGACTGTATTGGACAGATGATGAGCAGTGCCTGGTTATCTCCACACATACCGCTTAGAATTAAGGCCAAAAAGTTCTATCTTGGTCTCATCAGACCAGAGAATCTTATTCAGGTGTTTTTTAGCAAACTCCATGTGGGCTTTCATGTGTCTTGCACTGAGGAGAGGCTTCCATCGGGCCACTCTGCCATAAAGCCCCGACTGGTGGAGGGCTGCAGTGATGGTTGACTTCCTACAACTTTCTCCCGACTGCATCTCTGGAGCTCAGCCACAGTGATCTTTGGGTTCTTCTTTACCTCTCTCACCAAGGCTCTTCTCCCCCGATAGCTCAGTTTGGCCGGACGGCCAGCTCTAGGAAGGGTTCTGGTCGTCCCAAACATCTTCCATTTAAGGATTATGGAGGCCACTGTGCTCTTATGAACCTTAAGTGCAGCAGAAATTTTTTTTTGTAACCTTGGCCAGATCTGTGCCTTGCCACAATTCTGTCTCTGAGCTCTTCAGGCAGCTCCTTTGATCTCATGATTCTCATTTGCTCTGACATGCACTGTGAGCTGTAAGGTCTTATATAGACAGGTGTGTGGCTTTCCTAATCAAGTCCAATCAGTATAATCAAACACAGCTGGACTCAAATGAAGGTGTAGAACCATCTCAAGGATGATCAGAAGAAATGGACAGCACCTGAGTTAAATATATGAGTGTCACAGCAAAGGGTCTGAATACTTAGGACCATGTGATATTTCAGTTTTTCTTTTATAATAAATCTGCAAAAATGTCAACAATTCTGTGTTTTTTCTGTCAATATGGGGTGCTGTGTGTACATTAATGAGGAAAAAAATGAACTTAAATGATTTTAGCAAATGGCTGCAATATAACGAATAGTGAAAAATTTAAGGGGGTCTGAATACTTTCCGTACCCACTGTAGATAACATAACAAATGTTTAAACTGAGAAATTGTACAATTTTATGCACAAAATGAGCTCATTTCAAATTTGATACCTGCTACAGGTCTCAAAATAGTCATGTAAATGACAGAATCCTGCCGATGAGTGATGCAATGTCATCTGAGGGCCCGAAGACCACGGGCATCCAACAAAGGTCTTCGGCCTTGTCCCTTACACTCAGAAATAAAGGTACAAAAGCTGTCACTGGGGCGGTACCTTTTCAAAAGGTACACTTTTGTACCTATTAAGTTCAAATATGTACACTTTAAGTACTAACGTGTATCTATAAGGTACCAAAATGGACCTTTTAGGTACAAACATATACCTTTTGAAAAGGTACCGCCCCAGTGACAGCTTTTGTATCTTTATTTCTGAGAGTGTATGCACAGAGATTTCTCCAGGTTCTCTGAATCTTTTAATGATATTATGCACTGTAGATGATGAGATTTGCAAAGCCTTTGCAATTTGACATTGAGGAACATTGTTTTAAAGTATACCACAATCTTTTGACGCACTCTTTCACAGATTGGAGAGCCTCTGCCCATCTTTACTTCTGAGAGACTCTGCCTCTTTAAGATATCCCTTTTATGTTACAAACCTGATGTCAATTAACTTAATTAGTTGCTAGATGTTCTCCCAGCTGAATTTTTCAAAATTTCTTGCTTTTTCAGCCCTTTGTTGCCCCCGTGCCAACTTTTTTGAGACCTGTAGCAGGCATCAAATTTGAAATGAGCTTGGATAAAAGTGTAAAATTTCTCCGTTTAAACATTTATGTTCTCTGTGTTCTATTGTGAATAAAATATTGGCTTATGTGATTTGAAAGTCTTTTAGTTTTAATTTTATTCAAATTTAAAAAACTTCCCAACATTTCCAGAATTCGAGTTGTATTTATTTGTTTGATTTGCCTTCTAGTTCCTTGTTGTTGGAATTATGTGTGTTCTTGCAGTGAAGTTTTCCTGTCCTAAGCTGGTAGGTGTGAATCAAGAGTTTTTTTTATTTCATTCATTCATTCATTCATTAAGCAACATCAGTTAATATTGTTTGTGTTGTACAGCTGGTCATCGCAGTGATTCTGAATGTAGTCAGTGCTGCACTGGCTATCACAGCTGCTGTGCTGTATTCAGTGGACCTGGCAATGGGAAGCAGTTTAAGCTGTTACGGAGAACATTATTATTATTCATCTAATAATGACTGGCTTACCCATAAAAAGAGAAACTTTGAGTCCTGTTTTTACTACAAGAATCTCAATCAGGTAATGATTTGATTTATCGTTTTCAGTGTTGTAAAAACACATTTGTGTGTATTTTATTATTATTTGAGTATGCTGATGTTTTTCCACCTCTAGATGATCTTCGGAGGACTAGATATCATAATGATAGTGCTGTCGGTCCTTCAGCTCTGTGTGACCATCAGTTTCTGTGTTTTGACTGGGAAAGCTTTGTGCAAGAAGGATGAAGATGTAAAGGTACTGTATCATCAGCACTATTACAACAATCAATCAGTCAAATCCACTGTGATCGTGAGAGTTTCAGAGAGCTGCTCTGTGTGTTCATGACTGTTTGTGGTTTTGCAGTCGGTGGAGGATCCAGAACTTCACAAGCCGCTCCTGGAAGACGACACTGCTGGTGCTGCATGACACAGATAAAGATAAATGCACAAATTTACAAAATATTTTTTTTTCTTGTAATGCAATGGCATTTTGTCTCTCATTTTAATAGTGAAATGAAGTCACTGTAGTACAATTCTTGCCTTTTCCTTTAAAACAAATTGTTTCTGGTAAAAGGGAACTTTTGGACTTCTTTTTGAAATAAATGGCTTTAGCATCTTGCACCCGTTTTCATGATGTTTGAAAATACAATACAATAAATATCTAATGGCAGTGCCTAAAATGACCCAACAGGCCGACCCCAGCATTTTTAAAAGTGTATATTTGGCAATTAATAATTTTAAAGACTATTGCTGTTATGGATTCCTGCGCCATAGATCACTTCAAAATTATGGCTTGGGTACATGGTTTATAATTTATTCATTAGTTTTACTATTATTATTTTTATTTAATTTTTTTATCACGGAATGGCCCTACAAACATGCATCTCACAGCTGAGGTTGATTCATTGTCTCCAGTCTAACAAACCTTCACAAAATACTGAATGTGTGCAAGCTTTTCCAAATGTACTATAAAATGCCTTTCTCTTTAGTTTTATCAGAATTAGAAACAACTGCTTTGTGTTTGATTCACTGCTTTTCTACTTTCATATTGATTGCTTTTATATGGAACCCCATAAGCTTGAAAATTAAAGTAAAAAATGTATTTGCTAGAATTATTTTTAATATTATATTGACTCTTGACTTTAAACCCCCTGTAATTCAAGGGAAAAAGCCTTGTGGAACTGTTCCTGATGGGAAAAAACACTTCTCCTTTTAACAGTAGGAAAAGAGCCACTTATTTTGTGATTCACTGTGTTCGCTGCTTATTAGTGATTCAAAATGGTTGAAAAATACATGCTAAGACTGTGTGGTCACTAGACAATAACGACAATGGTTTCGTAAAATTACAGAAAGAAAAGAATGAATGAATTAGAAAAATCTTTGAGGACCATGAATTTCACATGTAGCAAACATTCACACACCCTAAAGCAGACATATTCACACAGGATATAACCTCAGCGTCAGGTGTGGTTTGATGGATGAGACAAGGACTCAAACACAGAGGGCTATGGGTCTTTATTGGGCTCAAAATTAAAACAAAAAGACAACAAAAACTACAAAATCTTTCTGCCTGCACTCTCCCTTTCTAAACCCGATGTGGAGTTTTCTGGCATGGCTGTGGAAAGTGTATAACTGAGAACCTCACATCTGTGTTGACCTATATGGCCATGGAAGAAGCCTGCGTAGACATTTCAGTCGATGTGTGCCAGAGGTGGATCAGGATTTCACCCCAGGGCCAATATAGCTTATGATGTTGAAGATTCTCTGGGCTGTCACAAGACGGGATTCTGGGGCAAAATACATTTTTTGTTGTTGTTTGGTTGTACTGTACAGTACATTAAGTAATAACAAATGTTCAAATGTATATATTTGTTGTGTTCCTCATGTGAAAATATTTCTGAGGGGGACAACCACAAGCAACATAACTTATGCTGCCTTCACGTGCTATCGGAAATTTCCTATTTCCCACTTATGAAGTCGTGATTACGAGCTTGTCGTATTCGAGTGCTTTAATGTCGGAAAGGATAACCATTGGTTGACAATCATATAAACATTCACCGTGCTACACATGCAGTTTGCTGACAATTCTGTAATTTCGGTCAAATATATGCTTATTTCACTGCTTATAAAACATACAATATGCTTCGAATGATCGTTCATATCTAGACTATAAATACACTACTTTAGCGACAAGACAAAGCGATGTAGTTGTTGTAAGAACAGCATTGACAGCAGCAATGTTTGTCACCTCCACCATGTTTGAAGTTTATGACCCGAAACTCAGGTATCAAAATTATTTGACTTGAGAGGCCGTTCACGTCTAATTTCTGATTAGGAAACTTGTATTTACGATAATTCCCATAGCACGTGAAGACAGCATTATTACCTGGTTTTTGTAGTATTGTTTTGAATTTATTTCACCAGTGTATAAGATTTAAAAATAGGACGTTTGGGGAATTGGGTGAGAAGTTATAGATAGGCCTAGATTAGAGTTCGAGAAAAGGAGGCAAAAATTTTTAAATGTGTTTAAACAATCAAGAAAAGCTGTAATTAACTCATTTGCACTCAGTTTTATTATGTCACATGAAATAAAATTTGTAAATGTTAAAGTTTAATCCACTTGTTGTGGGACTACATTAAACACCCCCATTTATTCTGTAATGGGTTGTTCTATTTTATTATTGTACTGCCTTTAATCACCTTTATTTTTTGATGTCCCCTTTAAGAAAGAAAGAAAGGTGGAGCAACAGTTTTTTTGACCAGAGTTTATTTTGTTCCTGTTTTGTAGGAGAAATACAGTAAACAGCTGAAACTTTAACGAAGAGTCAATTCTTTGCCCCCCAAAAAATGAAGAAAGATTATTGCTACACTCAAAAAAAAAAATGAACAAGGAAGGTTGTGCACTTTACATAATATATTTATATTCAGTTTACTTATAATAATTGCCTTTGTTGACTTGAAATGTTTGTTTTGTTTAAGGTCCACGTAATTATGTCTCAACTTAACTGTACAAAATCCTAACGCGTTGTCTAAACACAAACCATTTATGTTAAGTAAAAAATTATTACATCCAGAGGGTAACAGTATAGTTAGAGCTGGGAATCGATTCCAAAAAGAATCGATTCCGAGGCGTTGGGAATCGAGAGTCGATTCAAGAGGAATCGACTCCTCATTCAGAGCTTTTTTCAGTTCAACAAAGCTTATCTATGGGTGCCTCTCAAATGGAAGGCTGCATACATTTAAATTCACTAAAAGCCGTAATTACGAGAGTTGTGAGATAAAAGATTATTTATATATATATATATAAAAGATCTATTTCATTTTTATATTTACCCTTCGCCTCATGCTCGCTAAAAGTGATTAGAAGTCTGATTCGTTTCCACGAGAAGTTTCTTTCGGATAGTTTTAATGAACCAGTTAAAAAAAAAAAAAAAAAATGATTCAGGGGTTATTCTACGGTGGAGCTGGCTTATATTGCCCACAATTTTGAGCGCTGCACGACAGAATAGATCATGACGTGATTGGGGATCTTATTTCCATCTAAAATTTTATTTTTATTTCTATCAGCCAATGATAATTCTAAAAGAAAACGTCACGAGCATAGATCAGTGGCCGAGAGCGCATCTGATCGACAGATAAACCACGAGCTCTATCAGTGTTATTGTTAATGTTCGGGTTATTTTGTTTCAATGTACAGTTTGTTAATTTTATCCAAAGCATACAGTCAAAGTAAACTTCATCATTCAGCTGAACTGTGCACATTTATTTTAGACACTTCATGTCTTGTTCAATTCATGCGATAAATGCATGTCCCTGCTGAGCAGTGAGCTATGACTAATTTCACGGGCAAAGCAGACAAAATTACAATTTAAAAATCAATAGCTATAGAAATGTATTGTCATTTTTTACAAATAAAGCTTCATATTATGAGAAGGATACTTTCTACGACCTTTATATCCTGCAGTCATGGCGAGATTAGGTTCCTTCGATCTAAAAAAACAAGAATAGAAAACAACAGAGGAATCGATTTAGGAATCGACTCCCATCGCTTCCAGAACCAGGAATCGGAATCGGACTCGATTCCAAAAATTTCGGAATTTTACAGCCCTAACTGCCATGAAACCCCAAAGAAGAAGAAGAAGAAGACGCGTCAGAGACTACACGCGCGCAAAGATATTTGACTCTGCACACCTGCGTGAGTCTAACCCGCAAAGTTTTTCTTCGATTGGTTTTGACAGAGGGACGTCTATGAAGGTAAAATGACGTCAAAAAGATTTGCATGCGCAGGGTAAGATTTGTGAAAGTGTACATAAGATAGCAAGCGTAAATTAATTTTGCATTCTCAAGAAGAGAGTTGTAAAAGTGCAAATTGCATTTCAAGCGTAAGAAAAAAAGATTTGCAGCCTTTTACTGTTATTTGTAAGTGTATATCAAGTATTGTGAAACTGCAACTTCATGCTAAGGCAAAATAAATATGATCTGTATTCTTCTGACTTTCATTTTTCCGCGCTTACACTTTTGGCGCTGTTGTTTCGCCCAAATACAGCCAAAAGTATTGCAAGCCTGTGCCCAGTGTTTTGCAATTGAAAACAACCTTATCAAGAACTGCAAAACGGATTGACTGCGTAAAACCAATATGTGTGTGTAGAAAAAAAAAATCGTTGCACCTGTCTAAATGACTTCTTGCGTGCATAGAGCAAAATGTTCGCCAAATAACCCGCTGTGTACGTCTGCGTCTTTGCGCTTGCAGTTTGGCACGATTCTCTCACTGATTTCAGATTTGCAAGCGCGTGTGGAAGGCGGGACCTTCTTCTTTCAGCCAATCAGATGAAGCTCTTGCTGACTCTCGATTTACTCTTATCTGATTGGTTCAATAAAAACTCCAGACGTGAGAACACATCTTTATTTTAATTTGACTCAGCGTCATTCTTATTTCGGGATGGTATTTTAATGCACAGATACATATAAAAAAAAATCAATAAATAATTAATAATACAATAAAATAAAATAATAAAACAAAAAAGCATGATCCTTTATAAGCTGTGTAGGCTACCATTAGACTGACTACCATGTGTTCATTCTGAATTTCGAGCTAATATTAGGAAATGACATTTCTGTGTATTCACTCTATTTATCCTAATCATCCTCCTCCTCTTCAGCAGACCATATGATATTAGTTTGTAATCTTGATGCTACTGAAAGTATCTGCACTACTATGCATAATTTCACCATGTCTCCTGATCAGGGTTGATGCCAGATTTTTGTTTTTCCTTTAACGTGTATTTAAAGGAGATTTTAATGTACTAAATATTTACCCCTAAATTATGCATTTACCATCTGTAATGCCATGTGAAACCACTAGATGGATGTATAACCATATAAAATGTCAACATTACTGTGTATTTCATGGTTTCTGGGAATATTTGATTCAGACATAGTTATTTTGCATTTGGTTTTTCATTTAGATGCATATATTTAGACATTATTAAAGACTATATTTTGTCAAAGTAGTTGTAGTTTTTTCAATGTTGATTTGGTTTGAAGTGTCAGTTTTTGCATTACAGTCAAATCTGGAGACAAATCGCTATTAAACATTTTGATTGTAAAGTTTAACATCATTTCAGTGGTGTAGGCAGATTATCTAAAATATTAAATTTCAATGCAATGTCGAACCAATCCAATAATGTTCACTCTAGCTTGAAGATCAGTATATAAGCACATGGTAGTCAGCCTAATGGTACACAGCTTCTAAGGATCATGCTTTTTGTTTTATTATTTTATTTTATTGTATTTATTTACTTTTTAATATATATATGTGTGCATTAAAAATACCATCCCCACAATAAGAATGACGCTGAGTCAAATTAAAATAAAGATGTGTTCTCACGTCTGGAGTTTTTATTGAACCAATCAGATAAGAGTAAATCGAGAGTCAGCAAGAGCTTCATCTGATTGGCTGAAAGAAGAAGGTCCCGCCTTCCACACGCGCTTGCAAATCTGAAATCAGTGAGAGAATCGTGCCAAACTGCAAGCGCAAAGACGCAGACGTACACAGCGGGTTATTTGGCGAACATTTTGCTCTATGCAGGCAAGAAGTCATTTAGACAGTTGCAACGATTTTTTTTTCTACACACACATATTGGTTTTACGCAGTCAATCCGTTTTGCAGTTCTTGATAAGGTTATTTTCAATTGCAAAACACTGGGCACAGGCTTGCAATACTTTTGGCTGTATTTGGGCGAAACAACAGCGCCAAAAGTGTAAGCGGAAAATGAAAGTCAGAAAATACAGATCATATTTATTTTGCCTTAGCATGAAGTTGCAGTTTCACAATACTTGATATACACTTACAAATAACAGTAAAAGGCTGCACATCTTTTTTTCTTACGCTTGAAATGCAATTTGCACTTTTACAACTCTCTTCTTGAGAATGCAAAATTAATTTACGCTTGCTATCTTATGTACACTTTCACAAATCTTACCCTGCGCATGCAAATCTTTTTGACGTCATTTTACCTTCATAGACGTCTTACCCTTTCAACGGCTGGTAAAGGTAGGAGGATATTTGTTTTTCCACCAGTATCGATCTTTTTTATTTGTAATTAGAGATGTTCTTTAGTTTTGGCCTGCATTCATTTTAGAGAGTTCTAGCCAGAGGCGGACAAAGTACACACCTTCATTACTTGAGTGAAAGTGCAGATACTGCTGGTCAAATACTACTCCACTACAAGTGAAAGTTGTAAAGACAGATTTTTACTTAAGTAAAAGTACGGAAGTACATGTATTTAAAAGTACTTAAGTATCAAAAGTAAAAAGTAAATGCACTGTTTTATTGTCGCATTGTTGTATACTTACAATACCTTATGCCACCAATGCAACCTACTGAATACACTCATTAGCTTCTATTATCTTTGGAATTAAGAGCTTTTATGTTAGCAAACCTATAGAAATGGAACAACTGAATGAAGATAATCATCTTTATTTTTTTATTTAATACTCCTACAACTACATTGAACTCATTTTAATACTTGTTTAAAAGTTACAAATTTCCTTTTCAAATAGATATTGAAGTCTATGATATGGTTCATTTTAGGCAAACAAAGCAAACATTGAAAAGAAAACAAACCTTTAGACTCTTCAGAAAGCGGGATCATACTCTCTCAGTATGTTCATGGGTGTGCAGGTTGCACCAAAGAACCGTCTTTTTGAATTTTGCCATCAACTGATCAGTGTTCATAAAATGCTCAGAAATCAGTGAACTTCACAACATGTGGCTACGGTTGGGTAATGTGTGAATTTTATCCATTCCGATTCTGATTCTTCTTATTGATTTCAATTCTTATTGATTGCCAGTTTAGAGTCCAAAGTTTTCATTTAGCCGACTTTTTGATAATTTGTTTGCAAAATAATTATTATAAAAAAATTTATATATATATATATATGTATTTATGTGCAGTGTTTTGACAGTAAAATAATGTTCAGATTTATATATTTCCCTGACCAGTTTTAAGCAACAATTTACCAGTAGGCCTAAGTTTATACAGTATATATATATATATATATATAAGTAAAGTGAGGGCAGCGATTTTTGACAGAAAAAAAAGGGTTCAGTGATATATAACAACTTTCTACTTGGGGACCTTGATATAAATGTAGTTGAGTAAAAAGTATGATATTTGTCTTTCAAATGTAGTGAAGTTAAAGTCGCAAGTTTCCAGAAAAAATAATACTCAAGTAAAGTACAGATACTCAAAAAGTGTACTTAAGTACAATACTCAAGTAAATTTACTTCGTTACTGTCCACCTCTGGTTCTAGCATCAGACATGCTGAAGTTAGCATGCTAGCTTAACCAGGTGGCGCAGGTTTGTCCGCTGCATATTTCCATTATTTGGGCGAAAAGTAATAAGAGATAGTTCATGGATTAAAGTTCTCCGTCACTACGGTGGATTTCCGTTAACTGGAGAGAATCTACGACGGATTTTTTCCATCAATTGCAGGGTTCCTGTCTGTCCTTAATGTCTTATATTCACTTTTCATAATTTTAAGGCTGTAAATAGGATTACATTTCTCAAATAGTGTAATAATTGTTTTAATTTGAAAAGACGCGGTGTATTCAGCCTGCTGAGGGGGATGTGATCAAAGCCTGGAGTGGATTGAAAGCATAAGGGTTCTGTTAATCACTCCGCTCGGGTTCCACTCCGGGTTTTCTGTTCCCGCTCACGGAAAAACTGCTCCGTGTTCACTCCATTTTAAAAGTTATACTAGTATGTTTATTTTTTTATATCATGAACGCCTGAACGCAACATTTATAATGCTGTATGTAATGTTTCGGAAATTATTCTACACGTTTAATAAATAGAATTACACAACGTCAAAATGTATAATTGTGTAACTTCCCTTTTCATTTTTCTGACTGTAGCGTTTAAGTTGTAAGTTTTTGACTCTACTAAAGCATAAAAATACGATATGTTTGCGGATATATTTAAGAAAACAATGCTACAGTCATTCTCCGTTGAAACTGCAATACTAAATTCCATCCGACTAAAATCTGCTGTCAAAATTAACAGTGGTTAATACTTGGTTTGAAACTTTTTTTTCTTTTTCTTTTTCTTTTTTCCAATTTGTTGTGATACTTTCAATAAAAATTACGAAGTGTGATTTATTTTATTGGTTTGTAGTTTAGATTAGATGTTTTGTTTCCAGTCAAGACTTGGAGAAACTTGTTCATGCCTTTATCACCAGCAGGGTGGATTATTGTAATGGTCTCCTTCCAAAGAAGACCATTAGACAGCTGCAGCTCATCCAGAACGCTGCTGCCAGGATTCTGACTAGAACCAGAAAATCTGAGCATATCACACCAGTCCTCAGGTCCTTACACTGGCTTCCAGTTACATTTAGGATTGATTTAAAGTACTTTTACTCGTTTATAAATCACTCAATGGCCTAGGACCTAAATACATTGCAGGTATGCTCACTGAATATAAACCTAACAGACCACTCAGATCATTAGGATCGAGTTAGAAACACCAAGGGTTGGACTTTGGACTTTGCACTGGGCTGGTTCCACGCTGCACGTCACGCTTTTTCAATGCATCATACACTCAACAATACATATACATATGCAGGGTAAGCGTGGCATGTGAGTGGCGGCCGGGGGTGGGACTTTGGGCCTTGTGCCCCGCAGCACCTCTCCTTGATGGCTCGTTTTGGGCCTAATTTATGCCTTCCGCACGGAGGGCCCAGAGGCAGCCTTACAATATCTTACTATTTATAGCTTTATTATTATTATTTCGTCATTACTATTACTACCATTATTATTTTTATTATTATTATTATTACAATTTGTCCTCTTCCTGATTCCCCAACCACCCCCTGTCTCGGATGAATAAATTTATTATCGTTATTGTTGCTACTATTACTAATTACTATTTAATACAATTATTATTGATATTTGTCATCCTCCTCACCCTCCAACTTTCCCCTCATTTCTGATTGAGTTAATATTGTTGCTGCTACTATTACTATTATTACCTATCACCTTCCTCATCCTCCATCCTCTAATTTTTGTTATTAATGCTATTATTATTATTATTACTGTTATCATTACTATTGTTTTTTTTTTTTTTTACTTTTGTCATGTCTGTTGTACTTTCCTTTATTTATATACTTCCACCCCCAACACTTACACACACACTCACTCACTCACTCACACAAATCATGTTGGCTGTCATGTATGTTTTGTTGACCTTGGTTATTTTGTGTTTGATTTGTTACCTGTAAGTATCTGTATGTTTGTTTGCATAATAAAAAAAAAAAGAAAAAAAAAGAAACACTAAGGGTTCACACAAAATAAGGGGAGTCTGCTTTTAGCTATTATGCCGCCCGCAGCTGGAACCAGCTTCCAGAAGAGATCAGATGTGCTAAAACATTAGCCACATTTAAATCTAGACTCAAAACTCATCTGTTTAGCTGTGCATTTGTTGAATGAGCACTGTGCTACTCCGAACTGATTATATAAAATGTTTAATAAAATCACCAAAATAAGTCTTCGTGTTAAGAATGAATAGTACACAAACACATTTCCAAAACTGTAAAATGTTATTAAAAATAAAGCATTCATGAATTATTTTATGACAAACATTTTACTGTCTTAAGTGCACTCATTTATTTAGCCTATAAATTAAAATAATAATAATAACTATTATTTTATTATTATTATTATTGTTGTTGTTATATATTTAGGTTACATGCATTTAGAAGAAGCTTTTATTCAAAACGACTTACAAAAGAGTAACAAATAACTCCAAAGTCAGTCACAATGCCAGGTTTATTATACAATAATAATTAAGTCTAAGATGATCACAAATTAAACAAGATTTTGACGCACATCTTTCTTATTAAATCGTTGTATTCCAACTCGGGTCCGTTACAATTTGCTGTAGGCCTATTCCACATAATAATATGCAATAAAACAATATACAGTATGATTCGTTAACACGTAGGCTACCTAGGAGCTTGCTGCATGAATCCGTGAGTACAGTTTACAAACCCGTGGGAACGGATTGGAAAGCGTGCGCACGGATTATGAATCTGTGGGAACGGATTCAAAAACCGAGGGTAGCTACGGTTTACAAAATCTGAGCGCACGGATTGGAAATTCGTGGGTACGGTTTATTAATCCGTGGGCACGATTTGTTAAACCGAGGGAACAGTTTAAGAATTCGTGAGTACGGTTTATAAACTGAGGGAACGGATTGCAAAACCGTCGGCACGGATTGTTTTTTTTTCTCCTACAGGTGACTTCCCGGGCTCCGTAATTTTCTTTTATCAGTATGTGTGTTCTCTGGGGATTGAACCCACAACCTTTTGCGCTGCTAACGCAATGCTCTACCACTGAACCACAGGAATGTGGTAGGCGTTTCAGTGGTATTGAGGATGTTTTAAAACATTCTCAATATGGGCGTAGGCACCCATATCCTTGCCCATATACTAGTTGTCCATGTACATTCAAGTCATGGAATGCACTTAAATCACACCCCTGTAGAGTCCATAACAGAGACTCATCTCAGCGAACATCATCATTGGCTACATTCAGATGCCAATGAAATTATTATATGTGGTAAAGCTCAAATATGACCCCATTTATGAGCTTGACCAAACACTAAATAACTGCTGACCATTAATGTTACTTGTCCTAGTTCTTGTTACTGTGCACTTTTTTTGTTAACAAAGGTGTTTTATTTTTATCTATTATAGGATAAGATTATAAACGCAAAACTTTTGTTTTTGCCCCCATTTTTCATGAGCTGAAACTCAAAGATCTAAGACTTTTTCTATATACACAAAAGGCCTATTTCTCTCAAATATTGTTCACAAATCTGTCTAAATCTGTGTTAGTGAGCACTTCCCCTTTGCCGAGATACTCCATCCACCTCACAGGTGTGGCATATCAAGATGCTGATTAGACAGCATGATTATTGCACAGGTGTGCCTTAGGCTGGCCACAATAAAAGGCCACTCTAAAATGTGCAGTTTTATCACACAGCACAATGTCACAGATGTCGCAAGTTTTGAGGGAGCGTGCAATTGGCATGCTGACTGCAGGAATGTCCACCAGAGCTGTTGCCTGTCAATTGAATGTTCATTTCTCTACCATAAGCCGTCTCCAAAGGCGTTTCAGAGAATTTGGCAGTACATCCAACCGGCCTCACAACCGCAGACCACGTGTAACCACACCAGCCCAGGACCTACACATCCAGCTTCTTCACCTCCAAGATCGTCTGAGACCAGCCACCCGGACAGCTGCTGCAACAATCGGTTTGCATAACCAAAGAATTTCTGCACAAACCGTCTCAAGGAAGCTCATCTGCATGCTCGTCGTCCTCATCGTGGGCCTCGGATCTGACTGTAGTTCGTCATCGTAACCGACTTGAGTGGGCAAATGCTCACATTCGATGGTGTCTGGCACTTTGGAGAGGTGTTCTCTTCACAGATGAATCCCGGTTTTCACTGTACAGGGCAGATGGCAGACAGCGTGTATGGCATCGTGTGGGTGAGCGGTTTGCTGATGTCAACGTTGTGGATCGAGTGGCCCATGGTGGCGGTGGGGTTATGGTATGGGCAGGCGTATGTAATGGACAACGAACACGGGTGCATTTTATTGATGGCATTTTGAATGCACAGAGATACTGTGACGAGATCCTGAGGCCCATTGTTGTGCCATTCATCCACGACCAACACCTCATGTTGCAGCATGATAATGCATGGCCCCATGTTGCAAGGATCTGCACACAATTCCTGGAAGCTGAAAACATCCCAGTTCTTGCATGGCCAGCATACTCACCGGACATGTCACCCATTGAGCATGTTTGGCATGCTCTGGATCGGCGTATACGACAGCGTGTTCCAGTTCCTGCCAACATCCAGCAACTTTGCACAGCCATTGAAGAGGAGTGGACCAACATTCTACAGGCCACAATCAACAACCTGATCAACTCTGTGCGAAGGAGATGTGTTGCACTGCGTGAGGTAAATAGTGGTCACACCAGATACTGACTGGTTTTCGGACCCCCCCAATGCAGTAAAACTGCACATTTTAGAGTGGGCTTTTATTGTGGCCAGCCTAAAGCACACCTGTGCAATAATCATGCTGTCTAATCAGCATCTTGATATGCCACACCTGTGAGGCGGATGGAGTATCTCGGCAAAGGAGAAGTGCTCACTAACACAGATTTAGACAGATTTGTGAACAATATTTGAGAGAAATAGGCCTTTTGTGTACATAGAAAAAGTCTTAGATCTTTGAGTTCAGCTCATGAAAAATGGGGGCAAAAACAAAAGTGTTGCGTTTATAATTTTGTTCAGTGTATTTGTTCACATTTCTCATTCCAGTATCTAAATATTCTTAAGAATAAAATGTTCTTTGTTCTTTGAAAGAGTGTACTTGCATTGTTATGCTATTTTATCATTATACTGTCATTATGAAATCAGTGGCATAATGGTCTTAAAATGGCAATAATTTCATTTATCGCAATTAATTTTGGTGCAATATATCCCACAACAAAAAGTAGTTATCGTGACAGCCCTACTTGAGTGTACTCTGTAATTGACTAATTGCATAATCATTGATAATTGTTGTATAAGTAAATGGGCAATGTACATGTGCCTACTTTTATAGTTAGTTTCACCCATTTCACATAATTATAGAAGTGTGATAGGTTTGTATGTTGCTGCTGCTTTTTTTCTATTTAGAATGAAACTTGAAAAGAAGAGGGAGTGCCTCCTCAGGGCACTTTGTAGCTATCTAAATAAAGATCCGAGCAGTCTCTTCAAAGAGTATCTGGTAGGTAACAATTACTGCAGCAGTAACGGTATCCTAGGGCTTTTAAGAATATCACAATATCCGTTAAACATTGTGGGATATGGCTTGTAGGAATTTCTATTTTGGTCTAGACCAAAATCACGTTTCTGATCTTAAAAATTATAATCTTATAAAAGTAGAATTTATGGCAGAGCTGCTATATTAGATGGCATCAGATCATATAGGTGTACTTAATAAAGTGGCCAGTGAGTGTACAAATTGTGAGGAATCAGTTTGGATCAAAAGTTAGTAATCGAGCACTATTTTAAAACATTTACGGAGAAAACTGCAATGCAAATGAGCTCTTTGGAATTATATAATAGGCTGGTGATTTCATTGTTGTCCTTTTTTGTGTGGAAAGGATTCAGATGGATGTGCTGCCCAGAGGGACCTTGAAAAAGTTGTCTTTGGCATCTACAGCATTAATGCTGAGGGAGGTGATGCCACCACCACTCCAGTTGATGTCGGAATAGTGATTGAGGGTGTTGAAGTGCTTCACGACTTGGGAGACATCGCTTCTGTATGTGCACTCTTAATGGGTGTCATATGCAATGAACTTGAACTGAAAACGTTCTTTGAGGTGCTTCAGAAAATCTTCCTCCAGCTGGGTGCTACCAGACTCTCAACCAAGGTACAGATGCTTAAAAACAAACTGTATGAGTGAACCAACATTGAGCATGTGGCGTTTTAACATAAAGGCCTGCTTTGCACTTGAAACCATTTAATTGAAAAACACTTGAAAGGTTATATACCTTTTTTTGTGTGTGTGTGTGTGACACGCACCGCTGGGTGACATGCATGTAAAGCATGTCCAGAGTTGATGTTTTGTTTTTGCTTTTTTTAAAAGGTAAAGATAACCAACTTTAAATGCTGCCACTCATGGGTTTGTTTAACTGTTTTTTTTTTTTGTAAAACAGAATTTGATAAACAGTTATGTTGTTGATGAACTCTTTTGTTGGTGAATAAAGGAACTAACAAATGTTGAGTTTACTGAAGTAATTTGTGTGGAACCTGTTGACAAACTAGAGTTAATTCAACCTAACTAGTAAAAATTAAATAAAATGCTTTCACTAAATTTTGATTAATTAAGCTTGAATTGAATGTTTTGTTGTAAAATCATTAGTTTACTTTGAATAGACAAATATGTAATATGCAACTTCTAAACAAATTTTGTTAGTCCATATAAAATAACTGGCTTTAGTTAAACTCAAACGTCTCTTGTTGAGCAAAAATTAGTAGTGATAGTTGGCTTGAGTCAAAAATATTATTTCTCCCTAAAACAACTCCATTAAGTTAGATATCCTTGAAATATTTGTTTTCTACTTTCATAATTAAATTTTGTGGAACCTGTTGACAAGAAAAAATTAATTAAACTCAAGGTTTAATTTTTTTGAGTGTACTACATATTGTTGAAAATAATAAACATGACAACAGCCATTATAGATTATATAAGATAATAAACACACGATTACGATAGGATATGGTCTGTATGTGATTTTTGAAGCTTGATGCTAATATTAGCTCTAATGCACCTGCAGAACAGGTCCAATTCTTCTTCATAATGCATTTTGTCATAATACTTAACGTACGGTCGCAAGAAATGTTTTGTTGTATTTATTTAGAAATACTTTTGATAATAGTTGGGTAAATGTATACTGGGATTGAAGCGATGTGGCTTGGTAAACGTTTTATTGCCAGTTTAAAGGCTGATAATGGCTGAATAAAAACAAAAGAATAATAAGGATTATGTCTCATACCTGGCGGAAGTGTGAAAGGTTCTGTTTCCTTAAACTAGTTTGTCATGCATTTCTTTATTTCAACACATTTACAGGTAAATCCTAGTATTTTAAATTTGCGATTAATCGTGATTAATCACAGTCCACGACTGTGATTAACACGATTACATTTTTTAATCGATTGACAGATATATGTATATATTCTCATAAATGCATTTATATTTATACAAATAGAATTCAAAGGAATCATTGAGCTCACCAAGAAATTCCAGACAACTATGTTGTTTGGCAATAAATAAATATATCTATATAAATATATAACACAGGGTTCCCACGCTTCTTGAAAGTAATTGAATTTCAGTCATATGGATTCAAGGCCTGGAAAGTACTTGAAAACAAACATAGGTCCTTGAAAGTGCTTGAATTAAATTTGAAATAAATTTTAAAAATTGTCCTATATGTGCGGTCAAAGACAGAACGAAACGGCACTAATGATTGGGGTGGAGATGGGGTAGCGCAAAACAAACAAAAAAAATGCACAGTTTTCTTAAGCCGCTCCCGCTGAGTTTCTGACCACCGCCCACTCCCGCAAACATTCTATATTGTATATAGTTTTCGCGCTATCAATATGCGGGGTATTAAAATCAAATTAGAATAAGCGCTCGCAGTTCACTTTCACTTTCGCGATCACACGCACACTGTGTAAAGTGAGCACATTTTACTGTGCGTTCACACCAGAGGCGACTTGCGCGAATAAATCGCGCTATTCGCGCGTAGTTGGACGCTTGAACATTTTGAGTTTACTCGCTTCATTGGCGCGTGAAATTCAAGTCACAACAGACGCGAATTCGCGTCAAGGAGGTATGGAAAGCCAATTGGTTCAGAATTCGCCTACTTTTCATCGCCGTATCAATATTAAAACGTATTTTCATAACGCCGCCAGGCGTTAAATAAGCGCCGTCAGGCGATAAGTTAACGGCAGACGCCAGCACGCGTTAAAATAACGCCACACACCGACCAACGTTAAATTAACGCCACACGCCACTTGAGATGCAGATTTATTCGCTCATCTACATGGACACACCTCTCATGGCTACGAGGAATCTACAGCAAGAGCATCCAGTTTGCTAGAGCGCGAAGATGGCAAGGAGAGCGTTTGTTTTGCAGTGTAAACGCACTGTAAATGACTGCACTGGTCTTTTACTGTCTGATAATCCGGGGCCTGATGTCTTTCAGTCATTAAACAGGTAAAGATTGTGTCTATATTCTCCAAAAGTATTTACCTCAGTTTTAAAGGTCAAGTTTAGATAGACACGATTAGCATTAATAAATAAGAAATTAATAGTGTATTTAATTTTTTTTTTAATTAATATATATTGTATTTTAAACATGACATGTTTTTGCTCAATTTTCCAACGGAAATATTATATATAAACCCAGAGTCTAGTAACAACACACAGCAGGGTTTCATTTCAAAATGAATCCACGTTTTGAGCGAATGAATCACTTGAATCAATTGTCTGCGTCCCAATGTGCATACTATCCACCATATCTGCCCTGAATAGTATTGAAATTTACTAATATCACACAGAATTTAGGATGGATAGTATGCACATTGGGACCATAGACTGTAAAAAAAAAATGGACGTAGTGTCTGTGACGTCACCCGTAGGTTTCTGTAAAGCGTTTTTGAAGCCTAAAGTGGGCGGGGCCGACCGCCGCCATCTTGGAAGCGCGTCACCACGCGTCACTCCCGGATAATCGAAAATGGGCAAAAAGGCGGGACGTGGGTGAAGCTGAGCTGAAACCACGCCCATCTATAGTGACAGCAGTGTTGCTGTGCAAAGACAAAACACCATAACTTCGTTTTTCGCCGAAAATTAGTTATTGATCATTTTGGGACATGTGTTTAAGTATCATGGAGAAAAGCCCCGGAGAAACCAAGGCAGAACACAGTATAACATCAGTTACCGCTCTTTGATTTTGTTTTTGAAAGCTCAAATAAGTTACGGTATTCTGCCTTTGTTTTACTGTTCATTAAAGTCTACCGCGTTTATTGTGTACTTCTATATGTCGGTACTTCATTAGACAAACAAATGAGAGAGATCGCGATCTAACAAACTGCTCCATATAAGCACTGTAAGCAATAACGATTCAATAACTTGGCACCAATAATTAATCGTAAATAATCTTTAAAGTGTTTTTTTTTTTAAATATATAATGCAGATTATTCACTCCGTGCAAGCTGTCAATCTGGGGCTGCACACGTGAGGCCTCAAATGCCCTGACAGCGTATCACACAGAAAATCAATAACTGTTCGCAATTAAATCCTTTTCCTTCCTTTTTTTGTAAGTCGACAAAATCCATAGCAATGAACGCCATCGGAGATGTTTAATTCACAATCATTTGGAGCATTATTCCTGCTGGCCTTCACATCAATCCACAAGTCGTTCTTAGGTTAAGCTATTTTCATTCAGTTTGATGTAAAAACAATAGGCTAAGTATATCCTTTAATGTTAGCGAACATTGCAAATAAATTGGTTGCAAAACGGTATCCACTCGTGTTTAACTTTGTCTGGTTGTTATGGTCAGAAAAAAAAATGAATCACATTACTATATAGCCTAGCCAATGATCACTAGATTTTATCCAGATGTTACTATAATGATTCTGTAAATGGTGATCAGCACCCAAATACTGTATATAATGTGGAAGTTACTTTCCTTTTGCCTTGGCGTGACATCTCACTTTTTGCAGACAGTATAATTTAAACGGATGAGTTATAAAAAAAATTCACCCCCCTCACAGTTGTCAGGAAGGGCAAAATTAGCTATATAGACCAAAATAATTTTTTGTACCAGGCTGTAAACATGTTTTTTTCTGCTGTAAAGTTGGGCATTTTAACATGAGGAGTCTATGGGATTGACTCCCTTTTGGAGCCAGCCTCCAGCGGCCAGTCGATGAATTGCAGTTTTAGTCACTTCCGTGTTGGTTTCATATGCTGTGTCCGAAACCGCTCCCTATCCACTATATAGTGCACTATATCGGTGTCAGCCATTTTGTAGTGCTGTCCGAATTCTGAGGCTGCGTCCGAAATCAATCGCATACTACTTGTGTAGGTACTACCTTTGAATTCGAACGTACTACTCGACCGTTAAAAAAGTATGTTTTATATAGTATGAATGAGGGTAGTATGAATGGAATTCGGACGTACTACATCCGCCATGTTGATGTTATCACGTGTCATGCGTCTTCACAACAGCCCGAAAATTTAAAGAGCCCACTTCACTGCGCGAATATCGTTAATGATTTAAATTCTTACCGCTTAATGAACCATCTATTTAAAGAAAGTAGCGTTAACAAGCTGATGTACTACATTGAGGTTAACGTAACTCCATCTGATCGGTAATGATTAGAGATCTTTTTACACCCAATTCACACAATCGTTTCATCTCTTTGTTAAACCCTCAACAAGTCAGTCGTTTACTTCGATGATGTTAAACAAGTACAAGTTAACCACAATGAACATCAACAATGTTTTTCCCTGAGGTACTTTACACTTGAAGACAGCCGCGTCGCGGCTTTCCGCCATTTTTCGAATATGACGCAGCCTCTCCCGCAGCCTCATGGGATAGTAAAGTGTTCATCGTATGCCTACTACAGAATTCGGAAGGAAGTAGTAGGTCATCCGGGTACTTCTCGCCTACTATTTTTCGAATACTATGAATTCGGATATACTACTCGCCTCACATACTGTTTTTCGCATACTATGCGATTTCGGACGCACCCTGAGTGAACGACTTCATTCCCTACATTCGTTCACTACTTTTTACCCACAATGCATTCTGATTTCGAGTGTACAACCGATGTACACTCGCTGAAGCACTATTTCCCACAATCCAATGCGGAGAACCGACGAGCTGTTAGAGAGAGCGGGAGCGAGCGAGTTTGAACGAGAGATGCCGTTTAATTTACAAAAATGATGAATTTGGTGGATTTAAAAAAAATGTTCGTTGGTAGTGTATTCATTCAGATGTCAAATTAACGGTCGCCTGAGGGCGCTCTATGGTCATCTTATTTGAGTGCAAAAACGCTGCTCGGGAGAGTTTCAAGATACTACAAACAATAAATACATACAATTATTAATATGTGCTAATGTGAGTTTATTTTTGTTGACAATATTTTAATAGTATTTAATGATTATGACCATATTACAGAACAAATGAATAATATACCATCAATGAAACCACAAAGCTGATTACAATAGTCATTTTAAGTGTTATTGCTATTAATATTATTTTCTAAAATGAGGTTCATGAAATATAAAAGTACATCTAAGATGTTTTTGCAACAGCCAAGTCTCACGCGCAGTGTACACGTCACCGTCCGAATCCGTTCACTTCATTTCATTCACTCCTTTCTAATATAGTCCACTCAACTGCCTTACACTATATAGGGATTAGTGAATGAGTGAGCGATTTCGGACACAGCTATAGACTGTAAAAAAGATGGACGACGCGTCTCCGCTTCCTTCCATTATAGAAAAGTGAAGCGAATACATCTCAGTATGGCCGCTGCCATCTTGAGTAAATGATGTCATTTGGAGCCCGAGTCTGCAGTAGAGTCGTGAGGTGGAGCCGCGGAATCAAACTCCCGCCCAAACTCCCGCAGACCCAATCAACCATAACGACACGCCCCATTTTTATAGCATCAAATTACTAGCTAAAATCAAACTTATCACAAAAACGAACAATTGAACATATATCAGCGTGATAACAACTACCTTAAATTACTAAAACCATATTTCGGAAAATTGTATTGGAAGTGTAATTTATTTTTTTATTTTGACTGAAGTCCCATTCGTTTACATGGAGAGGGCGGGGTTTATGACCTGTACTGCAGCCAGCCACCAGGGGGCGATCAAAGACCCCGCAGCTTCACTTTTAAGGACGAGTGAGACACACCCGGTTGGTTTCAAGAGAGGGAGCGGGAGTTTGCCGCTTGATTGGGACGCATTCCTTTCTTCATTACTGAATGAATCTGCAGTTTGAAAGAATGGACTCAATGATTTTTAAACATTTACTGCCACCTACTGCCGTTTTTTTTAATGCATTTTTGAGTATCGTTTCAGTTTAAAAAATATTTTGGGGATAGTTTCACAAACATTTTAATTCTGTTTATTTACATGTACCCACCCCAATGTTGTTTCAAACCTAAATGTCTTTATTTCTTTTGAAGAAAATAAGATATTTTGAAGAATGCTGGTAGCCAAACTGTTTTAGTCTGTACATAGCCTACATGTAAATACTGATTCAGATGCAGCTTCAAAAAAAAAAATATATTGTCAGTGTATACTAATAGTTTGTGTAATAAATTCTAAATTAGATATTTCTTTCTAAAGGAACATTTTGTTTGCTTTTTCTCATTCTTTGCTTTTGTCATTTAACACAATTATATGACTTTAAACTACTTTTTCTTCCTTTTTAAAAAACATAACATGATATACTTTTTAAAACAAAAAGTATGCTCTAATATTTATTATTATTATTATTATTTACTTTTAATTTTTAGACTTCAAACCATGTTGAGGAGCCTGGAATGGGCAAAGGGGAGGCTTCTACATACTCAGGCAGCAGATGAGATCATCCATGTAGTATCCGATTTTATTCAGGAGATTCAAACTTCTGAACCGAGAGCACAGGACAGTAAATGCCGTCAAACTATCTTAATTATTCACAGTAAACTCCAATTAGATTGTCTGAATTTGATGGCTAGTTACTTGACTACATTATTTTCTTTTGAATAATTTTGCTAAGCATAACATACTCTGACATACAAACTACTGGAAAAATGAAGAAGTCTGCTTGTTTCCCAAGTGTTTATAAAAGCAGTATATTGTAATTTTTCTACAGACAGCACTGGATATCGACCTCCACTGATTCGTAGTGGATCCAGAGGCGCACCGTCTTATGTTATTACTCAGGATCAATTGTCGTTTCTGTTGTCTTGTGGCTTCACTGTAACACAGATTGCACATATTCTACACACCTCCATATCTACAGTCAAGCGACGTTTAAGGTAAGTTATATAATAAATATATCCATTGACTGCACACGATACCCTGTTCACAGGTGTATTTGTCATGGAAAACTAATAGAATGATGGTAACATTTAATTTTATTGTATCCAAGTTACATACAGGGTTCCCACGGGTCCTTGAAATCCTTGAAAGTTTGTGAATCTGATTAAAAATTTTCAAGGCCCTGGAAAGTTTTTGAAAATAAACAAACATAGATACAGGTCCTTGAAAATGCCATATTATTCCCTCCGGTCCGCTAATGTGTTATTTTGCCAACACTTTGTGCATACTAGCTTGCTTGATTTATGTTGCACATTTATGCGTTACGTTAAGTGTTTCCCACGTGAGGTACTTTGTGTTGTTCGTTGCCTTGACGTTCACACGCACACGAAACTACTAAGATGGTACCTCAACGTTTCACAGACACACCATGAAACATTGCAAAAATAGGCTGAAACTGCTGAAACGTGATGACTGGAAAATGCAAATTTCAAGATATTTGGCTCACCAAAGAAGATTACAAAGAATGACTTGCCAGAGATCCAAAGGATGTAATGTTGAATTGCTTTGCTTGTTAAGATAATGTAAAGCCATGAGGCAAGAAAAACTTAAAAGCATATTCATATATCTTAAAACTTTTGCTTACATGAGCCTAAGCTCTTTTCAATAAAATCCATGAAAAAGTTAATATCAGATCATTTTAGAATACAGTATAGTATGTGAAGTGTCGTCCGCCTCAGTTCAAAGAACAAAACGCAGTGCCAGAGTTTGATTCCAGAGTAGGTTTTATTTTTTAATGGGATAAAACCTGAAAACTCGTTTGCAAAGGAGTTCTCAGGTTTTATCCCATTAAAAAATAAAACCTACTCTGGAATCAAACTCTGGCACTGCGTTTTGTTCTTTGAACTGAGGCGGACGACACTTCAATTGGCGTCACGAACAGGATCTGGAAAAGAGCAACGGAGAGGACAGCCACTCTGAGCAGATTCTGACGAACAACACATAAAAAGTGGCCACTAATTAATCAGGTAAGCGTTTTTGCTTATATAGTTATGTGTTGTTTGCAAAATCTGTTCTTAGTGGTAAGGTCACTTAAATTTTGCTCTTCCAAAAATTACCAAATTTAAAAAGAAGTGTAAAAGAGTAAAAAGGAGTTTTATTCCAGAGGAAATAACTGCATGCATTATCTGGTTTATTGTTTGAGGCCTTGATAAAGAACTTAAACTAAAATTAGGAAGTGCAGGCAGATTTTACATTGCTAGCAATGATCTGTGGTTATTTAGTCTGAGCCTGAAGGGACAGAAAAAATTAGAAACAGATGTGAGGAAGAGAGCGCGCAAGACCTACTATACCGCCCTGATTAAATTAAAAAAGATAAAAAAAAATTTTGTGAGGTCACAGGGGACTGCTTGGGTAGGTAAAACTCCTGACAAAATCTTATTCTTTTACTGCGAGGAGAGAAAGGAGGGATTTATTTCGGTGAGAGAACAAGTATTTTGGAGCAGGTGGAGACTCGAGGAAAAAAAGCTTTGTTTTGTTGTTTTGGGGAATGTTTGAAACTGTGTCCGTGTCCGAATGTGTGTGGGTGTGAAAAACTGAGAGTGAATGAAAAACGAATAAATTCAGATTGGGTTTGAGGAGAGAAGTGTGCCTTCTCCCAAGTGGAGGGGGGCCGCAGCTCTCGTTTTGCCCAAGAGGTTTGAATGAAAGAATAAGCCCTTTAAATATAAAGGGATAAAAGTATGATTGATAAGCCCTATAAATGAAGGGATAAAGTGCGAAAGTATGAGCCCTTAATACATAAATGAATTAACAGAAATAAAGGGACTTAGTGGTATGAGTGTTTATAGGAATAGGGTCAATAAAGATTGAATCCAGATGTGTTATAAGATCTTATGGTGGGTGTCTGTGTAAAGAGAGAGAGAGAGAAATTTCTGAGAGCAGTGTGGGTGAAGAAGAGATATTAAGATAGGATATTGAATAAAGAACATTAAAAATAATAAGTGCGCACTAACGTAAACAAAGGAGGCAATAGATAATAGGAAAATAAATAAAAAATTATTGAAAGTTTTATGAATACTGTGAGATCATAAAATAAAGATGAAAAGAAAAATATAGAGAAGGAGTATATATATCTGATAGAATACAAGACTGAAGTAAAAAGAGCAAGTCATTGAATAAAGGATAAGATTAATTGAAAAATAGTGACGACATTTTATCTAAAATAAAAAGAATAAAACGAATAAAGCTAAACAGATTGAAAGAGAAAATATGGCTGCTACTCCGGTAGAAATATTAGGATTAAAATATCCTTTGTGTAAAGATATGATAAATAAAATCTCAGACAAATGGCAAAAGAGAACAAAAAATAAAATGACAAAATGGCCAAAGGAAGGGACGTTTGATGTAGCGTTGTGTGAGGAAATGGAAACGCTGGTAAAAAACTACAAACCAAAATGTGTCAGTAAAAAACGTGAAAAGAGAGAAAGTAAGAGAGAAAAAGAACAAGAAGTGTTGGCAATGTTTAAAAAGGAAGGTGAGAACACCTTAAAAAATATAAAGCAGGCCAGGAAAATTTTAAAGGAGGCAGATAAAGAAACATGCAAAAAAGAGATGCTATTTTCTCAACCTCCTCCTTATAAGTCAGGAGAAAGGCTACTACCGCTCCTCAAGGGGAAGGTAGATGTGAAGGGGGAGATGGAGGTCGAAGGTCAAGTTGACTTAGAAACAGATGTAAAAGCAGGGAGCAGAGAGCAGAAAAAGGAGAAGGAGGGTATTTACCCATGGACTGTTATGAGCAGGCCCGTTTGGCTTTGAACCAGATGAAATCAGACCAGGAAGATAAAACAAGATATGAGGAAGTGTTAGAAAGATTAAGGAGAAAAGATAGTGAAATTAAAGCACAAGTAGAAATGATTGAACAGGAGTTGGGTCAAAAAATCAGAGAATCAGGCAAAAAAATTCAAATGGAAAATAAGTTGGAGAGACAGAGAAGAAAGCTGTTTGACAGCAATGAGGAAATTAGTGTTGAAGGGGAAATATTTGATATAAGAAATTGGGAGCAAGGTAGGGAAAAAGGAACACTTAGACCGCGGGCTGCACAACTTCCGATTTTGATTAAAGGTGCGCAGGGACAATACGTCCCTTGGGCCTCTCAGGACCTCGAGGGACTGGTGACGCGCCTTCCGGAAATAAATGACGGGGCTGGCAGGTGGATCAAAGTGTTTGAGGAGGAAACGACTGGTAAACTTTTGGCTGTGGGGGACATTAAAGCATTGCTGGCAAAAATCATAGGAGGGGCAAAGCTGGATGAAATATTGCAAACAGCCGCTCTAGACAGAGCAGTGAACTCTCACAATATGGATGGAATTGTTTTTGATGCATTTCGTCCAGCAGTATGGCAAGCATTGCGACTGGAGTACCCGAATAGGCTGGATCCTAAAATGCTTAGAGGAACTCCACTGGGAGATACTGAAAATCCAGCCGTGTATATCCAGAGACAGTTGAAAAACTGGAAACAAGAGACTGAAATAAATCCCGAGGGGGATCCTCTGATGGCTACTTTATTCAGACAAGCTGTAATTGAAGCCATGCCTCTAGCCGTAAAAAGCAGACTAGAAGATGTTGTTGGCTTGAACTCAAAAACTCATAAAGAATTTTGTGATCATGTGACACATGCAGTGGAGCAACACAGAAAGAATGAACTAAAGCTCAAGACCCAAGAGAAAGAGCTACAGCGCAAGCTAACTCAACTACAGCTTGAAGAGCTGACAAAGAAAAATAAACGAAAGGTTCAAGCTCCAATGATGAAAGAAGGAGAAGTACAAATGACAGTTATGTCTCCTATAAGTGCTCTGCAACCAACTATTCAACCAAGCACTTCTACTGCAGGCCCTCCAAACACACACCAGCTTCCTGTGCCTATAATTAATGTTTACCCTCAACAGCCAGCTCCAGTGGGGTGGAGAAAAAGACCAATGCAGAGAGGCCAGAGAGGAAGAGGCAGACCTTATACTGGCCTTCCAGATTTATGTTGGATCTGCAATCAGCCAGGACATATCCGATATAATTGTCCCACTTTGTCATACCAGCAGTACCCTCAAGGGGGCAGAGGAGAAGGTTGGCAGCAGTCCATTCGAGGTACAGGAGAGGGCCCTGTTAATCCGTGGAGGGGACCAAATCAGGGATACTAGGGGTGCCCAGAGAATCCTACAGGGGAGAACCAGTTACCAATGTTAACAACTAAAGCAGATCAAGAGCCTATTATGCAAATTAAAATAGAGGGTAAAAACACACCCATGATGTTAGACACAGGAGCAATTTTTACTTGCTTAAATTCAAAATATGCTTCACATCTCCCCTTGTCTGGAAAATTCACAAAGACAGTAGGATTCTCGGGACAAATGCAATTAATTCCGATGACAGCTCCAGTGTGTCTACAAACAAAAAATCAAAGTATAACAATGCCCATTCTTGTATCAAATCAAACTCCTATCAACTTGTTAGGAAGAGACGCATTATGCAGATTGGGGTTACAAATTTGGTGTTCTCCAGAAGGAATATTCATCGATGCAATAGGAACAGAAATGCAAATGGTAATTACGGAGCCAAAAGCAAATGTCTATTGGATAGGACAGATAGAACAAGATGTGAGACAGACAGTAAACAAATGGGGAAAGTTTATTGAAGCACAGATTCCTGAAGCACGGTTAACAAAATCAGAATTTCATTGTACCATGATCTATGATCAGGACAGAGATGAAAAAATAGAACAAAAATGGCAGGAAGAAACTAAAGATCAAAAAGTCGAGACAGTCTCTGAGTATATCATAATAGGTAAACAAGGAGCAGCTTTAAATATTCCAAACAGCGAATTTGTAGAAAAATGGTTCAATGTAACTGATTCTGTCCCACATATTGCGATATATGTAGGAAAAAACTGGGAAACAAAAGATTTAGGACCAATGATGAGAGAAGCAGGAAAGAGCAAATGGGAATCAACAGAACATCCGTTGATTTTTCATTCAGCTGACAAAAATTACATCAAAATTTTGTGTGCAACCAGTTTACTGGGTATTCCACAGGAAGTAGAAATCAGTCAAAAGAATTTAACACAGATGACCACAACATCTGAATTACTAAACAATACTGAGACTTGTTTAGGGAAATGGAGAGACAGGTACCAACTGAATTGTGGTCACAACATGATACTGATGTAGGATTAATAAAATCAGCTAATCCAGTAAGAGTCCAACTTAAACCAAATGCACGTCTACCCAGAAAAGCACAATATCCTTTGAAACCAGAGGCTGAGGCAGGCATAAAAGACAATATTGAAGGTTTAGTGAAGGCAGGAGTTTTAATAGAAACATCTAGTTACTGTAACACTCCAATTAGATTAGATTAGATTCAACTTTATTGTCATTACACAAGTACAGGTACAGGGCAACGAAATGCAGTTTAGGTCTAACCAGAAGTGCAATAGTAGCAAGTGCAGTATATACAATGGTTGAATAAGTGCAGGACAAGGATATGTACTGAGTATATGTATAAATATATATAGAAAGATGGTTATTAATATAAACAGAATTTACAGGTGAATATGTATAGTGAATAAATATACAGAAATTACAAGTGAATATGTATAGTGAATAAATATACAGAATTTACAGGTGAATATGTATAGTGAATAAATATACAGAATTTACAGGTGAATATGTATAGTGAATAAATATACAGATGGCTATTACTATAGGCAGAATTTACAGGTGATATGTACTATCAATATAATATATATACAGATGACTGTTACTATAAACAAGGTGTAAAAGTGCAGTGGAAGTGATTGCGTATTACAATTAGACATACGGTGCAAAATATTAATGTAAGCATTGATAATGTAACAACAGTCGGCAGTGCAAATGAGCATAATCCAATTTAGGTATGGTAGTGCAAGATACAAAAGTAAACAGTTGTTACTGTGATAAAAATTTACATTCAGTAGTGCAAATAAGGCAGATGTGAGGTAGGAGAGAAGAGTTAATAATATATGAGGAAGTGGATCAACGGGGGGTAGAGTTCAGTAAAGAGACAGCTCTGGGAAGAAACTGTTCTTTAGTCTGCTGGTCCTGGTCCGGAGGCACCTGAAACGCCTGCCGGAGGGCAGGAGAGAAAACAGTCTGTGGGCTGGGTGAGAGGAGTCCTTAAGGATGCTGCGAGCTCGATGCAGACAGCGTTTCCTCTGGATGTGTTCGATGGCAGGTAGTGGAGTCCCTGTGATGCGCTGGGCAGTTTTCACCACCCGTTGCAGTGCCTTGCGCTCCGCAACAGAGCAGCTCCCATACCATACTGTGACACAGTTGGTCAGGATGCTTTCTATTGCGCAGCGATAGAAGTTCACCAGGATAGCTGAGGAGAGCTGATTCTTCCTCAGTGTCCTCAGAAAGAAGAGGCGCTGGTGAGCTTTCTTGACCAGGCTGGAGGTGTTGGTTTTCCACAACATGTCCGCCGAGATGTGGATCCCCAGGAACTTGAAACTGGAGACACGCTCAACAGCCATTCCATTGATGTGGATGGTGTCGTGTGTGCCTCTTGACTCCTTCCTGAAGTCCACGATGAGCTCCTTCGTTTTGGTGGTGTTGAGGAGCAGGTTATTTTCAGTGCACCATGTGGCCAGGTGCTGGATCTCCTCCCTATAGGCAGTCTCATCGTTGTTACTGATGAGGCCAATCACCGTGGTGTCGTCTGCAAACTTGACGATGAAATCAGACCAGGAAGATAAAACAAGATATGAGGAAGTGTTAGAAAGATTAAGGAGAAAAGATAGTGAAATTAAAGCACAAGTAGAAATGATTGAACAGGAGTTGGGTCAAAAAATCAGAGAATCAGGCAAAAAAATTCAAATGGAAAATAAGTTGGAGAGACAGAGAAGTAAGCTGTTTGACAGCAATGAGGAAATTAGTGTTGAAGGGGAAATATTTGATATAAGAAATTGGGAGCAAGGTAGGGAAAAAGGAACACTTAGACCGCGGGCTGCACAACTTCCGATTTTGATTAAAGGTGCGCAGGGACAATACGTCCCTTGGGCCTCTCAGGACCTCGAGGGACTGGTGACGCGCCTTCCGGAAATAAATGACGGGGCTGGCAGGTGGATCAAAGTTTTTGAGGAGGAAACTATGGGCAAACTTTTGGCTGTGGGGGACATTAAAGCATTGCTGGCAAAAATCATAGGAGGGGCAAAGCTGGATGAAATATTGCAAACAGCCGCTCTAGATAGAGCAGTGAACTCTCACAATATGGATGGAATTGTTTTTGATGCATTTCGTCCAGCAGTATGGCAAGCATTGCGACTGGAGTACCCGAATAGGCTGGATCCTAAAATGCTTAGAGGAACTCCACTGGGAGATACTGAAAATCCAGCCGTGTATATCCAGAGACAGTTGAAAAACTGGAAACAAGAGACTGAAATAAATCCCGAGGGGGATCCTCTGATGGCTACTTTATTCAGACAAGCTGTAATTGATGCCATGCCTCTAGCCGTAAAAAGCAGACTAGAAGATGTTGTTGGCTTGAACTCAAAAACTCATAAAGAATTTTGTGATCATGTGACACATGCAGTGGAGCAACACAGAAAGAATGAACTAAAGCTCAAGACCCAAGAGAAAGAGCTACAGCGCAAGCTAACTCAACTACAGCTTGAAGAGCTGACAAAGAAAAATAAACGAAAGGTTCAAGCTCCAATGATGAAAGAAGGAGAAGTACAAATGACAGTTATGTCTCCTATAAGTGCTCTGCAACCAACTATTCAACCAAGCACTTCTACTGCAGGCCCTCCAAACACACACCAGCTTCCTGTGCCTATAATTAATGTTTACCCTCAACAGCCAGCTCCAGTGGGGTGGAGAAAAAGACCAATGCAGAGAGGCCAGAGAGGAAGAGGCAGACCTTATACTGGCCTTCCAGATTTATGCTGGATCTGCAATCAGCCAGGACATATCCGATATAATTGTCCCACTTTGTCATACCAGCAGTACCCTCAAGGGGCAGAGGAGAAGGTTGGCAGCAGTCCATTCGAGGTACAGGAGAGGGCCCTGTTAATCCGTGGAGGGACCAAATCAGGGATACTAGGGGTGCCCAGAGAATCCTACAGGGAGAACCAGTTACCAATGTTAACAACTAAAGCAGATCAAGAGCCTATTATGCAAATTAAAATAGAGGGTAAAACACACCCATGATGTTAGACACAGGAGCAATTTTTACTTGCTTAAATTCAAAATATGCTTCACATCTCCCCTTGTCTGGAAAATTCACAAAGACAGTAGGATTCTCGGGACAAATGCAATTAATTCCGATGACAGCTCCAGTGTGTCTACAAACAAAAAATCAAAGTATAACAATGCCCATTCTTGTATCAAATCAAACTCCTATCAACTTGTTAGGAAGAGACGCATTATGCAGATTGGGGTTACAAATTTGGTGTTCTCCAGAAGGAATATTTATCGATGCAATAGGAACAGAAATGCAAAAGCAAATGTCTATTGGATAGGACAGATAGAACAAGATGTGAGACAGACAGTAAACAAATGGGGAAAGTTTATTGAAGCACAGATTCCTGAAGCACGGTTAACAAAATCAGAATTTCATTGTACAATGATCTATGATCAGGACAGAGATGAAAAATAGAACAAAATGGCAGGAAGAAACTAAAGATCAAAAAGTCGAGACAGTCTCTGAGTATATCATAATAAGTAAACAAGGAGCAGCTTTAAATATTCCAAACAGCGAATTTGTAGAAAAATGGTTCAATGTAACTGATTCTGTCCCACATATTGCGATATATGTAGGAAAAAACTGGGAAACAAAAGATTTAGGACCAATGATGAGAGAAGCAGGAAAGAGCAAATGGGAATCAACAGAACATCCGTTGATTTTTCATTCAGCTGACAAAAATTACATCAAAATTTTGTGTGCAACCAGTTTACTGGGTATTCCACAGGAAGTAGAAATCAGTCAAAAGAATTTAACACAGATGACCACAACATCTGAATTACTAAACAATACTGAGACTTGTTTAGGGAAATGGAGAGACAGGTACCAACTGAATTGTGGTCACAACATGATACTGATGTAGGATTAATAAAATCAGCTAATCCAGTAAGAGTCCAACTTAAACCAAATGCACGTCTACCCAGAAAAGCACAATATCCTTTGAAACCAGAGGCTGAGGCAGGCATAAAAGACAATATTGAAGGTTTAGTGAAGGCAGGAGTTTTAATAGAAACATCTAGTTACTGTAACACTCCAATTATGCCTATACTAAAAGCAGACAAAAACCGATGGCGTCTTGTTCATGATTTGCGAGCAATCAATGAAATAGTTGAAGATTTGCCAGCTGATGTGCCAAACCCACACACATTATTAACGAACGTCCCTCCTGACGCTAAATACTTTACTGTAATTGATCTCTGCTCCGCCTACTTCAGCGTGCCATTAGCAGAGGAGAGTAGATACTTGTTTGCGTTTACCTATGCAGGAAAAATTATAGTTATGCAAGAATTCCTCAAGGATTTAAGCATTCGGCACATATATTCAATCAAGTGCTAAAAGCCGATTTAGAAGATCTTGAAATAGACGGAACGCTAATACAGTACGTAGATGATTTACTCGTTTGTAGTTCTTCGTTAGAACAATGTCACAGAGACTCAATTAAAGTCCTAACAAAGTTGGCTAAGGGAGGACACAAAGTGTCCAAAGACAAAATACAGTATTGTCAACCTCAAGTTGAATACTTAGGAAGATTGATTGCCTATGGCACACGAGCTATAGCATCCTCTCAATTAGAAGGTATAAGTAAAACACCGATGCCTCAAACAGTAGGACAAATGATGACTTTTTTAGGAATGACAGGCTTTAGTTCAGACTGGATAGAAGACTATGCAGTAAAAACAGGACCATTAAGAGAAATGATGAAACAGGCAGGGATTCAGCATCTAAGTAATCCATTAATATGGAACACAGATGCAATACTGGCATTTGAAACAATAAAAAAAGAATTACAACAGGCACCTGCCCTAGGAACAGCCAATTATAATAAAATGTTTCACCTCTATGTGTCTAACAGAGCTGATGGGTATGCATCAGCTATACCAATGCAGGAAACTTGCAGTGGGAGGAAAAAACAGCCTGTAGCTTATTACAGCACAAAGCTGGATAATGTTGCACAGGGATACCCTCCATGCTACCAACAGGGCCTGGCGGCAGTATATTATGCTTATGAAAAAGCATCCACAATAACTATGGGGTACCCAGTAACTATTTACACTCATCACAAAACTGTGGAATTATTAGAACAGGGAAAATTTGTTCTAACACAGGCTCGAATTTTGGCCTATTCCTCATTACTTACGTATCCAGACGTAATTATTAAGCGATGTCATACAGTCAATCCGGCAGACTTGATCCCTTTGTCTTTTGAAGGAAAACCTCATGATTGTGTGAATGAGTCGTTGGCATTTACCAGATTACGACCAGATCTTGAGTCGACACCCATTTTTGAAGCAGAAGTCACTTACTTTGTAGATGGATCTAGCTTTAGAGACCATGAAGGAAATCATACAGGATATTCAGTGATGAAGAAGGATAAGAAAGAATTTGTACCAGTAATATCACAGCAATGTGTACAACCTTGTTCTGCTCAATTAGCTGAACTGAAAGCTCTTACAGCTGCATGTCAGTTAGCAGAGGGACAAACTGCTAACATTTTCACTGATTCAGCATATGCTCACGGTGTATGTCACCTATTTGGTGCCGTGTGGAAACAAAGAGGTTTCAAAAAGAGTGATGGGACTCCCATCCAACACGGTGATCAAATAGGGCAATTCATTTCTGCTATGATGCTACCGAAAAGATTAGCAATAATCAAATGTCAAGCACACAAAAAAGGAAATGATTATGTCATTAAGGGAAACAATGCAGCAGATCTACAGGCTAAAAAGGCTGCTGGATGTCAAATAGCAGTATTAACACCTGTGGTACTTATAGAACCTCAACCTCAATTGGATGACATAATTTGAATTCAGCAACAAGCAGGCCCTTACGAACAGTCGATGTGGCACGAGAGGGGGGCCAAAAAAGACTCACAAGACATTTGGCGTACACATGAAGGACACATGGTGGCGCCAATTTCACTTTTGAATATTCTTATCGCAGATGCGCATGGTTTTGACCATTGCGCAAGGGGGGAAGTGGTAAGAAAAATTAAAAAACAAGGATATTGGTCTCCTTATTTGTATGCAACAGTAGATGAATTCTTGTCTACATGCGAAATTTGTGCGAAGTACAATGTGAGAAAAGGGATAACGACACCCATAGGGCATATACCGGTACCGGACGGACCTTTTAAACATCTGGTCATAGACTACGTGGACATGATAAAGCGGGTACAAGGTAAAAGATACATGCTGGTGATCGTTGACAGATTTAGCAAATGGGTGGAGGCAGTACCGTCAGCAGATTTAGGAGCAGGGACAGTAATCAAATTTCTAACAAGAGAAGTAATTCCTAGATTTGGGATACCATCAGAAATAAGTTCAGATAATGGTTCGCTTTCATTCAAAAACTGTAAAACAAGTGTTGCAACAATTGAGAATAAAACAAAGACTAGGTTGCATTTACCATCCTCAAAGTCAAGGACAGGTAGAGAAAATGAATGGAATTATCAAGGCCAAAATAAACAAAATATGTGAAAGTACTAAACTTAATTGGATTGATGCTTTGCCTCTAGCACTAATGAGCTATCGCATGCAAACTAACCGCACCACGCATTTAACACCTCATGAGATGCTTACAGGTCGGCCTATGCCAGTGCCACATTGTAGAGGTCCCTACAAAGGACCGCCTCTAGAGCAGTTACAAATGGAACTTCGTTCATATATGAAGAAACTAACTGCCATACATAAAGCTATCTATTCACAGGAAAAAAGAAAGGAGCCCAGCGAGGGAACGGAGACAACGTGTCCAGTTGTTCCAGGTGACCAAGTATATTTGAGGGTGTTCCGAAGGAAATGGAATGAGCCGAGGAGAGAAGGCCCGTACACAGTGGTGAGAGCAACTCCGACAGCAGTGCAAGTGGAGGGCAGTACAACTTGGTATCATCTAAACCACTGCACGAGAGTTCCCAAGAGAAAGACAGAAAGGGAGGAAAACAGACAGGTAGACAATGCGACAGAGAGTGACAAGGAGGAACCAGAAACACAGGATGAAGTGCGAACAAAAGACAGCACAGAAAAGGTTTCACAAGGAGTTCCAGTCGTCCTGTCAGAGGAACAGGAGAGGGAAGGGAACGAAACAGACAATGTGTTTGGAGATCCTCTTATGCTTAATGTATCTAATAATGCAACTCCAAGCTCAACCCATAAAAAGCAATCAGACTTCTCTCCAAATGCAACCCCAAGCTCCAATAATAGAAAACAACCAAACTTCTCAACAAATGCAAATCCAAGCTCCACCAACAGAGAGCAATCAGACTTCCCTTCAGGTACAAACACAAGAGGTAACCAACAGCAACCAGACTTCCCAAGAATTGACTTTTCAGCCCTCAAATGAATCTAGAAGTGACTTTAACTTAATCCAAAACGAACAGGCACAGGTTGAGGAGGGAAAAATATCTAGACAAAATAGGCACATTGCAGATGACAATCATAACATTACTATTAAAAGCAATTCAGATATATTATGGGAAAAGGCATAGTATAATAGTTGGTATAAATGGGTAAATTACACAGCTGAAAAAGAAGAATGGGAAAACTGCATAGTTTGCCTTGAAGCGAGACCGACTTTATATATTGTACCAATACCTATACACAGTTCTAGTTGCAAAATATTTCATGACGAATGGTTTAAGACATGTCCAGGACTGTCAAATGTAATGGGCTTAGATGTATTAAAAATGGGAGGTAAATGCTTTATTGAAAGAGGTAAAGCGATAAATGTCTTTAGAAACTGTACCCAAAAAATGGCATTTTGCCCATATTGGTGCCAGTTTCTCCAATCCACAACGATTTACAGAGAAGCTACTGAATTGCAATGTGAACGTACCCGTAAATGGCCTATTATACAAGAAACAAAAGTACAAAAGCCGCAAGGAAGAATACAATTAATGGCAGATCAGGAATTTGAATGTTATGAGAAAAAGGGAAATGTCGACGTAGGAAGATTTAAAGGAAAGTGTAGTAAAATATGGCAAATACCGCGATGCACAGTTGACTAGTGGTAAAAGATGACCACTAGTCAACTGTATTTGATGACATTGATATTCCATTAGCAGACATATGGTGGATGTGTGGATTAGAATATGGCCTTTTGACAACATTGCCAGAAAAATGGTCAGGATTATGCACTAGGGTTATGTTGACACATAAAATGAGTCACATCTCTTTAGACGAAGGAGAAACAAAGGAAGAGAAATCTAGATCGAGAAGAGCTTATGAAAAAGACCCTGCAGTTTATATAGATTCAATTGGTCAACCGAGAGGTATACCTTATGAATTTAAAGCAAGAGACGAAGTTAAATCAGGATTTGAATCAATATTCATTTGGATTGCGCAAAATAAAAATACAGAATGGATCAATTATATCTATTACAACCAGCAAAGATTTATTAATTACACTGATGACGCCTTATCACTTTTAGGAGAACAATTAGATGCAACAAGCCGAATGACATGGCAAAACAGAATAGCTTTGGACTATTTGCTAGCTGAAAAGGGAGGAGTCTGTGTTATGTTTGGGGATCAATGCTGTACTTTTATACCAAATAATACAGCTCCAGAAGGAGCATTCACAGAAGTAATGACCAAATTGAAAAATTTAAGAGTTGAACTTAAAACTAATGCTGGGACAGACGGGAAAATGTGGGATTGGTTTGATCTAAGGTTGGGAGCTTGGGGAGCATGGTTTGCTAAACTAGGAATGTTTTTAGGAGTTGCCATAACGATAGGAGGTTTATTATTTTGCTGTGTATTACCTATACTAAGAACGTTGGTCGTCAATGCTACTGTGAAACAAATGGAGATGATAAAGGTCCCAAACAACCAACGCATAATCACAGAAAGAAACTTGGATGAGTATTATGAAGGATTGCTAAACAAGCTGATCTTAAATGAGCAAACTTCGGATGATGGATCCAGCGACTCTGATGACTATGAAAAAGAGATATAAAGATGAGCCATATCCTGGGTGTAAGTGCTAGCCTAACCTCTGCCCAAGGATGGCTCTCTACGATGCGCAAAGTATCTGGGCTGAAGATCAACGGATCCGAACTATTGTTTCTTGGAATATTCAATGTATTATGTTTTGAATGTGTTTTTAAGTGTTTTTATGTGTTTGATATACATAACTGTAACAACCACAGGCAAGCGCTGAACCAATCGCACGCTCATGCTTTTAACATTGTATTTTACTATAAAGGGGGAAAGGAGACAGAATCTTTTACTCTCTTCTAATTAAAAGTGGAGAGAGATGTTTGGTTCTGATTCTCCGCCAGAGTGCTACCGCATCATTTAGTCGTTGATGGTAAACCTGCGTGACTTACTTAGTCACTAGATAGTGTTAGCTGAAAGGACTGAATTATGAAGTAGCACTCTGGGTAGACGTAAACAAATTGTGAGACTTAATGAAGTCTCAAAGGGAGGAATGTAGAAGATTTTTATTGATATTAATCAGAATTATTTAGACTTAATCAAGGTGAATTTTGCCAAAAATGTATCTATTGAATCTACCAATATGTTCTGAAGGCCTTTTTGTCAAAGTGTGTACGTGGCAAAGCACATCTGGAAGAAGTGAGGAGGGGGCTTTTTTACCCTTTACCATAACAAAGTCAGGATGGTCTTCTCTCCTATGGGACAGATAGAATTATGTACACTAGTAAAATATAGGATGGTACACATGGGGTTCAATGTATAGAGACCCCTCCCTTTTGTTAATTTTTTGAGTATATATACGAGAGACGACAAGTTCTCGGGAGAACTCCTTTGCAAACGAGTTTTCAGGTTTTATCCCATTAAAAAATAAAACCTACTCTGGAATCAAACTCTGGCACTGCGTTTTGTTCTTTGAACTGAGGCGGACGACACTTCATATGTACCAAATATTACTCAATTTTATGCAAAACAGAAATACGACAAATATCAGATTTCTGTCATATGGCTTTTTTGCATAAGCTTTTTTGCATAGTTGTGTTTGACACATGAAAACTGTAACAATGTATCTTACAAGGTGACGCGATGTAACCTTGAAATTCTCTCACTTGAAATGTGTCCCCACATTAAGTCCTTGAATTTGAGGGTATTGGGCCTGGAAAGTCCTTGAAAGGTCCTTGAATTTGAAGTTAACCAAGGTGTGGGAACCCTGTACATATGCTACATGTAGTTACATAATTACATGAAACTGACCATAAACCAAACCCTAATCTTAACCATAACCCTATAGTAAGTGCATATAGTTAATTATTATTATTATTATTATTATTATTCAGTACTTAAATGTATAATTACACTGTAACAAGGACACATTAAAATAAAGTGTAACCACATTGATAAAGTGTGACATTTTGAGCCTATAAGCTCTTCATCAGAAAATGATCACATACAAAGTTCAGCCCTTAAATACAGCACAAACCTGAATCACATGATCAAAAAAAAAGGGCAATCAGGAAATCACCTCACATAAGGGTAATAAACATAAAAGTGAAGACAACCATTAACTATAAATGCTAAACATAAAAAAAACAACTGACAGCAAAATATACATAAAAGATCCATACTGTATCTCTCACATATTAAATGTATATTAAAAATAAAATCAACATTAAGATAGAATCTAATGTACATAAAATATAAATCAAACCATTTTTTCACATTTATGTTTGTTTATTACCCTTATGTGAGGTGATTTCCTGATTGCCATTTTTTTGGATCATGTGGGTGATCATCTGATTCAGGTTTGTGCTGTATTTAAGGGCTGAACTTTGTATGTGATCATTGTCTGATGAAGAGCTTGTAGGCTCAAAACGTCACCTGTGGTGAGAACATAAATATTTACAACTTTTGGAGCTGTGGTGGTTCAACTTTGCTCTTCGTGTTTTAAAGTTATATAGTGGGTTGGGGTGGGTTCTGAATTTGCACAGTTGTTTTTTGTTTGTTACTGCTGTTTCAGGAAGAAAATTCAATCAAAAGTTGTTAAAAAATGTAAAACATTTAAAACTATTTCATCAGTAATTCTACATCACTCCAAAAGTGGGGGATTGCAAAATGCCACTTTCCATGCATTCTCTAAAGAGTTCATTGCTTTGATGGATTGGCAGCCTCAAGACAATGCTGCAGGTATTTGCCTCTGGAAAAATTTTGGCGGGCTCATTCTCTTGAGGGTGCAAGAATTCTAATTTGGGTTCCACTGGGAACCCTAGCCTCGGAATAGCAGTGGATGCCGACACGAATCCAAGAATCCTTTCTAAAGTGAGGGGGTATGCATTTCCTTCTAGTAAAAATGAACAGGAAAAAAAAAAAGTTAATGACCATTTTACAGAATACAGAATGCCAGTGAAGTAATTTTGTCACAGTCTTTTGTACCTCATGTTCTTCCAAACCCATATACGTTTCCTCATCCCAGATAAAAATAAAGTATACCTGAATGCACTAAAAAAGAAATTCTTAAAAGCAAGTACATTTGTAGTACATTCATTTTTTGTGCTAAATAAAATTCTAAGTTATACACCAATACACTAAAATTATATTTCTACTTCAGTGCACTTGAAAAAGTATACTAAATACTACGAATACTTAAACTGATTTTTAGCGCATTGAAATAAAGTATCATATCACAAAAATATAGAGGACTTTTATTAGTTTTATTAAGTTTGTTTTGAATGCTTTAAAAATGAGTTCAATCTTAGTACATTTTTACATAGTAATCCTAAATTTAAATTGCTTTTATTAAAAATATTTTACTAATGTAATAGTTATAAGTACATTTTCCCAACTGTGCCACTTAAGTACACATAATATAAATTGATTTTAAGTGTAGTCAGATAAAATAAACCAAATATACAAGTGTTTTATAAGTGGGAGGGAGGAAGGAGGGATGGATAGATAGAGACAGAAGTGACAGATGATGAGTGAGAGAGATCCAACATAGCTTCATTTTAATGTCATACCTTCCACTTCTATGAGCCAGTCCCTCCAGAAACAGATCATTCTACTCTCCACTACTCTCCTGTTGCTGCCAACTGTAGAAAGTTCTGGTTTAAACAAAGCAGATATGTCTTCGGCCAAAAGGGGCTTCTCCTCGTACATAAATACCTCTTTGAAGAGCTCAGGATGCTTTTGCATCAAAGGCAAAAGCCCAAGACACTCCAGGCCCTCTTTAAATCTAGATAAACAAAACATGTACAAAATGTGAAACAATGACAAAATATTAGTGTTAATTTGTCAGGTGAAAATATCTGTACATTTTTATACTCACTGTTCCAAGGAATCCCTCAACCTGTTCTCAGTGAAAAACTTGGTAGCCGATTCCACCAAGTTGTCTCTGTCCTCTAACGTCTGGATGTGCCATAGAGACCCCAGCATACTTAATTGGTCAGATGCCTCCATTATAGCACACTGTGCGTCATTTACATTCTGTGCCGAATGGATCTAAATTGACAATGAATTTAACACAAAATTAGCCTTTAAATACGAGAAACAAAATACTTTAAAAAATTTAATGCACACACAAAGCCTTAAGTAAGAGCTTTTTAAGGTTAAGGTTAACAATTTCAACATTCTAAGATATTACAACTATCACCAAATTACCATTACTAACAAAGCAACAGCTGGCCTAAATGAAAATGTGTAATACATAAACTAACCTTGGTCATCTTTGCTCTGAAGTCGTAGTCCACAATCTCTTGAAGGTCTGGTACTGGGGGCTGAAGGTTGCACACCTGACAAAATAGTCTTTCCAAAAAAAAATGTGGCTCCACACCACCATGTACCAGGCACACAGCTATCATCCGTCCAACTAGCTTGTACATTCCATTGTACAGTGCTGTAACACATGGGAAATGCATTATTATGTCTATAAACAACATTGTGTGCTGCTAATGGTTTGTAAACAGGTATTGAATTATTGACAAATTAATCACTTTTTTTCCTCATAGACACTAGGTGTAACTTTAATAAGTAAAGATGCTTTGTTTAAAGACCTGATGACATTAAATGTGAAAATGTGTAGAATTACAGAAAATTATAAATGAGGCAAACACTTTTTCCACAATGCTTAATGTAAACACACACACACAAAAACATTAGACAATAGGTTACCTTTGGAATTGCAGGCAAGTGTTTTTTTCCAGTCCTCTCCATCAAATATTTCACATGAGTGGACTTCCCTCATCAGCAAAGTTAAAAATTCTCTTGTAGGTCCACCCTCATCAGCTGCTCCCTCACCAATCCCATCAGCATCTCTGAAAACAACGTCTAGTTTTGCCTCAGAGTTAAAACGTTGGCGTCGGAAGGCTCTGATACCACTGTCTAGGATGTTGCATTGATTTGGTTGGAAATGGGTGCAGCCGTAAAATCCATTTTATTTAACATAGTATTTAACAATGATTTGAGGTCAACACTGAAAACAAAAAATGAAACAAAATGTTATTTTGTCTTTTGATTAACTATAAATACATGTCTAAAAACAATACCAAATCACTTACTCATACTCATCTTCATCATCTGAGATATAAATATCTGTGTCTGGACTGAGTAAAGAAAATGCCACTGGAACTTCTGGAGAGGAGGCCACGGCTGGAGCTGGAGCTGGAAAGGAGGCCACGGCTGGAGCTGAAGAGGAGGCCACGGCTGGAGCTGGAAAGGAGGCCACGGCTGGAGCTGAAGAGGAGGCCACGGCTGGAGCTGGAGCTGGAGCTGGAAAGGAGGCCACGGCTGGAGCTGGAGCTGGAAAGGAGGCCACGGCTGGAGCTGGAGCTGGAGCTGGAAAGGAGGCCACGGCTGGAGCTGGAGCTGGAAAGGAGGCCACGGCTGGAGCTGGAGCTGGAAAGGAGGCTACGGCTGGAGCTGGAGCTGGAAAGGAGGCCGTGGCTGGAGCTGGAGCTGGAAAGGAGGCCACGGCTGGAGCTGGAGCTGGATAGGAGGCCGCAGCTGGAGCTGGATAGGAGGCCGCAGCTGGAGCTGAATAGGAGGCCGCAGCTGGAGCTGAATAGGAGGCCGCGGCTGGAGCTGAATAGGAGGCCACGGCTGGAGCTGAATAGGAGGCCACGGCTGGAGTTGGAGCTGGAGCTAAAGAGGAGGCCAAGGCTGGAGCTGGAGCTGGAGCTCACTTGCGCAAGTGCAGAAGTACTCTGTAAAATTGAACAACTATGTTCTTTCATTTGAATGTACTATTGTTCATGCAATACTTGTAGCACTATTGTTTGTATACATTGGAAGCAATAAATAGGATGCTGTCCAACATTTGAAGACTGATATGGAACAGATCAAACACTAGGAACGCAGTTTCTACACAATACAGCAGACACAAAGAGGCCTTTGAATATTAGATTACCTTCTCCAGTACATAAAGTGCTGATCTTCCTAGCTGCCCACTAGCAATTATGGCTGCTGGGGTTTTTGACTCCAGATTCAAACGTGAAACCTGCCTCTGTGCATCAACCCTGCACAGCTCAAACTCCCTCCCTTGAAGCTGTGGAAACGTGCTTCTGAGAATTTCTGCAAACTGAGTCTCACTCTGCTCTCTCTGTACAACAAGTCTCTGACTGGCAATGGCATCTATTGGGCAACAGTGTGCAATGCAGTCAATTTAATCTAAATGTAGCCAACATACATACTGTTTACAACCAACATGACAATTTCATGAATAGCATTATAAGCAGAGGACTTACCTCTCAAAGAAGTTAATCGATCGACACCAGTCCGGAGAAGAGTTACTCTAAATGTGCACGTCACATTTCTCCTCCGTGCCCTTCTGGGACGACCAGGACCATGCAACGTCTGTTCGTTGCGGAACATCTCAAACCTTTCAGAGAACATTTACACATTAGGCTACTACGAAATTAATAATTTGCTATTAACTAATTAATGATCTGAGATAAAGTAAGTTTCATACTTATTAAACATCATGTTTTGAGCCCAAACCAACTCAGATATACATAAACTAATGCCTTTTGCATAGCACAAGACTTAATTTGAAAAAAAACAACAACAACAAAAAAATTGTTGAATCCGCACTTCATGTCTTATAATAATTTTACTGCTTTAAATTTAGGTGAATCTATTAAAGACATATGTCCCAATTCAAAAATCAGCTGTGTTATAACAGGGATATTTCTTTTCTGAACATTGTACTATTAATTTGTTATTATAATTTGTTATTCCCACTGCTCCGGGTGTATGTTCACGGTGTGTGTGTGTGTTCACTGCTGTGTGTGTGCACTTTGGATGGTTAAATGCAGAGCACAAATTCCGAGTATGGAATACCATACTTGGCCATATGTCATGTCACTTATAATGTCATGGTTTAAATTGTGTAATTAACTCATCCAATTGATTTATAGGGCTAATTACTATATTTTATTTAAAGTATTTACATATAGATAGACAGACAGACATATGAGGACCCAATTAAAAAAAAAACAGCTATGTGCCACTGGCATAAATTAAGTTAGCTTGATGGCGTATTCGCATATTTAGGGACTGTTTCTAAAGTTGCATGCAATATTGGTTGTTCTAACTTCCAATACCACATGAGCAGAATGGCTTACTGTCATAAAAACAAATGATTTACATTTTATTTTAATAAATATAAAAAATATACAAGGTGTGCATTATAGTTGACACCCAGATGAACACTTTACAGTTGCTTTATGACTGTAAGTCATTCTGCTCATATGGTATTGAAATTAGAAAAGTGTATCCCAATATGGCATGTAACTTTAGAGACGGTCCCTAAACATGCGAATATCGAACGTCCAACGTCAAGCCAACTTTATGCCAGTCTGTGCCATAATTTTATGAACATTTCACTATTAGTTTATTAGTTTAAAGAACGTATAAAGTGCTAATTTTAAAAACAGAGCCTGATGCTATAAAAGGGATATTTTTCTGAACACTTTACTATTAGTTTATTGTCATATGTCATGGGTTAATAAATATATTTTCTTTCAATTACATTTTGTGCTATGCAAAAGGCATTTGTTTATAGGCCCGCCTATCTGAGTTGGTCTGGGCTCTAAACACGAAATTCCCAACATTAAAATAACTTTACCGCCGTTCCTTACCTGTCTACAAGATTTTGTTCTCCATGCTCTGGTGGTGATGATTTATGCGATCTCTAATCCCACTCAGACGTCTTCTAAAATGATTAGGTCCTCCAGACATCTTTGTTGATAAAGAGATTAATAATGACCTAATAATAATCGAAAAGCGTGCCAGACGCTACATCCGGTGGTGAACCGGAAGACATACCTTAAGATACAACTTTTTCATTTTGTTTTATTTTTTGTTTTATTTTACTGAACAAAATTCATGTGCATTTACTTCACATATACAGTGTTTACTTTGCAAAACAATTTTTGCCATCTTCGCGCTCTAGCAAACTGGATGCTCAGACTTGCTGTAGATTCCTCGTAGCCATGAGAGGTGTGTCCATGTAGATGAGCGAATAAATCTGCATCCCAAGTGGCGTGTGGCGTTAATTTAACGTTGGTCGGTGTGTGGCGTTATTTTAACGCGTGCTGGCGTCTGCCGTTAACTAATATTGATACGGCGATGAAGAGTAGGCGAATTCGGAACCATTTGGCTTTCCATAACATTCAGCGACGATGATTTTTTTTTATTTTTTTTATTGCATTTCAAACCATTACAATATTTGAAACTTAACAAGGGGCATACGGACATCACCACAAGTAGATGTAAGGGCTAAACAAAGCAGCATAATAAAAAAAATAATAATAAAAAAAAAAAATAATAATAATAAAAAATTGAAAGAAAAATTGAAATTTTTTTTACAAATACCTTACAACATTTTCAAGAATGTTAAAAGTTTTAGAAGCCTTTGAATTCAAAGGTTTGGACACATTCTTAAAAGAAGTGAAAAAAGATTTTACATCAGAAGAAAACATTCTAAAGTTAGGTTTACAATGAATAGTTCTGGCTTTATGAAGGTGAAATTTACCCAGAAGACAAAGCAGTAATACAGTATGTTCAAGATTGCTGTCTTTAGAATGAAAATCTGACAGGAAAATGATAGATTCTGTCATTTCTAGCATTTTGTTACAACAGAGAGAAATTAACACGATAACTTCTGACCAAAAAGATTTGGAGAATGGGCAATGATAAAACAGATGTAGAATAGATTCTTCATCAGTATTACAAAATGAACACAATGAAGATATATTCTCAGAAAACCTGCTTAAGAATAAATTAGAAGGGTAGTATCTGTGAACAATTTTGAAATGTAGTTCTTTAATTTTACATGGAATAAAAAATTTGTGAGGAAGGGACCATAAGTTATTCAAATCAGAGTCCGGATAACAGATCCTCCATTTAGATTGTGCTTTAGAGGGGCATCCTGGAGTTGAAGAAAGGGCATTCCTGATAAAGACTTTATTGCATTTTTTATCTAATACATAAACTCCATTAAATGCAAGTGTAGGAAAATGGTTATTTACACAGCCATAACATAAATGTGCTTTAAACAAGGTTTTTAAACTGGCAGGGATGCTTTTAATCACTTTATTATAATCTCTCAGTGAGATTGTTGCATCTTTTAAAGACACAAAATCAGGAAAAGAAAGAAGGTCTCCCTGAGCACTAAGTAAATCAGAGACAAAAAAAATATTTTGATTCACCCATTCAATGAAAAAAAATGATTTGTTACCAGACAATATATTTTCATTGTTCCAAATAATACATGTGTGCGGCGAGAAATTGTGTTTAAAAGCAATCTTCCAGGATTCTAGGGCTTGTTTATGGAAATTTGAGAGTTTAATAGGTAATTTACTACATTTAAAGTTACAGGACAATAAAAATGTAAGGCCACCACAACGTTTGAAGATTAGATTAGGGATCCAAAACCAGGGTAACTCATTATTAGATAAACAATTCTTAATCCAGTTAATTTTGAAAGTCTGGCTAATGGTTTTAAAATCTAACGCGTTAAGGCCACCCTCCTTATAATTTCTAACTATAGAATTCCTTTGAACACATTCTGTCTTATTTTTCCAAATAAAGCGGAACAGCAGAGAGTTAACAGATTTGACAGTTTTTTGATCAACATAAAGGGAAAAAGCAGGATAAACTAAACGTGATATGCCCTCAGCTTTAGTCAGCAGGACTCTCCCATAAATAGTCAAGTCTCTCTGCAGCCAGCAACAGAATATTTTTTTTATATTATCTAGCCTTGGCTAAATTGTGATGAAGACGGTCTGAATCTGATCTGTAGATATCAACCCCTAGATATTTTATTTTTTATATACATATAAAATTTCACTTTTGTTGGAATTTACTACTAATCCTGAAGCTTTGGAGAAAAGACTAAATTTATTTAAAGCAGCAGAAACTTGTGAATCATTTTTAAGAAAAAGACAAGTATCGTCAGCTAACTGACTTATGATCAATGTATTCCCTCCAATATTTATACCTTCAATATTGGAGTGCTTTATATGCAAACTTAATAGCTCAGCGGCCAACAGAAAAAGAAAAGGAGAGATAGGGCATCCCTGGCGAATACCTCGGCCCACACAAAATCGGGGGGAAGTGCCAGAAGCTAAGGAAACACAACTGTTAATACCGTTATATATTGTACGAATTGCGTTAATAAAGGATCTACCAAAACCAAACTTAGAAAGGGCTTCAAAAATAAAGAGATGCTCAACTGTATCGAAAGCTTTATAAAAGTCGATAAACAAAATTAACGCATCTTTATTTATGAATTCTGAATAATCTAAAATATCTATGATTAATCTAATATTGTTAGAAATATGTCTACCTTTTAGAAATCCAGATTGAGTGTTAGAAATTATATTTGCTAAGCAATGCTTGATCTTTTCAGCATATACAGAAGCCAATATTTTATAATCAGAATTCAGAAGGGTGATCGGGCGCCAATTATCCAGAGGACTGGAATCCTTATTAGGCTTAGGAATAAGACAAATGAGACCTTGTTTCATTGATTCCGCTAATTCACCATTGTTTAAACACTCAATAAGGGCTTCGTAAAGAAGAAACTTAATAGAGTCCCAAAAGACTTTAAAAAATTCAAATGGTAAGCCATCCGGCCCTGGAGATTTATTGTTTGGCATTCTTTTTACTACATTAAACAGATCCTCTATATTAAAGGGTTCCTCACAAAGTTCTCTATTCTGGTCATTAATTTTAGGAATCACAGAGTCAATCTTATGGAAAAACAAAGATGAAGCATTAATATCAAAAGAAGAGGTGTATAGATTTTGATAAAAATTAAAAACATGAGAAGAGATCGCAGAGGGGTCATTAGATAATGTATCGTTAATATATAGAGAGGAAATCCTTTTATTACTTCCACGTTTTTTCTCTAGGTTGAAAAAGTAAGCAGAGTTTTTTTCGCCAAACTCAAGCCATTTTGCTCTTGATCTAATGCATGAACCTAAATACATTGGATATATGCTCACTGAATATAAACCTAACAGACCACTCAGATCATTAGGATCGAGTCAGTTAGAAATACCAAGGGTTTACACAAAACAAGGGGAGTCTGCTTTTAGCTATTATGCCGCCCGCAGCTGGAACCAGCTTCCAGAAGAGATCAGATGTGCTAAAACATTAGCCACATTTAAATCCAGACTCAAAACTCATCTGTTTAGCTGTGCATTTGTTGAATGAGCACTGTGCTACGTCCGAACTGATTGCACTATGTATAATCACTTTCTATTCTTAAATGTTTTAAATTTCTTTAAAATCAATTTTTAAATCACTTTGTTTTTATTGTTGTGATTTTTATTATTTTTAATTTCTTATTATTTTTAATGACTATTTCACTTCCTTTTATGTAAAGCACTTTGAATTACCATTGTGTATGAAATGTGCTATATAAATAAACTTGCCTTGCCTTGCCTAATGAATGCGCCCCTTGCTTTCTCTAAAAATAAATCATCCAGACTGCTTTGTAAAGTATAAAGAGATTCCTTGTCATCCTCTCCCGGGTTAGGATTCTTTAAAATCTCACTCATCTTTCTAATTAACTCTGTAATTTCCTTATTTTTAACAGACACTCTATTTTTTCCAAAATTGATTCCATGAAGGCTGGAAGTGAAAAACTCCTCCTATTCAGGTGTGCAGAATTATTAGGCAGGTTTTCTTTTACAGATGAAATGAGCCAAAAAAGAGATTTAACTCAACCTGAAAAGTCAAAAATGATTAAATCCCCATGAGAAATATTCAAAACTAATGCAATACAGAAATTGCAAAGTTAAGGCATGACCATTGGTCAACGAAATGCTCATTGGGTCAGCAGGGTCAGACAAAAACAGGTGGAGAAGAAAAGATGCATGTTAACTGCAAAATAATTACGAATTAATGTGAAAAATTAGGTGTAAACCCATCAGGAAACATTTAGTTTCCAGCGCTACCATTTTCCAGAACTGCAACCTTCCTGGAGTCTCCAGAATTACATGGTGTCAGGTTCTCAGAGACTTTGCTTGAGTAAAAAATCCTAAAAATGACCCTCACTTAATAAGAATAACATGTTGAAGTGTTGTGAAAGAGCATTTTTTTATAGGCTTTATGGACAGATAAGTTGAGAGTGACTCATGAAGGACCAGCACCACATCCTCTTGTACCACTGTTTGAAGAATTTATCTTCCAGAATCTGGCAGTAAGTTTTAGGAGCTCATTTGTAGTCAGTCAATCTCTGCAAGACTGACTTTTCAGGACAGGAGATGGACTAAAAATGAACTCCCAAAACTTACTGCGACATGGAGCTAAGGAGAAAATGTAGAACTTGAAAAATAAGAAAAACAGCTTAGTAAAAAGCGTTTAGAGTTTAAAAGCAAATAGAAAGTCCTATTTTTTTATTTATTTTCTTTATATTGTTTTGCAGATTTGTACATGTACAAGGTTTAAAATTTTAGGTTTGAAATATTTTGTATGGTGTACAAAATAGCACCTGTATTCCTCTAGGTCAAAGATGAAAAAAATGGGATTTACAATAATAATTTTGACTTGAGTTTATTTATTAATGAGTAACGTCTCTATTGAGAGTGTCACGTAAGGAGAGACTCGGATCCAATAGCGAGTGAAGGAAACAGTTTATTGATAACACAGAAGGTAGAAACCACAACAGTATCCAAATATCCCGGAGGGACGTCCTAGCTCGTAGAGCAAAGGTCCGAGAACAGAAGTCCAGCCGCGGAGGGTAAAATCCAAGCAGGTCACAGAACACACTAGAAGCCGAGGGGAGAACAAACAAAGGTGAGCGAGAAAACGAACTGACAAAGGATCATGAAAGAGCGACCCAGATATAGGCAGTGAAATAGGGTGCAGGTGAAGCGCTAATTAGGAAACGGGTTGCCAGCAGCGGCAGAACCACGCAACACCACACACTCCCAGGAATGAGCACAGAGACCCATGAACCGTGACAGTACCCCTCCTCCTAAGAGCGCCTCTCGGCGCTCCCAGAAGCGCCTGCCTGGCGATTGTAATCATCGATAAGAGAGTGATCCAGTATGTCTCTCGCAGGCACCCAACTCCTCTCCTCTAGACCGTAACCCTCCCAGTCCACCAAGTACTGAAATCCTCGACCCCTCCGTCTCGAGTCCAGAATACGTTTCACCAAATAAACAGGTTCCCCATCTACGAGACGCGGTGGGGAACCGGGACAGGCGGGTTAATAGCAGAATGAAATACGGGCTTTAATTTAGAAACATGAAAGACGGAATGAACTCTCCTGTACGCAGGAGGAAGTTTGAGGCGGACTGCCACCGGACTAATGATCTTGGTGACCGTAACGGGCCAATGAATTTGGGAGCAAGTTTATTACAAACGGTGCGAAGAGGAATGTTCTTAGATGAAAGCCACACCTTTTGACCAACGGCGTGAGCGGGAGGCTTAGACCGGTGGCGATCGGCTTGGGCCTTGGTGCGCGCTCCCACCGGAGGAGAGTCTGTCTGGCTCTGCTCCAGGTGCGACGACACCTCTGAACAAAGGCGTGAGCGGAGGGGACCGCGACTTCAGATTCAGTACAGGGAAAAACAGGTGGCTGGTACCTAAACTACCCTCAAACGGAGATAGGCCCGTGGCCGATACCGGTAAAGAGTTATGAGCGTACTCAACCCATGAGAGCTGCTGGCTCCAGGAGGACGGATTCTGAGAAACCAAACATCGTAACATGCGTTCTAAATCTTGATTTGCTCTTTCCGTCTGGCCATTACTCTGAGGATGATATCCAGACGAAAGACTAACAGTCGCCTAATAAGTGACAAAACTCTTTCCAAAATTTGAAATAAACTGAGGCCCCTGTCAGAGACCACGTCCGTCGGGAGGCCATGAATGCGAAAACGTGGTCAATGACAGCAACCGCTGTTTCTCTGGCAGAAGGCAGTTTGGGCAGAGGGATAAAATGAGTTGCCTTCGAGAACCGGTCCACCACGGTCAAAACCACCGTGTTGCCCTGCGAGGATGGAAGACCCGTAACGAAATCTAGCGAGATATGGGACCAGGGTCTCGAAGGAACTAACAGCGGCTGGAGGAGTCCCGCAGAGGGTCGATTGGAAGTCTTAGAAACAGCACAGACAGAGCAAGCCAAGACAAAAAGTCGTATGTCACGAGCCATAGATGGCCACCAGAATCGTTGTTTAATAAGAAACGTAGAACGACTCACCCCAGGATGACAAGCCAACTTGGAAGAATGACCCCATCGAATGACGTCCGACCGTAAACTCTCAGGCACAAACAAAGCGACCGGTGGGCATCCGGGCGGAGGCGTTACCCCTTCGGAGGCCGTGCGAACCTTCGATTCGATCTCCCAAGACACCACAGAGACGACCACTTTCTGTGGTAAAATGGGCTCGGGAGACGACGGGCGCTCGGAATGGTCAAAAACACGGGATAACGCATCAGGCTTGATGTTCTTAGATCCCGGACGGTAAGAAATAGAAAAATCGAAACGACCGAAAAATAAAGCCCACCGAGCCTGTCTGGAGTTTAACCTTTGGCGGATTTGATGTATTCCAAATTCTTATGGTCGGTCCAGACAATGAAAGGAACCCCGAACCTTCCAACCAATGACGCCACTCCTCCAAGGCGAGCTTGACTGCCAGCAGCTCCTATTACCAATATCGTAGTTGCGTTCGGGCGGAGATAAGCGGTGAGACAAAACGCGCAAGGATGCACCCTGTCATCCGAGGAAGAGCGCTGGGACAAGACCGCACCAACTCCCTCCTCTGAAGCGTCAACCTCCACCACAAACTGACGTGATGGATCAGGGGCGACGAGAATGGGGGCTGAAACGAAGCAGCCCTTTAGTTTGGTGAACGCAGCCTCGGCTGCGTTGGACCACCTGAACGCAGTTTTGATGGAGGTTAAGGCGGTCAGAGGAGAAGCTAGCTGGCTGAAATTGCGAATAAAACGCCGGTAAAAATTGGCAAAACCCAGAAACCTCTGCAGGGCCTTACGAGAATCTGGGATTGGCCAATCCACCACAGCCTTAACTTTGTCGGGATCCATGCGCATTCCTCGGCCGACACGATGTACCCTAAAAAGGGGACAGACTGTGCATGGAAAACGCATTTCTCCGCCTTGACATAAAGCCCATTCTCTAACAGCCTCTGAAGCACTTGCCTGACGTGCTGAATGTGTTCCTGGAGAGAATGAGAAAAAATCAATATGTCATCCAGGTAGACATAAATGAACTGATCGAGCATATCTCTCAGCACGTCGTTGACAAGTGCCTGAAAGACCGCGGGAGCGTTAGAAAGACCGAACGGAAGAACAAGATATTCAAAGTGCCCCCTGGGGGTATTAAAAGCGGTCTTCCATTCATCCCCCTCTCTCATGCGAACCAAATGATATGCGTTACGGAGATCCAATTTCGTGAAAAACAACGCACCCTGCAGACGCTCGAAGGCAGAAGACATCAACGGCAAAGGATAAGTATTCTTCACCGTGATGCTGTTCAGCCCCCGATAGTCGATGCAAGGACGCAGGGAACCGTCTTTCTTTTCCACGAAAAAAAACCCCGCCCCCGCCGGTGACGAAGAGGCGAATGATCTTGGCTGCTAGAGAATCAGAAATATATTTCTCCATGGCCTCCCTCTCCGGAGCGGAAAGTGAGTATAGTCTGCCCTTAGGCGGAGACGTACCTGGCAATAAGTCTATAGCACAGTCATAGGGACGATGCGGAGGAAGAGAAGCAGCTCGAGACTTACTGAACACTCCCTTCAGGTCGAGATACTCCCTGGGCACGTTAGACAGGTCCCCATGCTCACCCTGAAACACAGAACAAGAGACAGGAGGACAAGCAGACAATAGACAAGAAGCATGACATTTATCACTCCAGGACAGGACATAATTGAGACCCCAGTTAATGTGAGGTTTGTGTAAAGTCAACCAGGGATGACCGAGGACTACGGGGACAGAAGGAGAATTAGTTAGAAAAAAACAAATGTCCTCCGTGTGATTGCCCGAGGTGACCAGTCTTATCAAGCCTGTGGTGTGAGTCACAGGAGACAATGATTGACCGCTGAGGGCAACGACAGAAATGGGACTCTTAAGGGCAAAAACAGGAATTCTAAGTTTATGGGCCAAAGTAAAATCCAAAAAATTACCCTCGGCTCCCGAGTCAATGAGAGCCTGACAGCTGTAATTGTCTGAGTCCCACTGAACCTTGATCGGAAGATGGGTGACAGTGTGGGAGGTCTTTTCCGTGGCGAACCCGCCCGCCAGTAACCTCCTGTTTACCGACGGACTCCGGCTTTTACCGGACACTGTGCCACCATATGGCCAGCCTCCCGCAGTATAAACATAATCCGCGACTCACGACGTCTCTCCCTCTCATCCGGAGAGACGGGACCGTCCACTTGCATGGGCTCAGAATCCGAGACTTCGTCCGGCGTCTCATCTGGTGTATGAAGAGCGATCTAAGCGATCAGAGTTCGAGAGAAGAGGTCTGTGCTGACTTCGCCGTCGCAACCTGGCATCCACCGGATAGCCAAGTCAATAAGCCCATCCAAAGAGGTGGGTAAATCCAGGGCATAAATCTCGTTTTGGATGTGCGGAGCCAGTCCGTGCAAAAACATATCCCATTGGGCCTCGGCATTCCAGCTGCATTCTGCTGCCAAGGTGCGAAACTCAATTGAATAGTCTGTAACTGTTCGGTGAGTCTGGCGTAACTCCGCCAAGATCCGTGCCGCCTCTCTCCCAGACGCCGCTCTATCGAAAACCTTTCTCAGTTCCCCCGAGAACGCCTGGAACGAGGAAACACACTGGTGCTTATTGTCCCAGACCGTGGTGCCCCAGAGAGCAGCCCGTCCAGCAAGCGGCGTGATAGCGAACGCTATCTTAGATTCCTCTGTGGAAAATGATGACGGCTGAAGAGAAAAGTATAAGGAACATTTAGTCAAAAAAGGACGGCACAAATGAGGCTCACCGGAGTAGATAGTGGGAGGCGGCAGCCGAGGTTCAGCAGAATGGGTGGTGCTAGATGCATCTGGAAGTGCAGGTGGATTGTGCACAATGGACTGTTGTGTAGACTCCACTTTAAAACGTTGAAACTGAGAGGTTAAATCGGAAATCTGCGAGACTAATGTCTGAACGGCGCGGCCAGTGCTCAGCATCTGTTCCTCCTGTTGAGTCATTCTTGCGTTATTATTCTCGAAAAGCTTCTTAGCTCCGTAGCACTCGCTGGATCCATTTCTGGTCAGTTCGTTCTGTCACGTAAGGAGAGACTCGGATCCAATAGCGAGTGAAGGAAACAGTTTATTGATAACACAGAAGGTAGAAACCACAACAGTATCCAAATATCCGGAGGGACGTCCTAGCTCGTAGAGCAAAGGTCCGAGAACAGAAGTCCAGCCGGAGGGTAAAATCCAAGCAGGTCACAGAACACACTAGAAGCCGAGGGAGAACAAACAAAGGTGAGCGAGAAAACGAACTGACAAAGGATCATGAAAGAGCGACCCAGATATAGGCAGTGAAATAGGGTGCAGGTGAAGCGCTAATTAGGAAACGGGTTGCCAGCAGCGGCAGAACCACGCAACACCACACACTCCCAGGAATGAGCACAGAGACCCATGAACCGTGACAGTGAGAATGTGCAAATCTTTAATGTTAACAGGTTTTACCGTGTTATTACAAAATTTAACCACTTTTTATTAATTTAAAAATTGCGAAATCCTTTCAAATTTAAATCTTGTACAAGAACTACAGCAAAAACCAGTTTGATGCATGCAGGGGCGGATCTAGAAAATAATTTTTAGGGTGGCAAAGGGGTGGCACGGGCTCTAAGAGGGGTGGCAACATCAAAGCAAGCCCCCATGCATAGTTTTTGGGGATATGCACAAATATTGCATTGCCTTTAAGTAATCATCGGTCACACTTTATATTAGGTGGCCTTAACTACTATGTACTTACATCAAAAAATAAGTACAATGTACTTATTGTGTTCATACTGTATTTGCAAAACACTATTGCTGCTATTGAGGTGGGATACGGGTAAGGTTAGGGACAGGTTTGGTGGTATCAGTTTACTTTAGGTTTAAGGGTGGGTTAAGGTGTAAGGGATGGGTCAACAGTGTAATTATAAATGTAATTACAGAAACTAATTACAGATGTAATTACATATAGGTATTTTTAAAATATAAGTGCAATGTAAAAACATGTATGTACACAATAAGTGCATTGTACCAAATGATTAATTCAGATGTAAGTACATACTAGTTAAGGCCACCTAATATAAAGTGGGACCTAATCTATACTGTTTAAAATGAAAAATAAATAACGACATTTCAATATCCATCATGGCACCCAGTCAATACACAATATATACAAAAAACTTTAACAGGTTATAAATGTTTCTGAGCTTGTATCATTAAAGAAGACATTCTGTTATTACCAGAGGTGGGAATGTCTGTAATCACCCAGAACACACTATCAATAATCTAGCAACACCCCAGCAACTGCATAGCGAAAGCCTATCAACCACCCAGAATGTCCTAGCAACCAGCTAGCAACACTTTAGCAAACATCTAGAACATCTAACTGACCAAACTATTTATGCTTCTTAAACAAGACTTTCCTGCCCAGTGAACACTCATGAGATCAATAACACTTAACAAAAAACTCTTATTAGGATTCAGGAATTATTTTTGCAGCTCAATGTCTATTACAGTATACAACATGAATTAAATTACAGATAATAATAATAATTCAGCAATGAACTTTTGGGAACAGATCATTTTCATTTTACTACTGCAAAATAATCTTGCAGTAGATGAAAAACACTAGAAAAGTTCAAATACCAAAGAATTGTATATGAACTTGGTATGCACCACAATACAGTACAGTAAAAAAAAAAAAAAAATTTAAAAAGGTAAATTCAGCATCCTCTGTGTTACGTCCTCTGTCGTGTGTGTCATGTGTTCCCGCCTCTTGTGTCCATATTTGGTCTTGTTCCTGTCCTTGTTAAGTGTTATTATTAGTTAAGTCTTGTCCAGCTGTGTTTCGTCTAATTATCAGTAATTGTCATGTGTATTTAGTTCCTGCCTGTTTAGTTAGATTTCGTCTGGTCTACTCGTTATTCCCCGGTGTTCCTGTCTGTGCCAACCTTGCCTTGTCTTGCCCTGCCCTGATGTCCTCATTAAAGACTGTTATTTTGAAGTTACTCCTCGTCTGCGTGTTCCTCGTTCCTCCCTGCTGTGTGCACTGTGACACTCTGCACATTTGGTCAAATTTCATTACAGAATACAGTACTACAGCAGTTTCCTGGTCTCCTGACATAAGACTAGCTATATCTCTAGGCAGTCATTTCTCAGTTCTGCAAACATACAGTAGGCCTACACATAAAAAAATGGCTACAAATAAAATTTGACAGTCACACGTTTGAAGGTGTATAACATGTGCTACAGTTTACTGTACATATAGAAGAGTGAAATTTCCATCATCTAATGTACTGGTACTGTACTGTAATTATACTAAATGTGTAAGTATAAAACCCATGTATATTATTCGTTCAGCTCTCTCCTCTCTCAGTTGATTGGTGTCATCAGTTTTGCTACCTAATGTTTAACTTACTCATTGTTAAACTTTTTGAGAAATTTGTCTTTGTTTTTTGAACTGAATTAATGATTTGGGAAAATGGGCCAACTAAAATCAGTTATGTTAACAATCGAGAAAACTGCAATACAAGATTCTTACCTAACTCTGCTTTTTCGTGATCGGCATCTTCTTATTGATTCCATGTTATTGTTTGTCCGATATGGCAGAAAGGCCTCTATATCCATGATGAAAGTGGAGCGAGCGGTCGGAGAATCGGATCACCAAACAATTACGGGATGAATCTCAGACATATCCGGACGGGATTAGATTTCTCAGAGGACTTCTGAATAAATCAAGAAGCAGTATCTGATTCACGAACCAATGTAAAAACAATTCATTGGTGAATGGGCTGCGCTTTGTGTTTTTGACTCAAAAAGAACCGGTTCTTAAGAGTCATTTGTTAATGAAGCCGACTACACTGGGCGCGCTGCGTGCGCGTGCAACCATCGTGCACCATCGCGCGCTGTCATCGCCGCGGCTGAAAAGTAGCAGATGAAACACTTCTTACATTTCTATTTTAGAAACCACCCCGGTAGATCCGCCCCTGGAGTTGTATCAATATTTTAGAAATTGTATTTCAATATTACCAGTATTGATTTCAATGGATTTCGTTAAATTCCTTTGAAAACAACTGCTCAAAACAGTCTAAATTTACGAAACCTACACTTTCAAAACATTATGACTAAGAAATTTTTTATGTAGATGTTATGTGTAAGTGAAATGTTAAGTACTGTAAGGTCTTTCATGCTGGGGTGTGAATTTGATAGGTGCTTGATATGAAATAAATGGTGCTTTAAAAAGTCCTTGAAAGCCCTTGAATCTGGTGTTCATGAAAGAGTGGGAACCCTGATAACATATTTGTAAAGATTTTTATGTTTCTAAAGGTATGCATACATACATATTTTTACAGTGTCAAAATGTCATATGTCACACATTGTTTCAGTGTATACCCAAACATACAAAAAGGCAGGTTATATTTTTGCAGTAGTACCCAGAAAATATCATTTAAAGTTTACCACTGGTTTTAGCTTCAGGCCTTGTAGCTCCCTAAACGTCCTCCTTCAACTCTCTTCATAAAAGTGGTAAAACAAAGGATTGTCAGTGCTTTCAATTTATAGATATTTTAGAAGTTATAGATGTTATATAAGATATTGTGAGTGTTTATTTAAACATTTTTGGCAGATATTATTTCTGATGCCATATTGTGCTCATAAACATCTGTATGTCTGTGATTATCCATTTCTTGGTGGCAGATGTCAACTTCCCTGTTGCCAGTATTACCTGTTAACAGATTCAAGTCTTGGGAGCCCTGTGAGAAGTTCTGAGAACACACCATGTCAGTGTAGCTGAATACTGGCAACAGTTGCTACGGGTTTGGACGAACTTCAGCATAGTTTTTAGCTACATTAGAGAAGCGAATTGTTTTTATTTGTGCTGCACTGGCACTAATGTCCCGCCACATATATTCAGGAGAGAGCAGTTTACTAGGTTTGTTCAAAAGGAAATACTTGTTCAAGTGAGACTCCTCTTGCCATACCGCCTCAATGGAGTTTGCAGCATCAATGTTCAGCTGTTCCCTGCAGGTTTTGGTGAGATGATATACATCCTCCAATGAACCACCAAATGCAGCACCAGCATAATAATAATCACCTTCCCCGGCTGGAATGTATGCTTGAGACCCTGGTCTACGCTCATATGTGAATTGATTCCTTGGAGCATCGAAGAACCAAGGATGTATCACACCTACCAGACGACCCAAAGTCTCCGCACCCCACCGGCCATAGAACTTTGCATCTATGTCAAGGCAGAAAATATAGTCAGCCTCACTGGCTAGTTCATTCTCTATTAGTTTTTCCAGTTTTTCCATCCTGCTCATACTGATGTCCTGCCATCGGTTTAAACTCTGAACCTTTAGAACTGTCAAACTACGGTTTTCACCCATCTTCACTTCAGGAATGGATTCTTGTTGATCTGTAAACAAGTAGTAATGCACTCGAAATCCAACAAAGTAATGCTGCTCTGCTGACTCCAGAAAATCTTTGACAAAACGTGTGTATCTAACAAACAGAGAAAACAAATACAGGGAGATATATTATGGTTAATTTAACCTTCAATCATTACTATCTGCAGAAACTAGTAAAAACGGAGGAGGGGAAACAAATGAGAATTGTTAATACAAGATGAGAGGTATCATGAAGACTTACTTTCCCAAAGCGAAGACAGTGGTTGCTATGGTGAGATTTTGTTGTTTGTAGATAGAGTCGATCAGTGTGGAGTCAAAGGTTCCCTCCCAAATGATTGGAGCTGACCATGATGACACAGAAGCAACATCTGTCCGACTTCATTAAAACACACATACAGTGCTGTAATCATTCCATTCATGAGTGGAAATGGGCTATAACAGGTTGATACTAAAAACATAATACTCACCCTACCAACGCACTTGGCTGGTTGTACAGCAACCTGTAATAGACGTGAATAAACAGAAAGAACAACAGACATTTTATTGGTTCATGAAGTTGATACACATTTATAACATGGGTTTTCCAGTTTTTTATTTTATTTCCATCAATGAACTGAAGACATCATCTTTTAACTCTCACTGGTCATCTGATAATAACCACAAAAACAACCAAGAATGTTTTTGTCTTGAGCAGTAGTATGGATCAACTTAAAAATAAAGTCAACTTTTAAGAAGATGAAATTTTACACACCCTGGCAATGAGCGTAGTCCAAAGGTCTTTCGCTTCCATTTTGGCCTGATAATAACAGAGTCAAACTCTTACTCATTTGAATTTGATTATGTTGTGTGTGTGTGTTTGAATATGAGCATACAAATACTAGTCAAGTCACTGTTATTTTTATAGCGCTTTTAACAATGCAAACTGTGTCAAAGCAGCCTTACATCAGCTTGATATAAAGCTGGGTGGCCTTACAGTATTTAGACGGGGAAATAGTGTGTCGAAATAGTGTCATGGGTGCTAAATAGGAAAACGATCTGCCGCCCACAGTTGATTTTGATATTCTAGGTATTATCAAATGGCCAGTTTTGAGATCACAGCGGACGTGAAGGACTATAATGTGATAAGAGCTCACTAAAATACTGAGGTGCCAAACCATTCATGGCCTTATAGGTAATTAGCAAGATCTTGAAATGTATACAATATTTAATAGGGAGCCAGTGCATTGTTGACAGAACCGGGCTAATGTGGTCATACTTCCTGGTTCTTGTAAGAACTCTAGCTGCTGCATTTTGAACCAGCTGGAGTTTGTTTATTAAACACGCTGAGCAACCACCCAATAAAGCATTACTATAATCTAGCCTTGAGGTCATTTGTGTTAAACAACACGTGTCAGGACCTACTCATTGTCGTATTAATTAATGTTTTTTTTTTGTTTGTTTGTTTTTACTTCCTTTTATGTAAAGCACTTTAAATTACCACTACTGACATCAATTCCATGCGACAGTATTAAATCTAGAGTATGATTTCGACAATGAGTAGGTCCTGACACGTGTTGTTTAACACAAATAGAGTTTAGAATATCTATAAATGCTGATCCCAACAAATCTTTTTCATTATCAACACACACAAATAGGTATTTTCTCAAATGATATAAGTGACCATTGTGCTGTTGGTATGATTAGAAATTGCAAACTTAAAAAAACAGTGCCACGAATTGTGGAGAAAAGGTATTTCAAGTCATTCAATCAGCAAGCTTTTATCCATGATATTTTTCATTTTGAGTGGAAAAAGGTCTGTTTAATTCCTGATGTTGAATTGGCGTGGTCATATTTTAAGGATTCATTCATGAGTATTTTAAATAAACATGCACCCTTGAGAAGGTTCAAAGTAAAGGGGAGGAATAATCCCTGGTTTTCTGATGCATTATCCCACTCTCTTGCATGAACGGGATTTGGCCTGGGCAAAGGCAAGGAAATCTGGGCAAGAAAATGATTGGGTCAATTTCAGATATTTAAGAAATAAATAGACTACACAAATACGTAAAGCTAAGTCACAGTTCTACCTTGATGAGACAACAAGAAATTTTAAAAACCCAGCTAAATTTTGGAAAATTATCAACTCAATGAAAACAGTACAAAACTCTTCATTTTCGGCTCTTCCTAAACTTGTAAATGTTAATAATGTGCAAATTACTGATAAAAAAGATCTAGTTGATTTCTTTGATAATCACTTTGCCTTTACTCTCTTTATCACTTTAAGTCAGAGCTAGAACATCTTTCACCTCCAGGGTTATTTCACCCCAATGCTTGGGGCTCGAACTTCTTTACTTTTGAGCCAATCTCAAGGGAAAAGGTCTTATTCGCGTTGCGAAACATAAATTGTAAAAAGTCAGCTGGGCCTGATGGGCTTGACCCTTCCCTTCTGAAACTTGTGGCTAACATTATTGTTGAACCAATAACTTATATTTTTAATTTATCTTTGGAACAAAATATGATACCCCGATCTTGGAAGACAGCGCATGTAACATGGTTAGTGATCAGTTAAAGGACTTCTTAACAGTAAATAATAGTCTATTCCTTCTCAATCAGATTTCAGGAAAGGGTATAGCACCATCACAGCAGCCACTAAGGTAGTTGATGATATTGTTAGTGCTATTGACTGTAAAGAATCTTGTGCAACATTATTTGTTGATCTTTCAAAAGCCTTTGATACGGTTGATCACACCATTTTGTTAAAATGTCTGTCTAAAATTGTGATGTCTGTTAATGTCATTGAATGGTTTTAAAACTATCTGTCTAGTGGATATCAGTGTGTTACTTGTGTAGGCATTAGGCCCTTTCGCACCGCAGGAACCTTTTCATAGTACCCGAACTAATTATGGAACTACCCACTTTTTGGCGTGTTCGCACCGCGGGAACTAGGAACTGTTTTAGTTCCCGGAACTCCGTTTGGAGGACCATATGCACGGAGCGCTTTTTAGAACTTCCGGATAAAGATAAGCCAGTAATCTTCCGGTGAGGCTCATTTTATATGTGCTATATATAGGTAGAGACTCTCACAGAAACCTCTCCTGCCTCATTCTTATCAGAATCTGAGAAAAAAATTATTGCAACACCGTAAATAATGACAGCCGCATTAACATACAGTTTCATGTTATTAAGGAACATATAATTTTATATGCAGAGTCTTGTAATCCCAGGAAAGTACCCAGATGCATAACTGTACATTTAAATGCTGACAAATAAACACTATTGTAACTGTTTAGGCAGTTAGGCTAATCTCTTCAACAACGTCTTAATGGTATTCTTGATAATCAATATCGTACCTTCATAGCCATGAACACATTTTTAAAATCTTATAACATTTTAAAGCCTTTATTATTTCTCAACTCTGTGTGGTAAAATTCCCAGTATTAAAGGTTCACTTTTCATTCATGAAGACGAGATGAAGAAATGTGCCGATAACGTGTTGTTGTGTCTGAATAATTGTGCTACTTTGAAGGCCTCCCCTAGATGGCACTGTTGAGGTACTTGTTCGAGGGTGGAAGAGTAAGAAGGAAAGGGGAAGTTAAGTAAACAAAGTGCGGTTCAATACTGCTTGTTTTTCTGCTTCTTTATTATATTGATTCCCAACATAACACGTGTCTCGGCGAAAAATAAAGACTTTTTAAGAAGAAAATGAAATTACCGTTATAATCGGGAGATGGCAGTATAGGATCACTCATTGGTTGCAGCCGCCGTTTCAACTGCCTAGTTTTTTCACGTCTTCTGATTTATTATAAAATAAATATTACAACAAATTTAGTAGCCTACTTTATGGCACTGAAGTATAAAGTATAGCAAGTGCAGGAAGTCACAAAGTCACTTCCCAGATAGCAAACTGACATAGAATCAACGTCGATTTTTGGTTGTAACGGTCAGTATCGATCGTCAATCAAATTTCGATGTTGAATCAACGTTCATTATTTGGTCGGTACATCAGAACGTTATTACGTCGAAAATAAAACATCGATTCAACGTCGAAACCACGTTGGCTTATCAACCGACACAGCCGACTCATCTGATCGAAATCATAACGTCTGATACAGGTTGAAAATTGGTCAGAGGAATCGGAGATCTGCGCCTGCACTCTCACAGAGTGGAACAGGCCTGAAACTGTACCCGGGCAACTAAATAGTTTTATTCGTTATTTTATATTTATCCGTCTGTCTCTAAATATTAGCGGAAGATGAAAGCTTTAAAAACAATGAATGACAAAACATTTTAACTCGAGCTTTGTCGAATGTTTTGTTATTTTTTTCTGCAGACATTTTTTACACCGCTGGCATGTATAGGATAGGCATTATCATTTTAAAACTCAAATAGCTTCAGTTTGAAGTTATAACTGCATCTGTCTCGGGTGTAGACTGGTGAATTATGTTAATAAACCTATGTGTTCTAGTAGGCCTAATGGCCCATATTCAGATGTTTGTGTGGAGTGTGGAATGCAGGACGGGGCGGCCGCGAGATCACTTGCATTTTTTTTTTTCCTAATAATGAAACGACATCGGTTCGAAACTCATAATAGGCCCAACTCATATTAATAAATAATTAAAATTACTACTTTTTTCCCGACACATTCATAATCATTTGGCGACTTTTTCCTGTGCTTTGTGGCAAACTTTATGCGTGTGCTTGAGCGCGGAATTAAGGCTCACTGTGGATTATAAACTTTGGATAAACATGCGATTAGGCCTAGTTGGCTTAAATGAACGACTAGTTAAATTGTTGGGGGCAGCTCTATTAAATAGCTACCCGTCTCCGCTCTTAGAACTGTCAAGTCCATAACGGAGAGATCACGTTGACTAGGCTACATTGATTTTCCCTCTGAAACACACACACACACACACACAAAAAAAAAATGTATGAATAGACAACCTTTCTACATCCGGCAGATATTGCTGCTTATGGCTTGTGCATTGTAAATCGTACAAAATAGCCTATGTTATCTCCCCAAAAACTCGTATATAAATAAGTAATATAAAACACGTTTATAGACTGATTCTTTTTTGAAGTCTAGACTCTATTTTAGGGAATTTAGAAAAATATAAAGAGATGGTTCAACACAGGTCTAATAGCCTATTTATATGAGAATTTATGTTTTGGCTGCGAATGTCACGTCAATAAAGCGGGAATTGCTCTAATGTGATGCTGGTCTTTGAAATACAGGTACTTCCTTTTTTTGTCCAAAGTTGTGATGCTAGTTTTTGAAACACTGTATTTTTTTTATTTATTTTTTTTTGCAATTTCAAAACTGTTTTTGTGAACGTTCATAAAATATTGCTTCACATTTTCATTCATTTACTGTTTTTTTTTTTTTTGTTGTTATTTATTTATTATAAAGAATCTAGTTAGGTGTGTTGATCTGGCCCTCTTAACTGACCAAGTTTCTCTTGGACCCTTAGAGAAATTAATTGCCCACCCCTGGTCTACATGCAAGCAGGCTTTCTAATAAAATAAGGTGGTTGAGTGTTCATTAAAAAATAAATATATATATTATAAATATAAATATAAATATAAATATATATTTTATATATATAAAAGTGCTGCTTTATCCGACAATAACGTGCAGAGTGTCATAGAACTACATTTAAATAAATTAAATGTATGATTTAATAATAATTTAATTAGATTTAAGTTATTTATTTATGCAATGTTCTAATTTTATATGATTATTTATGTAAATTCTGCGTGACTGTGACGTGTTTTAATGCGTGCGTGCTGAACGTTCGAGCCGCGTTGGTTCAAACACTGGAGCGGAGGGAGTTGCCATGGAAACGGAGCGGCAACACAACGACTGACAAGCAGGAAGCCCCGATTCTCGCTGCTGTTTTTACTGTTTTCGGTAAGTTTAGTTGCTAAAATCTCACAAATATTAAATACAGTTATTCCTGACGCCTCTCTTGCTTGTATTTGACTCGTTTCTGGTGAAATTAGTTCATAGAAATGGTTTAGTGTCTTCGAACAAGTCCGTTAGCATCTTAGCCATTTTCAGAGGACGTAAGGTTAACATTAGGCTAACTCCATAGACAGCTCTTATTGAATGTTTGGGATTTTATTCACATTTTTATGTGTAGATGAGAGGTTTTGACAGTTCTGTAAAAGTTTTGCTGGTAATTTTTCAGTGGATGATTGGAAATAGGCTCATTTATTTAACCTAAACATATAGTCTACTCTACACTGTACCGTTAATCGGTGACGTCACTTACATCAGCGGGACAATTAACTGAATCTAGTTCAAACGTATTTTGATCTCTCATGGTAAACAAATGTTGATAAAAAACTGTTCTGTGATTTCAGAAGAAAAACAAAAGCACGGCAAGATGGGAGGCTCCAAGATTTCACAATTTCTGAAGGGAGCCGCAGATGGAGAAGTAAGGAACACAAGTGAACAGGTGAAGCTTCTTAAAATTTTAAGAGGGCTTTGACATCCACAAATAAGAAGTATGAGCAATATTAAATAAATAAACCTAGAAGCAAATTATGTTAAAAGAATGTTTTCTGTATATTCTTCTTTCTCTTTTCTACATTTCACCTGCTCTAGCTTGGTTCCTTGTAATAAACCTGGCTGGCATTGTATACTAAATATTGTTGGCTCTGTGACAAATTGCTTCTTATGTTCCTACATTTTTCCATGTTGATGGCCTGCACCCCAGACTCAGAGCGGACCTCCTGTCGGACAACATCTCCCAGGCACAATGAACAATATGGTTGGTAAGTTAACCTCAAACATGCACTAATGTTCAAAATTCAGTCTCTTATGCTCACCAAGCCTGAATTTATTAAAAAATTCAGATAAAAAAACAAACAAAAAAAAAAAACAGTAGTATTACAATTTAAAATAGCTGTTCTCTGTGTGAATGTAATTTATTCCTGTGATCAAAGCTGAATTTTCAGCATCATTACTCCAGTCTTCAGAGCCACATGATCCTTCAGAAATCATTCTAATATACTGATTTGCTGCTCAAGAAACATTTCTGATTATTATCAATGTTGAAAATAGTTGTGCTGCACAATATTTTTGTGTGTGTTTTTTTTTTTTTCAGGATTCTTTGATGAATAGAAATTTCAAAAGAACAGCATTAGTTGAAACAGAAAACTTTACACTCATTTTTGATTAATTTAATGCATCCTTGCTGAATAAAAATAAGAATTTCCTTTAAAAAAAATCCTGATAAAAATAAACAAACAAACAAACTTTACACTGTTAAAACATTCACACAAAAATACAACTCAGCACAGGTTACATTCATATTTGGGTCATTCTACAGAAACATCCACTTTTGGTACTTTTGGCAAGATGTCTTAAAATGTATTTCTTTTTTTAACATTTAAACTTAGACCACATTATTAGATTACCTTTTTACATTATGAATACACATAAATGACAGCTTAATGATTTTTAAAATATTTTTAGTAGATTTATTTAAAGACCACATGTAAAAAAATAATTGTCACTGGTGTTTAGGGCTGCAACAACGAATCGATTAAATCGATAAAAATCGATTACTAAAAGCGTTGGCAACGAATTTCATAATCGATTCGTTGTGTCGCGCGACGCGGAGACGTTTGATTATTAAAAAAAAAAAAAACTAGTTGAGCGCGGAGCGAGTGAACACTCGGTCTCTTTCGCGCACGGATGCTAGCAGAGTTTGGCGCCTCATAAATAAAAAAAAAAGTAAAAAAAAAAAAAAAAAAACGAGCGGAGGTAGAGGAAAGATACATGGCGGAGGCAGAGAAATCCGTGCGACCCAAGTCATCAAGGTGTGGGAGCAGGGGCGGCGTTTGCGTATGGCAGAGTATGGCAGTTGCCATACTCTAGCCCAGTCAGGTGCTGTGAAAAATTATCCAAACTTGAGTCGCTTATAATTCGTTTTTATTATTTTAAATCAGAGAGTTTTAAAAATAGTAAACCAATGATAAGCATTAAAATAACTTGTCAGTAAAACTTCGTAACGCCATTGAATCATCAAGCTCTCAGCGAGACCTCGTAACTTCACCCGCCTCCGTTCAGATTGACGCGCGCGCACAGCCTGGAGAAGATGAGATCTCTGCTTTTTCGCAATGCAAGGGTGAATAAATAATTGGTGTTTGAATAGTACAGCGTTTTCTTTACTCAAACACTATGTCAGTAAAGGATAATGTTTTGTGTGTTTGAAGAGTGGAGAAGAATTAGTTATTTGCTGTCTATATACGTTTTAAATATCCTGTGCATTATGTGCATAAGCGCTTAATTTGAGATTTTGGCCAAGTGTATTAAACAACAAGAAAAAACTAAGCGCCCATATAGCTACAATCAAAGTTATATAACCTGTAAAGTTGATGAAAGCATAATGCACTTAATGCACTTATGCACTGCATAACAGTTACAGCCGTTCTAACGACAGACAAAACACTCCATCTCCGTCATTCTCTGGTCAAAAACATTATTAACTCCATTTGAGCTTGATTTTCATATAATGTTAAGTGCAGGTGTCTGATACAATACCAACGCTAACGACGCAGCGTTGTTAAATTATTTAATTTTGTGCACTCCCCAGATGTAAAGCATACATGTGTATGTTTTTGTGTTAGTCCATTTTTATTTTATTTTATTATTATTATTATAACAGCTCAGGGATGTTCAAGGAGCAACATGTTTGTGCACTTTCTAAAGATTTTAGTTCTGTTTTTGAATAAAGGGTTGGAAATGAATGCTTTTTTTTTTTTTTTAATCCGATTCATCGATTAATCGAAAAAATAATCGACAGATTAATCGATTATTAAAATAATCGTTAGTTGCAGCCCTACTGGTGTTACCTTTGTCAATTTTAGAAGTTTTTATGAAATATTATTTCTCGATTTATTTCAGCACATGTAGTCAGTTACATGAAAACAATGATAATGCAACAAATAAGGAGATTGTTTTATTTATTTTAATCAGGTTTGTTAAAAGTGTGATTGAATGATGTTAGTACATTTGTGCAACCATGTATTTGTTATAACAATGAAAATATTTTTTTGGGAAAAAACAGTTATAAACAAGTAATGATGCAATCCTTAAAATCTTAACTCTTGAGTGAAGCAGAATTCAATGGATGTAAAATTATTATCGTGACACATTTTATGTAATGTGACAGAAAAAAAACACAATAACACCAGTGACACAATGAATCACCAGTGACATACATTAGACCAAAGATACTTATTCTTCAACTATAATTAATAGATGAGACTAAATTGTTACGTTTAGCAATTAGTGAAAGCAGTTAGTAAAAGAACATAAACATAAACTGATCTTCACTGGTGTAACCCATAAAGAAGGTGACACCAGTGACAGTAACACCAGTTACAGTTTTCATGAAAAATGCATTTTGCAGAATGTCTGCTGCAAGGTATCAAACCACATGTTGTCAGTCATGGTATACTCACTAAATTAAGTAGTTTAATCCATTTGTATTCCAGATTTTTGAGTATTCTCAAAATAAAGCACTTTCCCTCTGTACATGGCTGTTGGGACGAGCAGTTTTGTGGTGCTTGGAATTCTTTATAATTAATTAAAAACAAATATTGCCACATTGATGGCTCAAGAAGGTTTAATTGATCAAATAACATATTGTTTCAATTTAAAATATATAAAACAAGTTGTAACCCTAAATTCTTTTTCAAGTGTTATATTTCTGTAAAGGCTAGGGACAGAAAAATGTACATTTCTATAGAATGACCCATTTATCAGAAATGCTTCTTTGGTAAAATCAGCATATTAAAATGATTTCTGAAAGATCATGTGACACTGAAGTTTGAAGTAATGATGCTGAAAATTCAGCTTTGATCACAGCAATCAATTACATTTTAACATTCACACAAAACATCTCATAACCTTGCAATTAAGTTATATTTGATTAAATAAATAATCTTTTGTCTGAAATAATATGAACAGCAGCTATTCTAATCTTTCTCCTTTGCTTTCCTGTTTATATCTCGGGATGTCCATCCCAAGGTTACTAGAGATTACACCAGTTCCAGTTTGGATCCAGCCTGGCGTGTGAAGACGCCAACACTCAAAGACTTCAGATGATGGCAACTAGATGAACATACAAAGCTGCCAAATAATCCTTATATTGTAATCATTGCCCTAAAAGGTAAGTTTGCAGATTTTCAACCAGCTTTGTATTGTTACAGTGTTGGTAATATATGTAAATGAACAAGGTTTACCTGTTCTCTGAATTACTTGTATAGAGATTTCACCATTTGTGACCTGTGCTGGCAAAATGAGCAAATTTTCAAATAATTGTCACTTTTTCACTTTTCAAAATGATATACGAGTTGTTAGAATCGGACGAAAAATTACTGCGCTACACCCGTTTGAAGTCGATAAAGATAAAGCATTTTGAGAAAAACTGATTTAAAGTTTTCTGAAGGTTCCAAAGCAAAATCACCAACATTAATTATTTCCTCCCAGTTCTTTTCTTAATAATCATTACTAGATTAATAATCACAAAATAGCCATTTTTTATTTTATCTTTGTTGTTATTAATATGAATCAATGCAAAAATAAAAGATTATATATATATATATATATATATATATATATATATATATATATACATACATATATATACATGCGCACACACACACACACAGGAAAGAAACAAGTAATGTATTACTTTTTTCATTTTACATCTAAACAAAAGCATTCAAGTAAGTAAAACAAATAATCAAATGTAAAAATCACTTTAGTGTGTTTATTATGAATGAATTGATTACAAAAGCAGTTCAGTCAAGAGCAGCGAGTGATTCCCTCTTTTCTTTTATTATTAGATTAGCATTGAGACAGACGGCCTGTATATTAGACCTACTGTACTGAACGGATATAATGTCACACATCTGATGTTTTTACCCAACATTTCCCCAAATGTTCACTTAAGACATAACAGATTATTTTTGCATGAATACTTAAATACTGTAATTCCGTGTATGTGTGTATATTTATCGGGATCACACGCCATCAGAAGCGCCGTTAAGCTTCAGATGACAGTCAGCACGAGATGCGAGCGGAGAAAAGGTACTCCTTTCAGAAAACATGTAAATAAAGATATATTTAGATGTTTAAATACTATTTAGAGCATTGGGATCGCTAGAAGAGGGCTTAATGAACGAATTTTTGTGAAAAACTCAAATTCGACCAAAATCAACATCTTTCACTTCTTTTGCCTGTAACTCGAAATTAGCTTGTGTGCATTCCGACTCATTTTGCCAGCACAGGTCACATTTATTAGTAAGCAAAACTCTGCCAAATAATGCAAAATGTTAGGAGGTGATTGTATGTCTCATTTCTTTTTCCTGTGTACTATAACTTCTGAACAGGTACTAATACTTCTTTGACTTGTTTGAGAAGATTTAGATGGAGGGTTTAGCTGTGTTTCTCCCTTTTCTCTATTCTATTCTATTCATTTTTTTATATACTAATTATTAATCAGTTTAGAAATCTTTTTACCACGTTTACTAAGGAGCACTTTGGGACTGAGTATGTATTTATGATGCAAATGTAAATGCCTGTAAACTAACCTAAAAAGCTGTTACATGCCTTTCTCATAAGGTCCCGCCTGTTAGCAATGCTAATATTATTTAGCGAACGACTTCATTAAATGATCCACTATGAAAAAACTGTTTTATCAATGTACTTTTAGGGAGAAACTTGTCAACAAATCTACCTCACAGCGCATCAATGAAAGCAGTTTGGCAATTACAGACGGGCGTGTTGGATCAGGGTTAGATCTGAATTCTGCAGGTGGGTAGATCTCCAGGAACAGGATTGGCAGTCCTGTTATATTGGTTATGCATGATAGATTTTGAACTGTACTGTTTTTATTGCAGGTTTTCTGGATTCCCAGTTGAAGACATCAGTACATCAGATGTTGGCCTGGACAGCTGTATCTACAGTACACCACACTGACCTCTGCTTTTGCATAGATGGCTGACTACTACCATAGTATTATTGGTATTATGTTCTAAGGCAGAGGTACTCAAGTTCAGAGGCCAAGCGGGCCGCATTTAAACTACATATTGCTATAATATAAAGCACAAATTACAATTTGCATCATCAGACTTTATTTAAGACAATATTTGCAGATTTACTGATTTAGAAATACAGTTTATTACTTATCTAAGTCTTGCTTGTCCTTGTCCTATTTAAAATAAGACTGAGCATGAAATAAATATTATTTTATATATATATATATATATATATATATATATAATTTTATTTTTAAAGTAAAAATCTGGAACAAAAAATGTGATTAAAAGTTTGTTTTGCTATATTGAACAGAGTAGCCTATTGAACAAACTCAAAATGCTAAAACTAAAAACATTCTTGAGCAAACATAGTTCACAAAGTACTTTAGGAAGAAGTAGTATTATTTTTCATATTTATATTTTTAAAATAGATATCACTATTCTCCCACCATGATTCTGAAAAATGTAATTTACTAGAGTTTCTAGAAAAAAATTGCTGCTGTCTATTTATAGAATACAATATTCAACCAACTGATAAAGTGAAACAAATGATTCATAACTCATAACTTCATGACTTGCTCATGAAGACTTCACTTGTTTCATTCCTGAATGAATCAATGTTTTTTGAACGAATCTCAGTTTAAGTCACTTGTCTCCACCTGCTGGCGTTATGTTGTAATTGATACAATCTTTATTAGAATAAATAACCTTTTGAAAGTGAAGATGCTTCAATTTTGATCGCTTCTGTATAACGATACAAAAGACTTTGTAAAGATGTTTCACATAAGTAAACTGCTCTCTCTGGATCAGCGCGAACGCAGATTTGAACGTTACATTGTGATTTAAGGCTTTAATAGACATATGAATCCTGTCATTTATGAACAAGATTGCGTGGGTGATTGAATCTGTTCGCGATCTGACTATTTATTTAAATATCCAACAGTATACGACAATAAACATACGACGCGATATGGTTTAACTGTGTTCTTCCAGCCATCTTTGGTATTTTCATAATATTTATAATCCTTCATTGCACATAATTTGTGCTGTGAGACAGACTTTCACGTGCGCTTTGTGTTTGTTTGTCCTGAAGCTCGATTGCGGCTGCGGTTAAATGCACTTGCATTTTCGAATATTTTTATACGAAATTGATGTACACACAGTCAGTTATGTTTTCAGAGCAGAACAAAACATCTGCTATATCGAAATAGATCTGTGCATTAACTAGCAGTCATTAGAGTATTAGTAGTATGTCTGCTAAATATATGCTAACACTTTCTTTTGATGATTCCCCAACAGACAAACTGACTATAAGTAACTTTGCAAGTACGTCAACATTCTACCGACCCTAACCTTAACCTAAGCCTACTAATACTCTAATGAGAGTTAGTTGACATGTAGTTGCAAAGTTGCTTATAGTCAATAGACTAAGGGGACCATCAAAATAAAATGTAACCTAATAAATAAACACTGCATTTTTTTTCAGTTGAAATTATTAATTAGATCACATTAAAATTAATATTAGCCTCACAGGGAACACTCAAATAACACTCCACACCTAACCACTTACAAGATGTACTGTAGTAAGATACTATGCAGATCTTAAATAATGTCAAGATATATAGTCCATTATAAATGAAGTAGGTTTAATATGGTGTTCATTGTGTTATAAATAATCATTAATCTTAAAAGTTATAACCACAAATGCATAAGCATTATAATGTATTGTAATTGTTATTATGATTATTTATAAGACGATATAACATATTATAAGGTTTTTTATAATGCATTATGCATTCATTATAATGCCTTAAGAATATCCTTATAATGTATTATAAATATGGGTTTCAAAGAAAGTGTTACCGTATTTTTTTTTTTAAAAAGTAGCCTGCTTATATAATAATAAAAAAATAAAATAAAGTACATTTTGAACAAAATAAAATTGATATGAAAATGTAGCCGTGTGCAGTAATATTGAAAACTGAGAATGTGACGCATCGTGATATTAAGTTGATAATGATAATCGTAATTGAATTGAATCATGAAACCAGTGAAGATTCACACCCTTATTTTTAAGATGGCAGTACTTACACACAGAGATTCCAACTATAAACAAAAAGCATAGAAACTGCAATTTTGGTTAAGATGTAATGTTGTAAAGATTAATTGGGGAAAAAAAATGTAGATCAAGAATCGTTTTGGAATCGGATCGTGACTCCCAGAATCGGATCGGATCGTGAAGCGCCTGAAGATTCCCAGCCCTACCGTATAGAATATATCATCTTCCTCGTTCTGTGACAAAAACCGCACATCAGCTCACAAAATGAAGTTATTTCAAACACTCGACTGATGTTGTGGAGTAAAATCATGTTGTCCTCTTTTGTTGGACAACGCTTCTGTTTTAAGTTGTTTGGGGCGTGCCGCGTGTGGTTAGTTACAGCGCTTAGAGATCGAGCAGCTTTTACTACTGTGATTGTATAGGTTACATTTAATTTATAAAAAAATCAAACTGCCTAATATTTTGAGCGCAACCTGTAATAAAAATACATTAATCTTCAGCATGACGCAGGCCACAAAATTAATGCGGACGGGCCACCTGTTGAGTACCCCTGTCTAAGGTATTATTATAGCAAAACTGAGCACCTGTGACAGTGGAATGTGTAGGTGTAAAGAATAGTCACACGCGTATTACAGGTAGTAAATTTACAGGCACAGAGAGAAGGGTTTGTTTTTTTTTTTTAGGAGTTCCAAATGTTTTTTTACTCTTTCTCTCTAACAAACACAACACAACAGTTACATCATTTCAAATTCTGAGATTCAAATCATATTCTACAAATCACAAATTAAGAAACTTATGTGAATGTGGGGCAAAACACATTCACACACCCGAATCAAAAATGTGAAGTCATGAACAAATTTTGCACATTTGCATATATACAGTCATAGTCAGAACTATTGGCACCCTTGGTAAATATAAACAAAAGTCTATAAAAATAAATCTGCATTGTCAATCCTTTTTAATAAAAGATCAAAAAGTGGGTGGGGGGGAAGCTCATTAGGAGTAATTTTTTTTTTCTCTCTAATACACATTGGCCGCAGTTAATGGCACCCTTTTATTCAGTACTTTTTGCAATCTCCTTTTGCCACAATAACAGCTCTGAGTCTCTCCTATAATGCCTGATGAGTTTGGAGCTCACCTGACAGATCTTTGGAGAGTCTTTGGCTACTCAAACCATCCTCCTCACCTTGCATATAGACACACATCCTCTTCGAGGCAGATCTGTGGCATTTTAAACAGTACATATTTATTTTTACAGACTTCTTCGATCATATTAACTAAGGGTGCCAATAATTCTGACCACAACTGTAAAGTAGAACTTTTATGTGAGATCTCACATGACATATCAGAATGTGAGATTCCACTTGCACGCTTGATTAGAATTTGAAATTCGATCAAACTGAATAGAATTGAACTGAATAGAATAGGTAAGTGATAGCATTAATTGGTCAGGTGTTGATGAAAAAGATGCGTCTTTAGACGTTTTTTGAAAATGGCTGCTTGAATTGAGATGGGCAGGTCATTGCAACATGAACTTATCTACAAATACCACAGTTAAATTCTGGAAAAATGAAATATAGCCCCGCATAAATCTGGTATAACAGCCTGTGAATTTCGTAATTTGTGATTTGTAGAATAGGATTTATGCACCTGCAGTGAAGATTTTGAGAAGGTTTTGTTGGTTTGAGAGAAAGAAACAAAATACAAGTTTGCAATTCCTAAAACATTTTCTTGATGACTTTACTGAAATATTCTCTACAAATACAAATTCCACGGTCGCAGGTGCTCAGTTTTGCTACAATAATTCTAGACACAATAGACATGTACTGTATGCAAATATAAAAAAGGGACATAAACAACTGAATATTCAGGGATGCAAACTTATCACCTTTAAGTGAAAATTGTAATTTTGAATCTAAAATAGATCATTTGCGTGATTTGTGTAGATCCAGAGTTTTTAAAAGTGTGAGTAGTAAGTAGTAAAAGTAGTATTGACTCATTTTAGATACCTGCTGAAATTGACTTCTTTCAAATGCTCCTGTGTGTATATTTGTGGTTTGGAATTAGTAAAATGTGCTTAGAAAAAAAATATATATAATCCGAATATTGACTGGCTATCGACTATAATGCACGCTCTGTATAATCCATTCACAAGTGGAATAGTGACAACCGTATTTACCCAATTACAGGAGTCAATCTGCTGAAACATTCTGCGAGTCACTTCTTAAACTGCTATGATTGAGATGATAGACTAATAGACTAGCAAAAGCAAAATTTAGCAGCTTCAACATTTAGATAAAAACTTGAAGCACTTTTTTCACGTCGTTTTTTGTTTAAAATAGACCTATATGATGTGACAGAAATCGTCCACTAACTAGCAGATGGCATATTTTACATGTTATTTACATTAATGAAGATTAGAAATGTACATTTTACATAAAATGTTGTCATTTTATATGAAAATATACAAAATATAATATTTTTGATGCAATTAATTAAAAAAGTACCCCCCAAATGCTGCACAACTTTAAAGAAACTGTAATTATGGAGTGATATTACATGTATAAAAAGCAATTAAAAATTAACTTTGTGTATGACTGATATTACAATTGTGGGTTAGGTATAAAATAACATTTTTTTATTTATTTTTTTATTTGTAACTTGACACTATTTAAATTTGCCTATAATTTACTTAATACCTCTTTGTGTGTATTTGATTGTAAATGTTATATGGTTTGTGCTAATCATGTATTTGTAACTGTTTACAAGCTGTATTGTATAAATAATAAAGAAATTATGACTGAATGTGATGTGTTTAGTATATTATTAATAAATTATTACATAATACAGGCTAATTTATCTATGAAGTGCGAGATTTCTAAAAGGAGCAGAAAACGTTTATTGTATAACGTCGGTTTACCAACTGAAATCAACATCGTTTCAACGTTAGTGAAGCAAACCAATGAGATCGATTTTATGTTGAATACCTGTTGATTCTATGACGTCGTTTCAACCAACCGAAAATCAACGTCGATTCAAGGTTAGGTGAGTCAACCAATTGCGTCGATTTTCCGTTAGATTTGAATGGAGCGCCTGACGTCGGATCAACATTACCCCGATGAGCAAACTGATGCCGGATCGACGTCGGAGATCAACGTCGTTTCGACGCCACGAGAAACATCGATTCTACGTTGATTCGATGTCAGTTTGCTATCTGGGTTGTCATTTAAAGAAAGAAATAAATAAGGCCAGAGGACAGCCTATAATGCCGAATTATTTAAATGCCTAAATACAAAATAAATAAGTTGGTATAATGTTCAATAATGCATTCAATATTTTGAAATTATTAGATTTAATTTAATAACTACATTTTTTAAGTTTTATCTGACACAGACTTGCTGCTGTAGTTTTGTTAGTCTGAATTTAGTCTGAATCACTTAATGCACAGCTCTATTTTGACATCGGCTCGTCAGATGATTCATTCCGTTAATGCTGTCAAACATAGCAATGACTCGCCGCATGATTTAACGGATTCACTCGCGTAAATTTAACATTCGCTTTTGTCATTCCTGAAACAGTATACGTGGATATTTGGTCCTCTTAGACAAAAAAAAAAAGTTTTCCAAATTGTTAATGCAGGGCCGTTTCTAGCCAATTAGATGCCCTAGGCGAAATCCCTATTGGTACCCGCCCCCATCCCCCCCCCCCACCCCCACCCCATGAATGCATTATTTGTAAATTTACTTAAGATAAACATTTTGCACAATTTATTATCTGTAATATCATTGTGTTGCCACTAGATACCCTATGTGTCCCTATGTAGCTAAGACATTGCACATAATTTACACATAAATCACACATAAATTAATTTTATTACATTTGGATTTGGATACATGTTTAGATACTATCAATGGCTACTTTTTGTCTTTATCTGTTTTTTGTTCAATTGTTTTGTTGTTCTTGCTTGAAACATTGATTTAAAGTGTCAGTTATTGCATTATTATTTCAGTCAAACCTATAAAACACTTTGTTGCCCCAAACTACATATAAAAGCCTGATCAGTGGCATAAAAGTAATCAATACAGCTACTTAATAATCCTTTGCTACTCATTAAAGCGTGAACTTCCCCTTTAAATAACGTGACACTCTGCTTTCTATGTGTATGACGCTTCTCCCATTAGTGCTGTGGTAGAAGTGAATGAAATGATCAGCATTTCGACACCTCCATAAGGATGTATTAAACTCGACAAAGCGGTTTAATAAAGGATGTACTGATCTTATGAATTAGCAAATTTTACTATGCCAATATTTTTTAATTGGCTGTTAAAAGTTTATATGGCAATATTACATGACACGCTGATCCTTTAACAATGCATTGGTGTAAAAATGCACACCTTTTGGACAAAGACAGATTTTGTGCACTTTATTTACTGTACCGATATTTTAAATTGGCCTTTGAACTTAGATTTATTGCATGGCAAAAAAATAAAAAAGCGTTACCTTGCCAAAGCACTGACAGAGCCCATTGATCTAATGGCGTTGATGAGCACTCCAAATGCAAGCATGCAACAATCAGGCAACAATTCAAAGCGCTCTGATCCAATGGCATACAGGCATCGTCAGATTGACAGTACTCTAGCCCAATGATGTTGGGCATCCAGTGGGGGCGGCAGTCATATTTCAGGGTGACCGTGCCACTCTTTATCACAACCCTGCTAAAATGTAGTACCAGTACGTGCGCTCATTGGCGCCCCTTCAGCTGGTGGCGCCCTAGGCGACCGCCTAGTTCGCCTATGCCTAGAAACGGTACTGTGTTAATGGATTATGTAGAGAAACCGAGCAAAGGACGTTCCCCTTTCGGCACAGTACAGTTGACCGGAAATGACTGAGCTGGCTTAACTAAAACCAGGAAGTAATCGTGCATATGGTCAATTAGCTCCTACTTCAGAGTAGGGTCTAAAACAGTTCCATAGGAACTATCGTGATGTAAGTGTACTCTGATTGGCTAAAGGCGTACAAAAACGCCCTCAACTGCCATGATTTAAAACACTGTGTAAACGCATACTGTGTAAACATTACATCAACATTTATAAATGGCATTTACCTGAAGACTTCATCTACGCCGTTTTGTGCTTCTATCAGCCTCAATGAAATGTAGCACTGCCAGTTGTCGTTGGAGTTTCTTTGTCCTCCTTTCCGATCTTTCAATCGCTTGATGTATGCGTCGACATTCCATGTCCATTATTGTGAACCCCGCAAGACACAACAAAAACAGCTCCGATCACAGCATCCTCCATCCTCCTATTGTTAACGTTGTTCTTCTTTGTTGTTCTTTGCGCACAAATACAACCCTTTAAATGGTACTGGGAAATAGTTCGTGCAAAATCGTCCCAGTACTTTAGTACTGTACATTTAGTTCTGGAACTAAAGCGGTGCAAAAGGGGCTATTATGTCAGGGGAGGCAGAACTAATAGTTGGAGTCCCTCAAGGTTCCATATTAGGGCCTTTGTTGTTTACAATCTACATAAAGGATATTTGTACAAATATAGATGCAGCTGTACATCTCTATGCGGACGATACTATCATATACAGTACTGCTAGATCTCCATATGAGGCATTAAAGAAATTGCAGGATGCTTTCACAACTTTACAAAAAAATCTACTTAAATTAAAATTGGTTCTAAATTCTAAAAAGACAAAATTTATGTTATTTACTCACTCTAGTAATGTACAGGATTTGCCTCAAATTGTCACTCTATATGACCAGGAAATTGAAAGAGTGTCATGTTATAATTACTTGGGTTTTTTATTAGATCAAAAGCTCTCATTTAAACCCCATGTAGACAACTTGGTAAAAAAGATGAGAGTTAAATTAAGTTTTTATTATAGAAATAAGGCTTGTTTTAATTTAAAAGTAAGAAAGGAACTTGTTGCTGCTACCTTTTTGTCTGTTGTAGACTATGGAGATATTCTTTATATGCATGCAGCAAAGTCTGTATTACGCTCACTGGATTTACCATTCTGCCCTACGCTTTGTCATTAAGGCTGAGTATTCTACACATCACTGTATATAAGCTGTTTATACAGCTTATCAGGTTGGCCTCCACTCTCAATTCGTAGACAGCATCATTGGCTTATCTTTATTCATAAGGCAGTGATAGGATTGTTGCCCTCTTATTTATCAGTCTTCTCTTCTGTAGAAAACAATAGACACAATCTTAGGTCTAAACATAGCATTCTTTTTACTATACCTGCTGTAAAATCTGAATTTGGTAAAATTGCCTTCTGTTACAATGCCCCTTCAACCTGGAATGCTTTGCAGAAACAGCTGAAGCTAAGCACTTTTATTACACTTAATGATTTTAAATTGTTACAGAAACCTTCAGCTATAAGTGTGATTGTATATAGGTTACTGTTTTTGTTTTTGCCTGTGGTTTCTTATACTGCTTGTTGTATGATGTCTTGGTTATTATGTTATATTTTTGTGTTATTTTGTTTGTTGTTGTATTTAATCTTTGTCCTTGTTAGGTGTTGTAGTATGGTTTTTGTGGTGCTGTTATGTTATTGTGTAATGTAGCATGCTTTGTTTGTTTTAGATGAGGTTTCTCTTTCTCTATTTTTATTTTTAAGTGTTGCCTTTCTTGGCCAGGGACCATTTGAAAAAGACTATAGTCTCAATATGACCCCCCTGGTTAAATAAAGGAATAAATAAAAAAAATAAAAAAATAAAATCAACATGGATTTTAAAATCACCAACAATTAGGACTTTATCTGCAGCCAGCGCTAACTCAGATAGAAAATCAGCAAATGCTTTAATAAAGTCTGTATGGTGCCCTGTATACAGTAGCCAGCACAAACATCACAATGGATTTATCATGAACACTTGTTTCTTTGGATAACGTTATATGAAGTACCATTACTTCAAACAAATTATACTTGAAACCCGGCCTCTGAGAAATACTGAAAATATTGCTATAAATTGTAGCAACACCTCCCCCTTTGTGTCACGGTAGAGCTCTGTGGCAAATGAAGGAACGCAGAGACGAGGATAAACTTAACATAAACAGTCTTGGTAACACTTTAGAATACTGTTCCATCATTAATGAATAACTACACAAGAACACATGAGTAATGCAATATTAGCACTCTAGTAACTGACAAGCAACTCTGATTAATGAATTAGTAAGTAATAGCGCTTAGTCAAATGTGGTAGTTCACTATTAGCTAATCAGTAATTATTATTTTTTTCATACCTCCCCAAGAACTACTTATACAGGTTGATAATTAATATGAATAATGCATAATGTATTATTAATTCTAAAGTAAAGGTCATGGTAACCCACTAGTAATGACTGAAATCATTGTAAACTTTTGAGGTTTTTGTGAAGTATTGAATAGTAATTATTCAGGTGTTACTACATACTTCTAAAGGAATTAGTAATATTTTGGATCAGTATTCTAAAGTGAAGATCATGATAACTCCCTAGTAATTACTGAAGTCATTGTAAACTTTTGAGGTTTTTGTGAGGTCCTGGTTAGTAATTAATTTAGCTAAATTCGGTAACACTTAAATCATTACTAGTGGTTACCTTGATCTTCACTTTAGAATACTGATCCAAGTAATTAGTAGTTCATTTAGAAGGATTTGGTAATACTTGAGTCATTACTAGTGGTTTACCATGATCTTCATTTTAGAATTAATTATTCATTATGCATAATTCACATTAATTATGATCCTGTATACAGTAGTTCTTAGGAGTTCTCAGGATATATGAAAAAAATAGTAGTTATTGGTTAGCTAATAGTGAAATACCAGCTTCAACTTAGCGCTATTACTTAATAAATCATTAATCAGAGTTTCTTGTTAATTAATAGTAGTTACTACAATGTTAATAGTGCATTAGTCACTTGTTCCTGTGTAGTTATTCATTAACGACGGAACAGTATTCTAAAGTGTCTTTAATAGATCCAAACTCCAAACTCCAAACTCCAGGGAACACACAGGACAGGCAGAGACACGACATCGTCCAACCTGGTCTCACAGAATTCCGTGTAATGACCACGGACCCTTAACTCCGAATCTATCACGGAATCGCCGAAAATCCCGTGATGGGCTCACAGACGTGATACCAATGCAAGTGTCACCAACACGTTCTCACTCCCAACTTTATCGTCATAATTAAATTATATATTGGGTAACAACATTGCCATTATTGCATATATGTTGGGGTGTGATTTTTCAATGTAAACAGCCACAACAGTTTTGAGCACGTAACCGTCATAATTTATTCAAAAAGTATTAATGTTCCAAGTCTTCCGAGGCAAAGCGATTGATTTGTGAGAAGAATAGACGCGATCGCCGTCTCCGTCTGCCATAAAGACGGAGACTCTCTGTGCGCAAATTCAAAAAATGCCGCCAGAAGAAGCCTTAAGTCAACTTTGGTTGTGAAATGCCATTGGCTCTTGTATTTCTCGTGACCGATTGCGTCATGCTACGGGACTTGAATGAGATGTGAGCACGTTAACGGAGCGGGATAATTTTCAGCGATTAAAACCTTGTGTTTTACTCTCTTCTTCGCATAAAGACTTCGTATGGCTTCAGAAGACTTGGAATGCAACACGACTTGTTTGTAATGCTGTTTGTGGTCAGTTTTTGCAATAAATACCTGTGACTGGGGTGGACTTGTTTAAATTAATATAATCATCTGTTTTAGCCAGGTTTCTGTCAAACAAAGCACATCTAGTTTATGGTCAGTGATCACAGTAAATTCCCAAGTGTTAAATCAAGTTAAACCAGTTCCCACATGTACACCAAGCAGTGTTGATTTAACACCAGGAAATTGACTATCTTAAATCTAGCATGTGTGTGCATTTGTTTTGTGTGTGTGTGTGTGTGTGTGTGTGTGTGCACAGCATTACTCACTCCATGACGTTTTGTTCTGTTATCTGCTGATTGCAGCTTGAAACAGTCAAAAAGGAAATAATTCAGTAATACAACTTCTCAAATCAAGAGAACAACACCTATCTGCACCACATGTTTCTAACTGAAGTAGACTCACCTGCACTGGTTGTTGTTCAGGTAAATGAGCCTATATAAAAGAAAGACATAACGTTATGAGGGGAGATCTCTGTAAAGGTGTAACTTCTCAGAGTTTAGTGTTTTCCATCTTGATATGAACACAGAAAATGCAGATTAATGAATTGTAGGGTTGAAAATCAACCAAGACTTTTGCTTTCCTGTCCCAAATCATTCAGCAATCCTACGACCTGAACCACCCTTAATTAATCCTTGCATTGTGGCAGTCACAGAACTGCTTATGCTATGTGCGTCCAGCGGATTCTCTCCAAAATGGTGCTACGGTGATGTTATGGTGCCGAATCTTTGAATAAAGTACAAAATGTATTCTCGTAGCTTCATAACATTACGGTTGAACCACTGATGGCAGATAGACTATTCTGACGATGTCTTTCATACTTTTCTGGACCTCGACGGTGAAAATAGTTTGGCAGTCAACGGGACAGTCACAAGCCTCCCGGTTCATATCTAAAATATCTTAAATTGTGTTCCGAGGACGAACAAAGCTTTTACGGGTTTGGAACGACATGGGGGTAAGTGATTCATGTCAAAATTTTCATTTTGGGGTGGAGTAACCCTTTAATATGATACATCTTTTGAATAAAATAAAAATGTACACATTTTAAAGGGGTCATAAAATACAGTTTCAGAAATGTATATTGTCTGTGTCAAAAATAAGGCACATAAGCAGAATAGAGCTAAATATTTCATGTACTCTTCCTGGCCACATGTCAAGCAGTGGTAATGCCAACTTCTTAGAAATAATAATGCAAAGGCAAACAATGTAATATTGCTGAAGAGTATACATACCCACTCAATACTATCCCAAAGGACACAAGAATGATGATAAAATTCTGATGGATTTGCATTATTCCGGAAATACTCATGTCCACATTGATATGAACTTAGAGACCGAAGCGCAAATGAGAGGAATAAAAGCAAGACAGAACTAGATCAAGGAAGGAGGAGTGTGCACATTTTAGAGTTCAATTTGACACATTAGGGTGGGGCCCTGCATTAGAGAACAACAAATGAGACGCAAAATGTGAACTTTCAAAGCCAGATTGATTATAATAAGCCTGAAAGCCTTCAATTGACTAATAGAAACAGAATTATTAGAACTTCCTTTGACTGTTGTATATTTCAGTATGTCAAATGTGAAACTCAAGAATGCTTGTTTATAATTTTGAACTCATTAGATGTAGTAAACAAAACCAATAAAAATGTGTGATCTGACTTTAAAATAAACCTGGATTACTGGCTTTTGACAGTGAAACAAACCTTAGCTTAAATATCTGAGAAAAAAAGTTTAGTGTTTTAGAGCAAAACCATTTACACATGAAACAAAAATAAACAAACACAAAAACAGGTAAATAGCATGCCACTGTGGGGCAATACCCTCAAAGGGACACTTTTGTACCTTCTTGTACTCATGCACTATACATGATAATGATGTAAAAACAAAGTCTGCTAGTCTAAATTGATTTTGTGAAGTGATAATGTGAGATCTAATGTATCCATGATTATTAAGCTTTGCCTATTCATTTATTTTAGTTTTGCTTGAATCAGGATGAAGAGTCAGTGGCAATGAAAACAGGACAGATATTGGAAGCCAAAATAATAAGTAATTCATGATGGCTAGTCCATCACAGGACTAACACGCAGTCACAAAGCTTAATGCAGATATCTCCAAAAAAGTTATACGCATAATTAAATTGCAGATATCTTTACATGTGTTTTCATAATTCCAATTCAAGATATCTTTAAATATGATTTGCCTAGTCAAAATTCCAATTCAAGATATCTACAACTGATGAACGAATTGCAAATATCTTCAATGCATATTATGATAAGCAGAGATGGAAACTCGAGTCTGCGACTTGGACTCGAGTCGCACTTAAGTCGCATAAATAAAGACTGGTATAGGAGTTTATATGAATGTATCTCTGAGGGAAACTGGCTGTCTTAAAAAAAAGTTTAGATGGTATTTTCTTTTCATCCTGCCTCCATATAATGCATATTAAAGTAGTGTTCATAACCACAGCAGCAACCAAGGAAACGATGTTTAATTGATGTTTAAGCGCCACCTGCTGGCAGAGAGTGAATCTGCATTAATTCAGCCCGTCTGCTGTTTTATTTATTTTTATTTATTGTAGATGTTTTATGTAGAATAGTTTCACAAAACTAAAGTCAGACCATTTTGTTTTTGCTTCAAATTTCAAAATTATACAATCCAATTTAGATTAAAAACTGCTCATGCTGAATGTATGCAGCCTCTTTTTTGGATTGGTTGCCTCTAATTATAAATTGAAAAAAGGGCACAGACAAAGACAAAGCCTTAGTTTGTTTATGAGATTTATTTCATTTGTGTAATTCATTTGATTAATTGGGGTTTGTTTTAAAATTTAGTTTCGTTGTTTAACCAATCCCAGCTTGGAAACTGTTGTCATCCACCATTTTGTCTAAGAGTTGTATAAAGGTCCTGCATCTTTGGGTGATTTGAAACAGAAGTATGTGGTTTTATACAGAAGTAATTCAAAAGTACGGAAATAAAAATGTAGCTGGAGCATGTGTAAAAATGGTAGGCTATACAGAGAGGACTTAAATAGGCTTTTGTCCTGTTTTATATGGTAATATTGAGCCGTGCTGTGGATTAAATTGTGTTAGCTTTTATTTAGAAACGAACACATGTAAGCCTCATGTCAGCCGTTGCAACATTTGATATATTGTTAAAAGAATCGGAGTGTCTATTTACACTAAGGCTATATGTACACTAGCCAAGAACAATGGATAGTGTACACAGTGAAAAACAATGCCTGATCAGTTTCAGTGGCATAGCGTACAGACGCATGCTTTTTGACTCGAGTTCGGATCCACCTTTTGCCCAACGTTTTTTCTCCCCTTTTTCAAATCTCATATCGTATCGGAAAGGCATTTATTTTCAATAAAAATGAAGGAAGTAATTTAAAAGTTCATATTAATTGCTTGTTGTTTTATAATGTACTACAATACTGAGGTGCAGATTTGAAATATAGTATAAATAGCAGAAAATCTTGCTATTTTAACAGTGTAAATAGAATCCATTGCTATTTGCACTTAGGGTAAATATAATCTAGTTGTCACAATACACAGGCGAGGAGAGAAGTAAGGATACAGGATGGTTTATTGACAGGTGAAATGCAGATCGTGAGGAGAGAATGGAAGGTGAGTATCTGGGTGAATGGAACAATTCAATGGGTCTCAGCTGATAACTGATGGGAACGTCTCTTGCAGGATCAAAGGAGAGCGGGAACCAGGAACAGGGGTATCTCTGATGGAGAATCGGTGGAGAGCTGGGGTGTATTCCAGAAAGCACGGTTAACTTACCTTCAGCTAAACCCTGAACATTGGGTTGATTAACCCCAAACCTTGCTTACTCGAGGTATGTGGTTCCAAAAACGCGTGCGGGAGTAAGTTCATTCAACTCAGAGTATGTTCCTGGTTAAGACTCAAGACATTCTCAACAGAGCGACGAATCACTATGGAAACGGACGGTTTCTTTCTTCTTCTTTTGTTCAATGGTCATTTACATGCTTAGTGCATACCGCCACCTAATTGATGGTTGTGCAATCATTTCTAATTTTTTTTCCCTGTTTAATCTTTAATCCTTAAGATTGAATGTGAATTATATTGTTTGTTTGATGCAAATTATATATCAAGTCATATCAGATATGTGTTTTTATAATAGAAATACATTATAGAAAATGCCGATCCATGTGTGAGATGATAATATAAAATGTAATATATATAATATAATAAATTAAACATTGCCTTGTCAAAGTGTTTTATAATTTATACAGATAACTGTTATATATGCCAATAAAATAAATATAATATAGACTATATTAGAATAATATTACCTTCTTTATTACTTACATTTGCGCTTAATCATTAACATATATATATATATATATATATATATATATATATATATATATATATATATATATAATAGGCTATATTACATAATAGGCTATATTACATAATAGGCTATATTATATAATGTTGTGCGCTATCTGTCTCGCCCACTGAAGGCTCGTCAGTAGATCACGTGTGTGCTGATAGCGCTGAAGTGAACTAACCCTGGAACATAAGCTGCTCCGGAGCAGGTTATCTTCAGAGAGCAAGTTGCTATGGTTACTTACATACCCTGAAAGTAACCTCCGATTTTGGAACCGAAAGCTGAGGTTATCCGCTCACTTATCCTCAAACATACCCGGGTATGTCACATAACCTGCTTTCTGAAATACACCCCTGAAAGGTAAGTATAGGTAAGTGCACACGGGGTCCGGTATCAGTTCAGGATAGTGAACAGTACGTTAGACCGGACGGTGAGTGACTGGGTTGAGTGTGCTCTTGTAGTGAGGCTTGTTTGGAGACAGCAGGTGCGGGTGATTGTGATCTTGACTGATCACAATCACCCACACCTTAGCTGACTGAAACCAGGGCTGTTTCTCAATTACAAGAACGGACTTGTGTTCTCGTGGAGACCGGTCTTGCAAGGCTTCCTTTGAAGAACGAACTCGGAAGGACGCCAGAACACAGAATGCATCCTTGTGAGAATTGAGATGCACTGAGTTCTTGCTTAACTGACCGCATAGTCTCAGCATAAGCAGCGGCCAATGAACAATAAATATAACATAACATAACATTACACACAAATGTAATAATTATTAAAACATTTCATACTATTACAGATATTATTTTAATATAATTGTATATCGTTTTATTTTACAGCGTTATATGTTAAACTATGTTAAGATTAGTTTTAATATGCCAATATAAATACTGCAGACTTTCTCCGGGCCTTACCACTTTACTAAAATTAAGCAAAACAAAACGATAAATGTTTACTTTCAAGAGCCGTCAAGCATTTGTGAGAGCGAGTTTAAAGCTTACAGGCTTCCGTACACCGGCCGCCCGCAGCGTCTTCTGGGATTTCTAACGGCTCGATTCTCTCAAGTCTGCACTCGAAGCATCCTCGATATCAAGAACACATCCGGGAACTTTCATGCGTCCTCTGTACTTGCGTTCTTCAGAATTGGAACTGAACTTCGACGGTTGATGTTGACGTAGAACGAGAACACAAGGACGCAAGATCGCTGAGAAACAGCCCAGGTGTGAGCAGGGGAGGATTCTGGGATATGGAGTCCAGGGCAGGTGACTGGTGACAGGGAACTTGTGACACTAATTGCTAGTATTTACACTTAGTGCAAATAGCCGCTGCCTAAAAGAATACATTGGCGCTCATCACTGAACACAGAAGAATATCATCATCATGGATCTCTTGCTATAATACAATACAATACTTCCACCTTGTGGGCTATTTCCTATGGAAGCTCGTTTCTGCCACTAAATAAAGAAATAATTAATAAATAGGAACTTTTTATCTCACAATTATAACATTTATAACTCGCATTGTTTATGTCTCGCAATTCTGAGAAAAAAGTCAGAATGAATGGTAAGATAAAAAGCTGCAAATTACCTTTATTTTTCATTCCATGGTGGAAACAAGCTGCCATAATGACACAAGTGAATAAACGTAATGTAACCTACTAATAAATGTCATCAATGCCAGATAAACTTTTATTAAATTGTAATCTATTTAAAATCAGCCTTCACCTTTTTTGACTGCATCTGATTATGAGGCATTGTTCTTGTCCGTCATGCATTTATTTGTACTATTTGTCATGTGTGTGATTTTGTATAATTCCATTGTTTTTCATTATGTCTAAATATATAATAAATAGATTCAGACGAGCAGTTTGCGGTTTTCTGCCTTTATTGAACATTACACTGCATTTGGTCCGTTTTGCAACATGATTCAATTAAAATCACAGCACTATACATACATGCACGCTTGAGATCTTTTATAAGGCTGAATCCAGATTTATTCATTCAGAGTAGGCGGGGAGGAGCTCTGGGAGGAGCTGAGTACATTTATTCTAACGTCACACAACAGCAATTTGACTAGGAGCAATTGCAATTCAGATATCTTAAACTATAATTGTGACTAGTCAAAACTGAATTATATCTCTAATTACATTTGTGGATGTATGACGTGCTATTGAAGATATCTATAATTACAGATATCTTAAATGGAGTTTTGACTAGTCATAAAGTATTTAGAGATATCTCTAATTCGAATACTTACTAGTGCAATTATAATTTCAGATATCTCTAATTGTCATTGTGACTAGTCAAATTATAATTATGACTCTCCGAATTACAATTGTGACTATCCAAAATTATATTTATGGATAGTCAAAACAAAGTTTTAAATGTTAAAACAGCTTGCCATAGGTAAGGGTATGTGGGAAATTCATATAAAACCTTATGGCCCGGTTTCAAATGGGGCTTAGCCTAAACCAGGACTAGGCCTTAGTTAAATTAAGCAACTTTTACAAAAATGCCTTAGAAGAAAAAATTAAGGAGTGCATCTTGACACAGAACAATGACACTGACATATTTTAAGATATGTCAGAGCAAGATATTTTCAGTTGAGACAGCTCAAACATGTATTTTAGTCTGGTACTATCTTAAGCCTTGTCTGTGAAACCGGGGGTATGTGTTATAAATTTTCAGGTGTAATGTTTGTTGTTACCAATATTGAGCTTTTAATGTTACTGTAGATTAGACCACATAAGTTCTTTTTTTTTTTTTTTTTTTTCTAACAATTTCTAACCTTTTGTCCAATCTCTAGTCACATTTTCAAAACTCTAAACACAATTAGCACATCCGTCTGTTGTGACCATAACACAATTTGTGTTGTTTTCACACAAAATAGTCAACTACCATGTTTCAAAAATGCTTACATTTTCATTTCATACAAGCTTACCCAAAACCAAAATCAAGGATCTTTTTAGTCTTATTTACAAATGCTTAAACACAGCATGTCAGAAATGAAGACCTAATGTTCCAAACCTTAAATATAGTATAATGCTTCTACATCTGCCACAACAGCAGCTCAAAATGATTGAAAAAAATCTTTCTATATAAAATATTGTAACAACTGATAAGCATTTTTAAGTAACAGGTCACTGAAATATTTAGAAATAGCTGATTCCAGTCTCATTAGGAGGAATAGTCAGGAGTTGAACCTCTTTCCATTACATCAACAACATAGAACATTTGAAATGTAGAGTTTGTATTTATTTAATAAAATGTGGTTTTGGCCAGAAAATTAACTATTTGGCTAATTGTGTGATATACGTGTGTTGCTCTGTTAAGAGTTTAGAAAAAGTAGGCCTACTTTAAGTACTGGTAAACGCTTGTTAGCAATTGAAAAAAACTGCAACAACACTGTCGGGAAAACAGCTCCGCCTCATGACAGGAAAAGGAGGCTTTCTGGACTAGGATGAAGAAATTGACTCATTCGTTTTGAACAGTTCATTTTAAAGAACCGGTTCACAAAATCGATTCAGTGATTCCTTTACATCATCGCGCATTGCGTCACACACCGTGACATCCTGCAGTGTATAAGAAAGAACATAAATATAATTTGTATTCACAATGCTAAAATTAATGTATTTCTCTTGGCTGAAAAGTGTTTTTTTTTCAAAAGAACGGCTCTTTTTAAATATTTAGTCAGTTTTAAGAAGCCAGCTTGGGGGCATCGCAGTTTATCCTGGAAATAATCACTGGGAGGAATGATGAGGTGAGATTTGTAGTCAAATAATTAAAACTCAGATATCACACAGCAATATCTGAGTTTGAATTATTCTGAAATATTGATTATTACCTCATTTGTCATGTGTGGACTATATTCCATAGGGTTGCATAACATCCCTCTGCTTAGACAGTGACATCACTATTTTGGATTTACCTTTAGTACAAAGTGTGTGTATGTGTAAAGCTACGTTGACTTATGTTATTCATACAATACCTACTCACAAATAAACATCAAAAACAAAGCCGGCTGCAATAAATTTCTGAGCAAAACAGCTTTTACTACAAACACTTCCACACAAGAACATTGTTGTCACACAAGAACATTTTGATAGAATACAAAAAATATTTAAAGTTTTAAATATACTGTAGATAAAATTAGAATAAATAAAATGGAAATGTCTACATACAGTCCACTATTACTGGCGATGTGGTGGGCCCAGTGGGGTCAGAGGCTGCTGTGGCTGCAGTTGCACTTGATGTGGAGGCAGAGGAGGCAATGGACACATCAGTCTGGCTCTGCTCTCAAACCTGTGTCCTGCAGTGTTGGGTGTTGAGTCTTCAAATGCCTGTGTAAATTATTTGTTGACCCAGACTTAAATGAAATGACTTTTTGACAAATGCTGCATGTAGCCTTACTGTTTTCTCCGCGAGAAAAGTGCACCCAAATGCTGCTCCTTTTCCTCTGGCTCATTTTCAGACGTGTCACGTGTGTGTCTTCTTCCTTCGAACGACCCGCTATTACTGACGTTGGCACTGAGACAGAGAGGCACTCGCACGTGTTTTTTTTTTTTTTAAACTCCGCTCCTACCCAATGACAGAGGCACGCAGGATTTTTTTCCACTGGAGTACTCAAGTGAAGGATGCGTGCACAACTATCATCATGCTGTTAGGCAGTAGCCCCTCCCCCTATAACTGTTCTGTCTCGCGGAGGAGCTAATTTGTGTGCATCTGTGTGAAACACGCATAGGAAAAAAAGAACGACAGAAAGAACGGCTCCCCCCCAGCCGCGACTCGGCTCCCATCGTTCATGTTTATGAGCCGTTCAAAAGAATCGGTTCGTTCGCGAACGTCACAACTCTACTTATTAGGCAGACTGTCTGCTATTGGAGGAAGGCGGTTTACGGTTCAGTGAGTCACTTTTGTGAGAACCGTTCGAACCGATTCAGTCTGATTCGGGAATGAATCTTTGGCTGCATACTGTTTTGTGAACTGGATCAGAAGATTCTTTGAAAATGTCCGAATCAAAAGAACAATTCATTAACTGACGTCGCTGTTTTGGGCCTGTAGGTTACTGAATCACTTCTGCTCGTAAAATTTGTTATTTTCCTGAAATCTAGTGACTGCACTCTGGACTGTTAGGCACAAGGTAAGTCTGAGTTGTTTCTTAAGAGCTTTCTGAAATATGTAATACTGCAAAAGTATAAATTCGGTGTCGCTGGTAGATGTTTATACACAGTTTTCTTTTTATTTTGGTCGAAAGGAAAACTTCCGCCGCCATCAATACCCTGTCAATAATCAAATTTATTCTAGAATGTTTGTGAAGGATTCTGTTAAGATCGGGTCAAGTTGTCACATCTGAATTCAAACGTATATTACCCAAATTATTCTTGTATGTAGCAGGTTGTCACATGTGCTTTTAATGTTAAATATAGTTTATAGATTAAAAAAATTATGTTGGACAAAGTAGTGGTTACCGGTTTCATTTTTGCAGTTGACTGAATTTTATCATAATTTTTGTTTCAATTTTGCTTGAGAAAAACAAAATATGTGATGAAATATGGCTTTTTAACTTTTTTTTTTTTTAAGTGTCAGTAAATAGCATTGTGGCACTTTATCCTTTATACCAGCTGTGATGCACTAGAATGGTAATTTGCTTGTCTTTACAGGACGTTTGGCCTTTATCACCTGTTGGAAGGCTGAAGTCTGCAGCATGTCTCTGACAATTTCTAAAGGTGAGGGTTTGACGGTCATCACCATCGCCTCAAACCCAAAGAGCAAATGGCCCGTTCTGTGTCAGGTTTTGAGTTTTCTGTGCTGCAGTCCAGTGTATTCTGTGTCTCAGAATATGAAAAGGAAGCTGACGAACATCCACACAGCTCTTGGGGTGAATTAAACAAACTGTCTGTTTAATACAAGACTTTCATTACAAGACTTCTGTCATTTTAAGTCGCTGCTTAATTTTTGAGGTGTATGAATAAAAATCTATTTTTTTATGCCGTAGACTATGCAGATAATAGTTGGAGTCATCAATATTGTGATTGGGATTTTGGTTCGAAGCTCTGGGATATGGAACAACATTACAGAACTTGGGGTTGCTTTCTGGATCGGTGGTGTGGTAAGAATTTGTCTTATTCTGCTCATTTTTTATTTTTCTAAACCATTACATGTGTAATGAGTGAGTCTATATATTAAATTTATCAGTATCAAATATGAGAGGATGAGAAGGGAGAGATCTACTGTAAAATTCATGTGCAAATGTCATGTTTATATTCATATTGGTTCATATTTGTGTCATATGTTTTTGAAAAAAACAAGATGTAGTTACTCAAAAAATACTTAAATTCCTTTCCTTACACCTTATATGCGAGTGTAGGCATCTTAATAATTTTCAAACAAAAAAGAAAACTGCACATACACACATGTAGCGAACATTTCTTCACCAAATATTAACAATATTTGAAAGCAAAAATGTTTTAAAAATTGTTTTATTAGTGTAATGGTTTGATAAGTTTTAAATAAGATTTCTTTGTCTTTATTTACACTACCTGTTGGCACAAAAGCATCAAGATGAATTTTATTGAAATTGAACGCAAGTCATTGTTTGAATCGCATTTATTGTTTATTCATTTATCTTTTATTTATGAAGGTAGATCCTGATAATAAATTAGTGTTCTGTTATTGACTCATATATTGCTTTTATTTTTTGGGGGGGAGCAGATAGTGTTTAGGACTTTTTATTCATGCACTTTCATAGAATTTGATTTGCTAGTGTTTTATGTCATCATTGTGACGAATGCAATGTATTTTGATGATTTTGTTTAGGATAACATGAAGATCTGATGGCTCACAAAACCTAATTTACACTTTTCATTACAATGACTATGTTTGGACGCACAGAGGTTTTTAATTGTTTTCTTTTTAGACCCTTGTAATTGGAATCATGACTATTCTTGCAACTAAGTTTCCCAGCCCTTTTCTGGTACGTGCCTATCAAAGCCATATCATACATTTTATCAGTGTTTTTGGAAGTTATGCTGAGCATCACCAGTTTATATTGTTGTGTTGTACAGCTGGTCATCGCAGTGATTCTGAATGTAGTCAGTGCTGCACTGGCTATCACAGCTGTTGTGCTGTATTCAGTGGACCTGGCAAATGGAAATGGTCTATATTGTGACACCAGTTATTACACGTCTTACGGCTCTGCTGCAACACCTTCCCCTGAACAGATGAGGAACACTGAGATCTGTATGCAGTACAAGTATCTCAATAAGGTAATGTTCTTTTTTCCTTTTATTTATTAGATTGTGTCGGATCAAAAGTTGGGGAAGCTATTTTAGTTTGTGGGTTTAGTTCGAGGGTTCTTGAATTAAATAATTTCAGATTGGATTAGAGCTGATTGTTCTGTATTTCTTATAGGCCTTATTGACCATTACTTTCCTCAAATGACACTCTGCTCTTTACCCACCTCTAGATGATCTTCGGAGGACTAGATATCATGATGATAGTGCTGTCGGTCCTTCAGCTCTGTGTGACCATCAGTTTCTGTGTTTTGACTGGGAAAGCTTTGTGCAAGAAGGATGAAGATGTAAAGGTACTGTATCATCAGCACTATTGCAACAATCAATCAGTCAAATCCACTGTGATCGTGAGAGTTTCAGAGAGCTCTGTGTGTTCATGATTGTTTGTGGTTTTGCAGTCGGTGGAGGATCCAGAACTTCACAAGCCGCTCCTGGAAGACGACACTGCTGGTGCTGCATGTTAGAGAGACAAGATATAAAGCAACAAATATATACAGTACATACAACACTTCTCAATATAGAGATGATTTCCTATATGTTTATTCTTATTGGGTGTTTTCCTTAAACGTTTGGTTACTGCTATAAAATAAGGGGCTGCTTTTTGAAATAAATGAATTGAGTACTTTGGCATCATCATTATATATATATATATATATATATATATATATATATAACACCTCTTGACTATAGTTCCTTTTATATTAAGTTTAAAATGCGTACAAGTTTGCATTATTTGTCTCCGTTCAAAACTGACCTTAGATGGAGCAGGTTTTCACCCCAATCTGACATTTAAAGCAATAGTTCACCCAAAAATGAAAATTTACTCACCCTCAGGCTATCCAAGATGTAGATGAGTTTGTTCTGTCATGGGAACAGATTTTTAAGCATTACAGAAATGTAGCATTAGATCACTTGCTCAGCAATGGATCCTGAATGGGTGCTGTCAGAATGAGAGTCCAAACAGCTGATAAAAACATCACAATAATCCACAAGTAATCCACACCGCTCCAGTTCATCAATGGCCTTAGGGTGAACTTTTCCTTTGAGAAAGTGCATCCTAAGAACACAGTTCTCCAATTCAAAATCTGCGTGAGTATTGAGCCTGAATGTAGTGAAAATATCTCTTTTTCAAGTATATTGAAAGTCTTTTGATTACATAAAGATAGAAAACATTTCAGAACAACGACTTAAAAGTAATATCTTTTTGTGGCCATATGCACGATTTCACCACCAGATGGTGTTAAGATGCTTGAGTTTTAAGCAGATCATTTGCCTTTGAAAGAGACATAACTTTGCCAAGGCTACCATACAGAATTGTGTGATAAACATTAAGTAAGACGAAATTCCACCATTAGTACTTAACTCTAAATATTAAAATTGAAAAGCCATTTCACAACATATAGGAACTAATTATCTGTATATGTGGCCATTCTCTCTTTCTGTCTAGTTTTCTGTGGTATTACCATGTGAATATGTAAGCATTCCTTGATGGCTGGGATTACATTTAACTAAATTTGCTGCCACTTTTGACACTGAAAAGATTAATATGTGAAAAAAATCATTTTGATTGTATAATCACAGCACCTGACATTTCTTTTGCTGTAATGACCGTCTCACTGTCCTTCTTATTATAAGACTTATTAAAGACAAAAAAAAAAAATATTGATCTGAGTTATTTTTGTGAGAAGATGTGAAATGATACCAGAGGCATGAAACTGTAAACTAGCGCATTTACCTGTGCTTTCTCCCACACTCATTAGTTGCTGTTACTGGGAGGTCAGTGGTCTTGATCAGGAACAAACATATCAAGGTAGTTGTTTTTAGATTTCATTCCACATGTATGTCTGCAGTCGAGCTTCAGTGGGATTACAGTGATGCTGATTCACTGGGTGCCACTTCTGTTCCTTGCAGGAGATTCACTCATTTAAAGCAGCTGAAACCGTCAGCAAGAGTCAGAGCTTCACATTAAAGTTTTTTCATATGCATACAAAGACATTTATCCTTGCTGTGACATAGTTTTCATGTTCAGTTCATTCACAGCTGCCTGATACTTTTACATCCATGTGATGATGTAATGATTTACACTGTCTGTGTGCTTTGTGATCTTATTTATACAGTCCAGATGGATTTTAAGTTGTTGAAGTTTTGCATGAAGAAATGGATAGTTTTTCTTTGCTTTTTTATAAGCCGTTTTCCTTTAATCAGAATCAGCTTCTGTCGTTGGTGCCAGAGGGGACAGCATTTATAAACACAGAATGACATATTTACAGTTAAAAGGGCACATAATAGTGTGTGTACCATGAGTTTAGAAGGTAAGAGTCTGTTCAGATATTATAAAAATAAGTAAATATGAATTGACAAAGTCTATATACTGCATTTTTTTAAGTAGCACAATGGCACTCAAGAAAAATATGACCTTTTAAGGAAAAAAAAAATTCTTATATCAGGATGTTTTGGTTCCCAGCGCACTATGTTTTTATATTTTCATGGCATGACAAACCTATCAAATGTTCTCTTTGAAACAAAATAGGGTGTGTAAATATGTAATGCCAGGATGGATTTTCATTTTGGGTGAACTATCCCTTTAAGAGTGTGTGTTTGATGGATTAGTTTTTGACTATAAGCCTACTGACAGTAAGCTTGATATTCCAGGCTAAAATGAACAAAAACCATTGACGTTGATTAGTCATTTTAAAAATTAAATACAAAATCTGTTTGCTTTTTGTCATGTATATGCTATATTACCTCTTGAGTTCGGTCATTTCCAGATCTTCTGACCAACAGCCATGGGTTCCTCCATTTACTCTTTATGTAAACATTTATCCTTTTTGTATTCACCCGTACAGAAGTCACATAGATTGAAATAAATATATTTTCATATAGTTAAATATCTTAAATTCAAATAGAAGAAAATATTTTATAAAATATACTGTATGTAAATATATTTTGAAATAGTAAAAATTTGATTTGGCTACTTAATATTTTTCACATTAAGTGTAAATATATTTTTATTGGAAATATTTACATATTAATAAATAGAATACAAACAACATTTGGACACTGAAAAACTAAAACTCTCTAAATGTAACTTAAAAACATTGACAATATAAATTGACAAAGAGTACATTAACACCAGTTCAGCATGAACAAGCAAAACTTTATTTTGCATTATGCACAAATATGCAAGCCTTAGTAGGCATTCAACACACTGAATTTAAATTTAAGAGCTACCATTAACAATGCACAATTTCTCAGCTAATTACATGATCCCCTATTCAACCCGAAGCAAGCATTGTAATACATCAGCTAATCAGGCCCTTAACCAACCCACTGCCAATAATTAATTGGAAATCATATGCAAAAAATAAAAACAAAATCATGCCTGGGCTTCTTTCATTGCAGGTTACATCGTTATGCCAGTAGGTGGGAGCAAGGGACGGTCTTAACGAGTTAGTTAACCACTGAAAGAATACTTTGACAAAGATATCACTTATGAATAGATGCATTATAGCAAACCAAGTTTAATGACTCTCACACCTAACATACAGCATTATGGTCATTTCACACTGCCACAAAAACAATAAAAAAAAAAACACCTTGTTTTGTTTGGTCAGTGCAGTCACCCTGTTGGAGTATGGCAAGTGTGAAATGGCTTTTAGGTGCTTTAATATTTAAGCAATTAACAATTTTTAAATAACATACATTCCCTATTTTTGCAATATTCAAGTATTAATTATATCTACGATCAAGTAATATCTGCATGCAGCTAACTCTGAAGAGATCACAATATGCTACTAGACAGCAATTCTTGGGAGTGAGAAGTCTGGTGTGGAGGGTGGATCTGAATTCGGTCCAGGTCGTCACCACAGCTCTTGATTATTGGTCTTCACGAACAGCCCTGAAATACAAGTCAAACATTAACAATGATTGTTATAAATATAATGTGAAGCTTTTACATCTACAACGCTCATTTTGAGCTTGGTGGTGAAGTGCAGAAAATGTAAAATGTAAATCGGAGCGGTTTCAACTGAAAGAAACTTGCATTGATTGATCTTTAAATATATCAGTGCCTGTGTTTTGTCTCAAGATGCACACCAGTAATGTTTTTAAGGCAGGTTTATAAAAAAATTACTCAAATGCCCTAATTGAACTATGTCCTAATCCTGGCTTAATCTAAGCCCTGTCTGTGAAACCGGGCCTTAAAGTTTTGAAAAGCTTACTTATAATTCCCACCTTCACCATCCATCTAGCATGGCAGATGATGACCATTACACTTTGAAGTGAGGCGCAGTCACAGTACTCGGTTCGGTTTTACCATTTCAAAACTTTTGTCATCTGGGTCTCATTTTGAATTATGTTGTACCCCTCTGTAGGTTGTAGTGTCCTCAATACAGTGTTAAAGGAGATGGTCTTGTAAGACATACAGGACTCAAAAAAAAAAAAATTATATATATATATATATATATATATATATATAAAAATAATATTTGAGGTTTTACTTACTAGTCAGATGGTTTATAGTGCTTTGGAGATGTTCTTCGACAAGAGGTCCCCTCCAACTATGCTGCACGGCCATCAGCATGGAAGAATATAGGAACATAATCTGTCACAGAGCCAACTGTTACGGGGCGAACGAGACGTGAGGATCCATATGCAAGGCTTTATTCCAAGATGCGGTCACATAAAAGGCAAGAGTCAAACAATGGCAAACAGGTAGAACACAGGCAAGGCAAAGAATATTCCTAGGGCTAGCGTGGGTCTACGATCAGTGAACAATATCCAGAGGGATTGACATGAAGGTTAATCCAAATAACACAAGCAATAGTCCAGACGAAGTACAGACACAGTCCGAAACAGCAGGCAAAGGGTTAATCCAAGATACACAGGCAGAAGATCAGGAACCAGACAACACGAAATGACTAGACTTAAACTAGGACCAGAAACTTGGAATGGCTACACTCAACAATACTCAGCAGTGAGAAAGAGGAAGTCCAAGGCTTATAAAGCGTGTCTTACTGGATTCAGCTGTGTATGTGTGATCAGTGCATTCAGCTGTGTGTGTGTAATCAGTGCAATGGATGATGGGAACTGTAGTCCGGAGTGACATGTAAGAAACAGTCTGTGAGGTGTGAGAATCAATATGATGGAGAGGCAACCTCTTGTGGCAGTCGGACGGAAGGCCACGAACCGGATTCGTGACACCAACAATATTAGAGATAAACTACAGCACAGGTGAAATGCAGAAAAGAGAAAGAATAATGTACAGATCATACAAAAAAAATCTTAAGAAACGAGAATTTACATTTTTAGGTTTTAAAGATGCATGATGATATAGGTGAAATATATTGTGAAAAATGCATAGGAAGTTATTTAATAAGCTTTCTCAGATCACCTGTGTTTCCTATATCTCTCAGCAGCTCCCATTAGAGGTTTTTTTTTTCTAATGCTCCTAAGATCACAGTAGAATTTTTATCAATATTTGTCTACAATGAAAGATAAAAACGTCCATTTTAGTTCATGTAAGTGGATTAATAGTACAGTGCAATATTTAGGTTAAATTAATTAGCTTATTTCAATTCATCCATTAACAAATTGCCAGCAAAACATTTACAAAGCTATCAAAACCACTCATCTACACGTAATATGTGATTAAAATCCCAAACTTTCATAAATAAGAGCTCAAATCTATAGCTAGCTTACCTCTTATAGTCAGGGGCGGTTCTAGACCGCAGATGGGCCACTTGTGCTTTTAGGGGGCACAATTTTAAAATTAATCTTAACCTACTTTAAGTATTATTCATTCAGTCATTTTTCACCATGTCATGTATCACTGCATTCTCTGGAAGTAATCTATAACAATTTCAACTAAACTCAATATTTCATCATGTTTCATTTATTTAACAAATGATTTTGTATTGTAGTGTCAGGGGCATCATGCACTCATTATTTTTGAGGGGGCACGAGTGAGGGGGCTCTCATGCTTGTCTTGTGAAACACAGCAGCCACAATACCACTGTATAACTTATAAGCTTATGTCCCTACTGAAAAAAAACAAAACAATAAAACCCATCACAGAAAATTTTAATGGTTTACACTAAAAATACCATTACAAACATTACAAACCATCAACATTTAACCATTAAAAAATGGTTTTCTGTAGTGTGTTTTGGGACATATTCCATTAGGATTTATTGGTTTTAACAAGCCACCAATAGAAGGCAACCAATTACCAGTAGAGACCAACAGGCACCATTACAGTTTACAGTAAAACCAATACAAGTCCCATTATAACCAGTAAAACCATTACTAATTTTGTAATGGTTTCTATTGTTTTTTTTTCCGCAGGGGTTTTATTTATTTATTGAAAATTTTTATTCGATATATCCATAAAATATATCATGAAATATCTCGATTCTCAAATATGTGTAAGTAAATGCATTTTGCACCTTTATAGATTATGTTATTTGGTCTATAAAGGGCGATTAAGTAAAGTAGCCTAATACTGTAATCTATTAACTACGCATAAAAGCCTGTCTTTTTACTCAAGTACCAGATATGGGTGTCATGCCATAAAATAATTTTAATACGACTTTGTATTTAATGTGAATTTAATAAAAACATTGTAAGTTACTAATTAGCCTATAACATTTTCAGTGTACAAAAAGAGAGCAAAGAACGTTTACAATATCAAAGAACATTTTCACATTTCCAGCGAGTTCAAGCACTCTCAAAAACTCCCATAATAATGTCTAAAGCTGTTTACACTGTGAAATTACTATCTTACTTACATTCATACATCTTCACTTTGTTGTTTCTGATGAGTGTGGTGGAACTATGATCTCACTTTGTAGGCAAAAACCCGGAAGCGAGTGCATTTTAGCACCTCTGGTTCCATTGTCCCAGAGTCAATGTGTTTTTTGAATGGGATTTTGGTTAAATCCCTTAAATAAGGTCCGTGGTTCACACAGGCTCAAGATACTTTCACGTTTTATTCTACGACATAAAACACACCAGTTACACCCCACTCGTGATTTTTTAAAACTGTTACGTTTCTTAAAAAAGACGGTTGCTAACAAGTTGCTAAATGGGACTACAGGCGCTGTCGGAGACATTCAACGTCATCACACCGAACAGTTTATCAATTTACAGTATTTTCCAGGGGAGGCCAGCAAGATGGTGGCGATGTAGGCGGTTGTGTGTTTGCTCTACAGGGAAATAAAGGTGAAGTGGTGATATAACCAACTGCTTAAACTGGTGATAACGTGGACATAAGTGAAAAAGTCATATGTGACCCTGGACCACAAAACCAGTCTTAAGTGTCAATTTTTTGAAATTGAGATGTATTCATCACCTGCAAGCTGAATAAATAATCTTTCCATTGATGTATGGTTTGTTAGGATCGGACAATATTTGGCTGATATACAACTATTTGAAAATCTGAGGGTTGCAAAAGAATCTAAATATTGAGATAATCGCCTGTAAAGTTGTCCAAATGAAGTTCTTAGCAATGCATATTACTAATCAAAAATTAAGTTTTGACATATTTACTGTAAGAAATTTACAAAATATCTTCATGGAACGTGATCTTTACTCAATATCCTAATGATTTTTGGCATAAAATAAAAATGGATCATTTTGACCCATATGTTTTTTTGGCTATTGCTACAAATATACCCCAGCGACTTAAGACTGGTTTTGTGGTCCAGGGTCACATATAGTTCCCTTTTGACATCTTTATGAATGGGAAAGCATGGCTTTAAAGCACGACAAGACTTTTTAGAAGATCTCAGTGATCGAAACTACCGAAGCAACCTCGAAACAAATCAAGAGTCTGACAGCGACGGTGCAACAGCTTATTGTGGATGTCGGCGTTCTTAAAGAGGCTCTTAATAATCTGGAATCAGAGGTCCACGCTTTGAGAAAGGAAAACAAATCATTGAAAGCAAGTGTACAGGAATGTACCGTTACAGTTGGAGATGGTGTATAAAGTTGCATGGCGTTGTGGAAAAAGATGGAGAGGATGTCTGAAGCATGGTTCTTAACATACTAGACAAGATCGCTCCTGGAATCGGAGACAGGCTCCAGGACAGTGTGGACCTGGATCGTCTGGGACCGAAACGAGCGGATGGTAAGGCCAGATCGATCATAATCCTCTTCGCTATATGGCCTCTCGTGAAGAAAGCTCTTTTACTTTGATTGATGGGAAGCAAGTCTTCTACTCGGATGTTACCTAAGCTAAGTTACTGCACTGGCTACCTCTCTCATGCAGTGCTCTAAAAAGTTTGACAACACTATCTGCATAAAAACTCTTAAGTTGTGTGTAACATGGAATTTTTTTATGTTTGATCCTCCTTAATTGTTGTCAACCTTAATATTAACCTTGACTTTTTTTCTTTAATTGTTTTTCACCATTGAAGCCATTATATTTTATAGGTTATTAACCACCTCTCCCTTTACATTTAAGGTAAAACTGAAGAAAACTATTATTTTGCTGTTATCGTTTAAATTGTTTGGTGGTTCTTCTTATGGAGTACAAGTTCAAATCTTTGTCTTTTGTAACATTGAATGTTCGAGGTTTGCGGGACAGTGTGAAAAGCTATTTTTTATTTTGTAAAAGAAGTGCAGCTGATCTTATCTTTCTTCAAGAAATTCACCGCAGGGGAAACGGATGTTAGGTTTTGGAGGAATCAATGGGGAAACTCAATTTTCTTTAGTCATGGTAGCAATCACTCGGCTGGGACTGCTATTATGTTACACCGTTTTAAAGGAACTGTTTTAGAAACTTTGAGCTCTGATGAAGGCAGATGGGTTATTACCGTAATCAAACAAGATAATGCCACCTTCATAACTTGCTATGTATATGGTCACAACTCTCGTGCATCCAACAAAGTAATGTTCTCTCATCTAGTGGATAAACTTAGGAAAGTAAATCAAAAATATATTGATGCTTATTTTATTCTAGGAGGAGACTTCAACGAATGTATGGATGATTATCTGGATAGATAGATTTGACGGTGGAATGAATAATGATTTAATTTTTTCTCTTTGCACAGATCTCTCCCTGACTGATTCATGGCAGTTCTTTAACCCTTATACGAAGGATTTTACCTGGTCAAATAAAACTTTATCTCTTAGATCTAGGATTGATTTATTTTTGATTTCTTGTTCTATCCTCAGTTACATAAAATATATTTCTCACACCATTGCCCCCTTATCAGATTATAAATTAGTTTGTATAAAGATGAGTGACATCCATGATAATCCGAGACTCAGGGGCTATTGGAAACTTAATAATAAAAGATCAAAAATTGAATGATAGTATCATCAAGCTAATCAAAGAATTATTCACAGATTTAAATGGAGATTATAAAACATAGAACATGGGAGTTCTTCAAATATAAAGCTATAAAAAAGAAGTAAAGAAATTAAAAAGGGTAAACATCAAACTGATTCAGAGTTGGCTAATAAACTTAATGCATTACTAGCTAAAAGTAAAATTACAGAAGAGGATCATTTAGAAATAAAAAGGTTAAATTTGGAGCTTGATGAAGCCTAGGTTTGGCTAAAGGTGCATATACAAGATCTCGTGCAAGATGGTTGGAGGAGGGGGAAAGAAATTCTAGCTTTTTTTTTGCCCTGGAAAAAAGAAATGGTCAGAGGAAAACTCTCTCCGCACTTAATATTGACGGAATCATTTCCAAAGACCAAAAAGTAATATCAGATTTTGTTGCAAATTTCTATAGCAATCTTTTTACCTCTAATTTCAACTATAATATTTCTGAAAAATGTATTGATTTAGTTAAACACCATATTAAAGTTATTGATCTAGAGTATAGTCAAATCTGTGATTCTCCTTTATCAATTTATGAAATTAAGCAAGCTCTACATAAAATGAAAAAAGGTAAATCCCCTGCGATCGATGGGCTTTGAGTTGAATTTTATCTCCATTTTTGTGAGTTTATTAAATTGCCTTTATTTCATATGTATGAGGAATGCATCAGTCAGGGAGATATGACCGCTACTATGAAACAGGGAGTCATCTCTCTCATACCTAAACCTGACAAGGATCCTTTGGTAATCGATAATTGGCGACCTATTTCTTTGTTAACATTAGATTATAAAATATTAGCCTCTGTATATGCTAAAAGATTAAGTTATGGTTTAGACAATATTATTTCAGAATCTCAATCTGGATTCATGAAAGGCCGTCACGTTTCTAACAACATAAGATTAGTACTGGACTTGCTGGATTATTCAGATGGTCTCATACTCTTTCTTGACTTTCATAAAGCTTTCGACTCCATAGAACACAAATTTCTTTTTCGTACTCTAGAATTATTTGGATTTGGTTATGCATTTATAGAGACTGTAACCATGCTTTATACAGGTATTAACAGCTCAGTGATTACATATATCGCAAAAGTGTTTTAAATTTACAAAGAGACACCAACTGGTTTAGCTGCAGTTTCATTTGAAGAGAGTTCCAGTCTGACGGCAGCATATTCAAATGCAGTTTTACCTAAATTAGTTTGTGCTGAAGGTACATGAAGATTATAAAAAGACTGGGAACGCAATTAATAATTAACAACTACTTTTTGGTGAATCAAACAACAGAGATAGGATGGCAAAATTATGAGAAATATTGAAAACTTGAGTTAACTCTGTAGCCTACTTCTGTTGTGGGTGGTCTCCAGCTTCAGCAGATTTTTGAGTTTTCTCAACTTGTCGTTTTAAGTTTATACCGCAGTTGCCAACTCTCCCGAGACAAATAAGCAACCGCAGCTTCAAAAACAAGCCCAATATTTTTTTTGATGATTTATTATCATCAATATTATTTATTATCAATTATTTATTACCAATAAATGAGCCTGCAACATATTACACTGAAACCACTCTTTTATCTGAAAAGCAAAAACAGAAGCTATTTTACAAAAATTTGCAAACTGCAGCAAAAGTGGGAACAAAACTCGTCTCCAATCACCTGTGAGCAGAATAGGATTGGAGAGATGGAAAAGGAGAAAAGCACAAGAGCTTCAAAGGGGAGCTGTAACATAGCCACATATTCATAGCCTAAAATATATAGGGGTCATTCTATAGAAATGTCAAGTTTTCTGTCCCTAGCCTTAGAAATATTACACTTGCAAAACACTTGGTTACAATTTTTTTTTTTTTAAATATATTTTAAAATGAAACAATGGAACAATATTTGAACACCTTCTTGAGCCATCAATGTGGCAATATTTGTTTTTAATTAATTATAAAGAATTCCAAGCACCACAAAACTGCTCGTCCCCATAGCCTTATACAGAGGGAAAGTGCTTTATTTTGAGGTCAAAAACAGGTTTTTCTTCCATTTAAAATAAAATAATGTATACATAACTATCAAATAAATGACATATAAAAAAATGTCATAAGAAAAATATATAAAATATTATATTAAAAAAGAAAACATTATATAATATTATTAAAAAGATTATAAAAAAGATTTTAAAAAATCATTAAGCTGTCATTTATGTGTATTCATGAAGTCAAAAGGTAATCTAATATTGTGATTTAAATAATAATAAAAAAAGAAATACATTTTAAGACATCTTGCTATACCAGGCTATTCGAACCAAATGTATTTACTCAGTATTAGGATATGACTACTTGTTTTTTATTACAGCCCGTGATAATTAATACATTACAAAAACATTATAAAAATTAGGCTAAAAGAAAGTCATCCCACTCCTCTACAGTACGTCTACTTCTATCATCGCTTGGATTACAGCGTCACGCGCCTTCTTTTTGAATGTGATTTTTCTCCAGTGAGGGGGCGGAACATATGGCAAATTACGCCACAGCACTTATATTATTGCACTGGTTGGCTATTAACTGCGAGCAGACATAGTGTCAATCAATGCATTGGAGAATACTGCGAACATAAATAAAGAAGCTAAGTTGCTTGTCAGATTTCCCTAACAAGCAACTATATTTTTTTAAATAAGCCCAAAAAACCGCAACCCGCGACCAGGGATTTTTTCCCACAACTTTACAAAAAAAAAAGCCCAAAGTCGCGTATAATACGCGGACTTGGCAACTGTGGTGGTCTCCAAGAGAACACAAGTCAGCCAGCGCGCACCGCTGTGCGTGTTTCAGCTCTGACTCATCTGAACTCCTCTGATTGGTCCTTGCATTCATAAGCTCAACAGAATCGTATGTGATTGGTTATAATGCGCAGTGCTTTAAAAACGTGCGTGTCTGTGGCTCTGTGCCAGCCAGCGAATGCAGATTTTAATTTAGCAGCTGGTGATGCTAAATCCCCCACCCCCGCCCCCAGAACCGCCCCTGCTTATAGTTAGCTAGAAGAATTTCTGTTTAACAATGTCGGGAAAACAGCTCCGCCTTATGACTGGAAAACGAGGCTTTCCAGATGGAGAAACAGTTCATTTTAAAGAACCGGTTCACAAAATCGATTCAGTGATTCCTTTGCGTCCTCGTGCAATGCGTCACACAATGTCCGTGACATCCTGCATTGTATAATTTGTATTCACAGTGCTAAAACGAATGTATATCTCTTGGATGAAAAGGTTTTTGTATGTGTTAAAGATAATATGCAGGAATTCTTTGTTATTAGGCAGACTGCGTGAAGGAGGCGGTTTACGGTTCAGTGAGTCACTTTTGTGAGAACCGCGCGGACCGATTCAGTCTGATTCTTAAACGATTCTTTCAGAAGATTCTTTGAAAATATCCGAATCAACAGAACGAACAGACGTCGCTGTTTTGGTCCTGTAGCTTATCAGATCTGATAGTTCTTTTTTGCTCCTAAAGTTTGACATTTTCCTGAAATCTAGTGACTGCACTCTGGACTGTTAGTCCCAGGGTAAGTCTGAGCTGTTTCTTAAGAGCTTTCTGAAATACGTAATACTGCAAAAAATATAAATCCAGCGTCACAGGAATTAGATGTTTAGTTTTCTTCAGCTTTTCAAAACTTCCGCCATCAATACCCTGTCAATCATCAAAATTATTCTAGAATGTTTGAGAACGATTTCTATTAAGATTAGGCCACATTGTCACATTTGAATTCAAAAGTATAACGTCAATTACCCAAATTCAACTAGCAAGTTGGCACATGTGCTTTTAATGTTGCAATTGAATATAGTTTCATTTTCAGTAAATAGCTTTGTGGCACTTTATCCTTGAAGGCTTATTGTGACTACATGCCCGCTATGCCATTATTTGTTAATTGATCTGTATCTTATTGTCCTTGGCAATAGCAGTGTCAAGGCTTTTTTGTTTCTTCTCTAAAGCATGATTTAATCTTGATGTATTTATACCAGCTGTGATGCACTAGAATGGTAATTTGCTTGTCTTTACAGGACGTTTGGCCTTTATCACCTGTTGGAAGGCTGAAGTCTGCAGCATGTCTCTGACAATTTCTAAAGGTGAGGGTTTGACGGTCATCACCATCGCCTCAAACCCAAAGAGCAAATGGCCCGTACTGTGTCAGGTTTTGAGTTTTCTGTGCTGCAGTCCAGTGTGTTCTGTGTCTCAGAATATGAAAAGGAAGCTGACGAACATCCACACAGCTCTTGGGGTGAATTAAACAAACTGTCTGTTTAATACAAGACTTTCATTACAAGACTTCTGTCATTTTAAGTCGCTTCTTAATTTTTGAGGTGTATGAATAAAAATCTATTTTTTTATGCCGTAGACTATGCAGATAATAGTTGGAGTCATCAATATTGTGTTTGGGATTTTGGTTCGAAGCGCTGGGATATGGAACAACATTACAGAACTTGGGGTTGCTTTCTGGATCGGTGGTGTGGTAAGAATTTGTCTTATTCTGCTTATTTTTATTTTTCTAAACCATTACATGTGTAATGAGTGAGTCTATATATTAAATTGATCAGTATCAAATATGAGAGGATGAGAAGGGAGAGATCTACTGTAAAATTCATGTGCAAATGTTCATGTTTATATTCATATTGGTTCATTTAATTTTAAATGCGTAAAACACTTTCCTTACACCTTACATGCGAGTATACGCATCTTAATCATTTAAAAAAAATAGAGTAAAATGTACACACGCATATTAGTAGTAAACATTTCTTCACCAGATATTAACAATATTTGAAAGCAATAACTTCTTTAAAAAATAATGTTTTATTATTATAATGGTAATTATAATAAAGTTTTTAATAAGATCTTTTTTTCTTTATTTACACTACCTGAGCAAGTGGCACAAAAGCATCAAAATGAAATTATTTATAAAGAACATAGATCTAGATTTTTTTGGGGGAAGGTAGCGTTTAGGACTTTTTATTTATGTATTTTAATGGAATTTGATTTGCTAGTGTTTATGTCATCAGTGGTGATGGATCCAGTGCATTTTGATGATTTTGTTTAGCATAACATGAAGATCTGGGGCCCGTTCTTCGTACGTCGCTTATTACATCTGAGATGATTTGAAAAATTCCAGATCTTCTAATCCTGATAACTGATCTCTGGCTAATTTGGTTCTTCAAACGAATTTGCGTATTAGATTAAAATATCTGGATTAAGTTGTCTAAGATTACTACGCGTTCTAGTGTTCCCCGAAAAGGGCAGATGTATCGATCCTCGAAACCACGATCAGCAACGCAGAGATTGGCTGGCGGCAAGACAGCAATTAATGACATCATATCATTAAAATAGACACCTGACGAAAAACTTGACAAATCTCTGGACATTTATAAGGAAACAGCCAAGCGAACAAATTCACAAATTTGTAATTTATTTGTAATTTTTTTTTTTTACATGATTCCCAATTATTTATATTCATTATTTCTAGTATTTGTACAGGCTTTACATTTTTATGTCAATGTTGTAATTAGCAATTCATTTAATTTTATCTCTGAAGCAGATTTCTTATGTGACAGCATTAATTAAAGTTTCTTAGAGATCCAGTTATCTGCATCTCCTGCGCTCCATCAAGCTACTCCCATTATAGCTGTCATCACTCAAATTAACGATTCAGAATTTATAGCTTGTGTGTAAGACTCCAATACAATTATAAAGTAATTATTTCATCACTAATAAATCTTTCAATGAGTAAAACTGGCTGTGTCTACTCTATAGTATTATAGACTACACAACATCGTTGTATTATATTATATTATTATATTGTTATATTATTTTCAAATTAATTTTTAAATTATTATTATTTTAAATTATTGTCCCTGGACCAGTAGGGTACTCTTGTAATGAAGTAGCGGTGGCTAGGGCAGCTTTTAAGTATCAATTCTGCTTAAAAAGATCAAATCTAATCCTGTTTACATAAGCTTACGGACCCGTTGCTATGACAGCAAGTCTAGGATGAGCTTCGAAGAACCAAATGATCCAAGATCAAGCAAAATTGTCTACAATCAAATCCAGCTAACTGAGTTAGCGACGTACGAAGAACGGACCCCTGATGGGTCACAAAACCTATTTTACACTTCATTTCAATGACTATGTTTGGATACTCAGGTTTTTAATGTTTTTTTTAGGTCATTGTAATTGGAATTGTGACTCTTCTTGCAGCTAAGTTTCCCAGCCCTTTCCTAGTAAGTGTCTTTCAAAGCCATAACAAACATATTAGTGTTTTTGGAAGTTATGCTGAGCATCACCAGTTTATATTGTTGTGTTGTACAGCTGGTCATCGCAGTGATTCTGAATGTAGTCAGTGCTGCACTGGCTATCACAGCTGTTGTGCTGTATTCAGTGGACCTGGCAAATGGAAATGGTCTATATTGTGACACCAGTTATTACACGTCTTACGGCTCTGCTTCAACACCTTCCCCTGAACAGATGAGGAACACTGAGATCTGTATGCAGTACAAGTATCTCAATAAGGTAATGTTCTTTTTTCCTTTTATTTATTAGATTGTGTCGGATCAAAAGTTGGGGAAGCTATTTTAGTTTGTGGTTTCACAAGCTATTGGTAATTCAAAGTTATTGCGTGAATCTAATCTTTGTAAAAGTACTTGAAGTGGGTTAGGAGTGCCATATATTTTTAAAATATCTGACTATAGGATTATATAATTTATAATTCAATCAGAGCAGTATTACTCTGGATCAAAAATGGTGCAGGTTCTTGAATTATATTATTTCAGATTGAATTAGAGCGGGTGTTTGTACAGTACTTCATATAGGCCTTATCGACCATTACTTTCCTCAAATGAGACACTGATTTTTACCCACCATTAGATGATCCTCGAAGGACTAGATATCATGATGATAGTGCTGTCGGTCCTTCAGCTCTGTGTGACCATCAGTTTCTGTGTTTTGACTGGGAAAGCTTTGTGCAAGAAGGATGAAGATGTAAAGGTACTGTATCATCAGCACTATTACAACAATCAATCAGTCAAATCCACTGTGATCGTGAGAGTTTCAGAGAGCTCTGTGTGTTCATGATTGTTTGTGGTTTTGCAGTCGGTGGAGAATCCAGAACTTCACAAGCCGCTCCTGGAAGACGCCACTGCTGGTGCTGCATGTTAAAGAAGCAAAATATAAAGCAACAAATATATACAGTACATACAACACTTCTCAATATAGTAGTGAGATTATTTCCAGTATCTTATTAGGTGTTTTCCTTAAACATTTGGTTACTGCTAGTAAATGAAGTGCTGCTTTTTTTTAAAAATGTCTTGAGCACTTTGGCACTATCACATATATACTTAGACGGACAGCACTTCCTGACTATAGTGCATACAAGTTTACTTTATTTATCTCCGTTCAAATCTGACCTTAGATGGAACAGGTTTTCAACCCAATCTGATATTTAAAGCGATAGTTCACCCAGAAATACAAATTTGCTGAACATTTACTCACCCTCAGGCTATCCAAGATGCAGATGAGTTGGTTCCTTCATGGGAACAGATTTTTTAGCATTACAGAAATGCAGCATTATGTTACTTGTTCGCTAATGGATCCTCTGCAGTGAATGGGTGCCGTCAGAATGAGAGTCCAAACAGCTGATAAAAGCATCACAATAATCCACGAGTAATCCACACCGCTCCAGTCCATCAATTAACATCTTGAGAAGTGAAAAGCATTTCTCATTTTCAAGGATATTGAAAGTTTTGCTTACGGAAAGATATAAAACATTTCAGAACACCGTTGGCTTCACTAATAATATATTTTCATTGCTATTTGCACGATTTCACCACCAGGTGGTGTTAAGTTGCTTGAGTTTTATGTAAATCATTTGCCTTTGAAAGATACATAACTTTGCCAAGGCTACCATACAGAATTTTGTATTAACAAAAGTAGAAAGAAATTCCACCATTATTTCACAACATATAGGATCTAATTATCTATATGTGGTGTATATGCATTACTTGATACTTGATTCCTCCATACGTTTGTTGCCACTTTTGACACTGAAAAGATTATTATCAAAAATGATTATATAATCACAGCACCTTATATAGCATCACAAAATAAACTGGCATTTCTTTTTCTATAATGATCATCTCACTGTCCTTATTACAAGACTTATTAAAGACAAAAAAACTGAAGAAGACGATGTGAAATGATGCTAGCTCAGTTACCCCTGCTTTCTTCCACACTCATTAGTTGCTGTTACTGGGAGGTCAGTGGTCTTGATCAGGAACAAACATATCAAGGTAGTTGTTTTTAGATTTCATTCCACATGTATGTCTGCAGTCGAGCTTCAGTGGGATTACAGTGATGCTGATTCACTGGGTGCCACTTCTGTTCCTTGCAGGAGATTCACTCATTTAAAGCAGCTGAAACCGTCAGCAAGAGTCAGAGCTTCACATTAAAGTATTTTCATATGCATACAATTTATCCTTGCTGTGACATAGTTTCCGTGTTCAGTTCATTCACATCTTTTGACATCTATGTAATGGTGTAATGATTTACACTGTCTATGTGCTCTGTGATCTTATTTATACAGTCCAGATGGATTTTAAGTTGTTGAAGGTTTGCATCAAGAAACAAATAGTTTTTCTTTGCTTTTTCATGGGCCGCTTTCCTTTCAGTTAATCAGAATCAGCTTCTATCGTTGGTGCCAGAAGCGTCAGCATTTGGAAACACAGCATGACATAATTACAGTTAAAAGGGCACAGAATAGTGCGTGTACTGTAAGTTTTGAAGTTAAGATGTTGGAAACCTTTTCCTTGTCGAAGCAGAGACCAGGAGACGTTGGGATATCTTTCAAATAGAAGTTACTCTTTATTGAGAACTGGCTGTGCGTCGCTGCAGTCATCCAAGTCTAACTAAAACAGTGATACATTGTAGTTTATATACATTTAGGCCGCAGTGCTTAGGAATGGAAACAAAGAACCTGAGTGACAACCTTAAACAAAGCATGCAAATGAATGAAGTATTCAGGTATAGCAACCTATCCCATTTAACCACTCCTAATCCAATCAGCATAACTGCCCAAAGATTAGGGCAGGGGCACCAAGAGCAATTACAAACAAAAGGTGAGAGTCTCCGTCATCTGGCTCATTTGACTTACAATATGAGAACAGGAACTGGCAGGAACCTCTTGCTACAAACTTTGTATAACAGAATCGTTCATCTGATGTCATCATCTTGACCATAAATGCTAAATGCAATGTATATAATTTCTTCAGTTTATATACTGTTACATTGGAACCTAGATTTTACATTTACATTTATGCATTTAGCAGACGCTTTTATCCAAAGCGACTTACATTGCATTGAAGTTACAGTTTTTACATTTTTTATCCGCTCTTAACATTTTATAAATCTGTAATCCAACAAAGAGCATGTTCAGATAGTATAAATATAAATGTACAAACTTTGCATACTGCATTTTTTTTAAATGGCACATTGGTGCTCATGAAAAATTTGACCTTTGAGGAAAAAAAAAAAAAAAAAAAATCATATCTGGATGTTTTGATTCCCAGCTCAGTGTGTCTAAAATGTTCTCTTTGAAATGAAATGAGGGTGTGTAAATAATGCCAGCATTTTAATTTTGTGTGAACTCTCCCTTTAAGAGTGTGTGTGTTTGATGGATTAGTTATTGACTATGAGCCTACTGACAGTGAACTTGATGTTCTAGGCTAAAATGAACAAAACTAATGACATTGATTAGTTGGTATTGTTTGCATTTTTTTGTTTTGTTTTTTTAATTAAATGCCAAATCTGTTTGGTTTTTGTCAAGCATATGCTATATTACCTCTTGAGTTCAGTCATTTCTAGATCTTTCTAAGAGCCATGGGTTCCTCTCAAGAAAAAAACAGTTTACTTTTTATGGAGACAGTTATCCTTTTTGTTTTCAGCTTGTCAGACCAGGAAGAACCTCAGTATACTGAGGATTTTCCACATCAGCATCTAATCATGTTGGGTGAGCTTGTGCGTTATTGGAGCCACTCTCCTAATAAACATCTATTGGATCTTTTTCAGGCTGAAATTGACCCAAAATGGAATTATTTAAATGGAGACTGCATTAGGGAAGAACCAAGGTAACATTGAGTGAATAAATGGCTGCACAATGTATTTTTGCATCTCACGCGAAACCGTCCTGACGCACGTGATGTTTTTCTGCGTTCCTGAGGTCACCTGATGGGGCCGGACTCAATGTGAGGCACTGTGGCCAAATCATATTCATGGAAAAGTCATTTTGGTCTGATTAAAAGAATCTCTTAAGCTATTTACAAGGAGACTAAGTTCATGCTCCTCCTGAGTTTGAGCAGAATGCAGTTTCTTTGTGATTGGTTGGGAACATTTAGAGGAAATAACTTTGCTAATAGGTAAATTCTCATTTAAAAATGGCAAATTCTATATTACCTGACTTATTTGACCCCTGAATGTAATAAATCCTGAATGTAACTTTTTATACTGTTGTCTGCTGCCGTTCTGTCGCTAGAGGTCATATTGAGGCCCTGTGTCCTCGCCAATGGAGTTGCATTAAAGTTTGAAAACAAGCAAGTCACGCTTACTAAGCCTGCATCATGATGCAAGACTGCACAGAAATAAAAACTGAACCAAAAGTCCCTTGGAGATCCCACATACCCTTTAGATGAGAAGTGAAAGGAAGTAGAAGGCAAAAATCTTAAATATCACATTTTTCTCCGTGAGGAACTGCACACTCATTCATTTTAAATAAACAGATGTACAAAACTAGCTCTGTTCTAAAACCTTCTGAGCTACCTAGACAACATTTTAAGGTTTTTATTTCTGAATGTTCTTAGACTGCACAAAAATTCATCTTTTAATTATTATTTTTTTCTTGGTTATGGTAGCGAAAACATTCATTTTATAATTTTGTAAAGATTATGAAAACTTTACTTTTGAATGTTCTCTGAATCAACCGAAACAAGTAGTAACTAGTAACGTTTAAAAAACGTTAGACCAACTAAAATGTTTCAGAAAAACATTCCATGAACAATGTATAAATTATGTTTTTGTGCATACACTTTGAAAACATTATTAAAAACCAGATAACTTTGAATAAACATTTATTAATGGAACTGTTCATAACTTTGAGAGAACCTTGCCAGAATGTTAGCCTGCTAATGTACGTTCCTGCTAGCTGGGGTGAAATCCAAACAGGGTAAGAGAATTATAATGTTAATTTTAAGTATTTACATTCCATTCAGTACTAAAAAGGACAGATAACAGTAAAGTCCTAAACTTCCCAATATTTGTGTGCAGGCTATGTATTTTTATGCTTACTGGAGTATATAATGATAGCTTAGCAACATGCTAATGTTATACTCCACTCAAATCAATTGTGAGTCAAGTACACAACAATACAGACTGGAGTTGTATTCTATGTTTCAGATTTGTCAGTGATGAGGTTTAATGACTTGTGACTTGTAAGTGGCAAATCATGGTTTGTTGGTGTGTTTTAGTAGGACTTTTCCAACCGTCAGTTGGTTTTCTGTAAAGGAAATGGATTGAATTTATTGATTTTGAAAGTGTCTTCATAGCTTTTGTCCTGTGGTTTTGCTGGGCTGACATAAGCTAAAGGCTTTTGGCTGTAATATACTAGTACTGACACAAGACAGCTGTTGCAGTATTTACTCTACCCAGATGCAGTGATGAGGAGCTGCTGGCTGTGGAAAGTACCAAAACGCCACAAATTTCTTCCTCAGTGAACGGTGACGCAGTTGTACAAAACTGAAAGACCGACATCCTTTGAATGAGATTTCAGCAATTTAATGTGCATAATAGCTAACATCAGAGATGGAGGTTATCATAATTCTTGCCTTGATTAAAGTTCTCTTTCAGTTTAGTCATTTTAAGGTGTAAATTTGTTAATTAAATTAATTTATAGCTCATGTTTGGTCAAGATTTGCTTTGCAATCATCATTCTACAATTTATAATGTACTTTATTTTCTACACTGAAAAGAAATGTTGTACAAACAATTTTCACTCAGAAACTAGTAAATTTCTCAATTATTTATAAAGAAATGGCAAGTAGCACATATTAAATATATTAAACAAATTCTTAAGTAGAAAGACTGAAATATATTTTCTTGTAAAACCTACTCCAATAATCTTGGTTATACTTAACTTTGAAAAATAATTTGCTGTATTCACTGCAAAAAATAAAAATAAATAAATAAAACAAAATTGTACTGGTAATTTTAAAGACATTTCTGTTAACCAAGCAATATTAAAATAAATATGTAAAACGCCTTCAAAAAAATTAATTCCTTCATATTATAACAGTACATTTTGCCCTGTTTTTACAATTTTTTGTTTTACAGTGTAGCAGTGATTTTATATGAATCTGTAGTGTTCAGTTATAATATTGTTGTCTTTACATTTAAATGTAAAGTGTTGGCATTTTTGTTTTCTATTCTAGGTTTGTTTTTGACCACTGTCATAGGGTGGGACAAATCCTGAGATAATAATAGGTCCGTTTGTGGCTCCTGTGCATAATTACAGGGTTTGATGGGTGTTTCACAGTAAATCTATTTCTATATCCAGTGAAACGGAGTTGAAAGGCAGACGTACAACATCACAGCTGTCCAGCAGCGACAAGTTTATTGTCTAAAAATGCATTTGGTATAATTCCACAATGGAAATAATTTGCACCATATATAACCGATGCAATGATTGGATTTTCATTTTATGAAGGAAATATCACTGCTTGAAAGGCAGCAAAAGAATAGTGCTGACATTTTCAGTAAGCTTGCATTTCAGCCTTGGCTCTGTGTAAATGAAATGCCATATCGTTTCATATCACACGAGAATCAACACAGTCAGTGTACAGTGTAAGGATGGCTATAAATAGTATGCAGGGAAGACAATACCAATCACTATTCAGTATGCATATATATGCAAATGTCATGATGGCTCTATTGGTTACATTTTTAATGCTGAACATTCTATCAGAGACTTGGAAGGCTTAAATGATCAAGGCTTAAACAAACCCTTAGCAGAATGTTTGAGTAATATCAGTACAGTCCTGGCTTCCAAAGACGTGCAGATGAGATCATGTGTGGAAATGTTTTCACTGAGAGCTCAAGTTATCAGATTTCATCTGAAACAGTCTGTAACAGAATCTTTGAAGTGTCCAAATCCAATAATGTGGTGGTAGAGGATTCTGTATCTCTACCATGAGAACTTGAACAGTGATGATGTTAAACACACAGACACGTAAACATATATATATATATATATATATATATATATATAAACATATAAATGTTAGACTGATTTATGATTGTTTGTTTATTAATCAATTTCAAGAGAAAATGTAGGTTGCATACTTCATTCAGCAATATCTTTGTTGTCAACAAAATGCAGATGTTTTTGCTTTATGATGCATCTATGTTTGTTAGGTTTAGACAGATTTTTTATAGTTTCATTTGGAATCATCCATTATAGTGAAATAAATAGTGTCAATTTTGATTTCATGTCAACTTGGATGCTCAGAAACCAGTAGACTTTTAGAAGTCTCTTCTGCTCACCAAGCCTGCATTTATTTGATCACAAATACAGTAAAACAGATATATTGTAAAATATTATTACAATTTAAAATAACTGTTTTCTATCTGAATGTATTTTAAAATGTAATTTATTCATGGAATGCAAAGATGAATTTTCAGTCCTTCGGAAATAATTCTAATATTCTTATTTGCAGCTCAAGAAACATTACCAGTGTTGATTCTTTGATTAATATTTATTTGAAATAGAAATATTTTATAACATTATACATGCCTTAACAGTCAGTTTTAATCAGCTCAATGCATCCTTGCTAAATACATGTATTTATTTTACCAACAACAGAGTATGTGCTCAGTCAGAATCTATAGTGGTCACTTGTGCAGGTTCTTGTCTAAACCTTTAACTGTAGTGAAATTTGTTCTGGAGTAACTTCACCAGACTGTCTGGTTCACTTGTAAATTACAGCCAAGAACTGCTTACTTAGGCAGAAAGAGACCTGACTGTCTAGTAAAGTGTTTCGACTTGCCGTTTAGGGGCGAGTAAAATCTGAAATAGATTAAGGGACAATAATAGAAATAAAATGACAGAAAAACATTTTGCAGCAACCCTTGCTAAAACACATGCTATAGAGAAAACACAGTTGAAAAATGTGTGCATACTTTGTAATCAGAAGTCCATCCAAATATTAAAAGTATTAAAAGTTCAGACAAACTTAAGAAAACTCAAGCTCCTTCCTCAAGTTCTCTCTGTCACATTTTTTTTTTAAATCTTTTTTTCTACGCGTTGTCCTTTAATTTTATTTGTTTTATTTATTATTTGTTTATATATTAAGGTAAGGACTTGTGTATGTATGTGTATGTATATATATATATATATATATATATATATATATATATATAAAAACAAATATTCAGTTTTGCTTGAGAATAGCTAATTACCTAGAAGTGTTTCTGTCAAAAATGTGATGTTAAAAACCTGTAAAACTTTGTCAAATCTAGCAATTAGTTCTTCCTCACAACTCTTAAACACAACTGTGCAAACATGACGCAACAGTGCTGTATGTCGGGCACGCTGCACACAAGGCTATATCGGCACCAACAAGACTACCTATTTTCCCAGCCTAGTCTCTAAAACCCTACCGTCACCCACCAAACACACTAATAACGGAGTACAAAACATTGGTATATTGAAAACACAAATTTGATATATTGAAGTGTTCATTTACAGCTTTAAAACAAGCAGAGATAAAGGAAATACTAGGAAAAAGATGAAAAAAGAAAGATTGTAGAGTACAATAGTTGATTTTGGTCACAAGGCATAACCTTAGAGAGGCTAAGTAGTCTAATTATAATGGTTGAATCGAATATCATCCTACAACATCTGCTGTTAATCTTTCTATTTCCCCTCCTTGTTTAAGCAGAATGAAGAAAGACACAGAAGCTCTTGAACTCCTCAAAGAAGTGCAGCTCGTCAGAGAAGCTGCTGGAGAAGCCCAGATCTTTGCATGAGGTCTTGATTGTGTGAACCACACTTAAAGGGATTGTCTCAAAAAGCAGTTCAGCCAACGGCGTCATCGTGATCTTCTTCTGCTCCGAAATCAGGCTCTGTATCCGGGCTTTATCGATGGGTTCAGGCGAGGCGCTATAGGAGACCACAACATTTAGCTTGTCATCTGACGATGGCACCTGAAAGCGACTCTTTCCCGTCAAACCGTGGAAGTCTTTCTTGTTGGTGAACATGCCGGTGGGGGAGTTAAAGACGCGGACTGACCAGCAAACCCAGTCGTACTTCTTTTTCAGGTGCTCTACCAGCAAGTCGGCTAGTTGCTGGTTCCTTTTGTCACTCTGGTCTCTCACTATGTGTTTGGCGTCCAGCTCGGCCTGTGTCGGAAAGCTGTTGATGCAGTCTTCAATCACGACGTTCATTTTATCCTGCACCACTTTCATCTTCTCACTCCAATGTTGAAGCAGCTTCTCCTCATTATCATCGCCTTTCAATGCTGCGTGTCCCAGTAAGGCGATCAAACCAACGCAGAACAGTTTCTTGAGTGTAGCGCAAAACTCCTCCACCGCTCTGCGGCTCTTCTGCTCATAATTCAGAGTGATTTCCAGCACAGACTCTCCTGAGAAGTTATCTCCGGTTACGGCGTTATAAAGAGTGTGCAGGTTTTTATCACCCCCAGTCCTGTTGAAGTGCTCCAGGAACGTTTTCTTTCTGACCTCTCTGAATTTAGGTTTCGCATTCAAGACGTCCATGAATTTGCGGAATTGGTTGGTTAGATTCTCCTCCACGGAGAAGTAGGTTGCATCTATGCCGCTCTTTTTGATCTCCTGGTTTATCTGCTGGACTTCTTCAGAAACGACTTCCAGTCGATCTCGCACTTTCTGGAACTGCTCCTTCATGTACTCGGCCTCTTTGCTTTCCACGTTATCCAACATCAGCTTCACGATCGGAGCTGCGATGGAGAACACAGGGAACAGATCTCCAGCGATGCTGGCCACCACTTCTGCGCCCTTCTCAAACACTTCCATGACGGTCTCGACAACATCCTTCTTCTGTGAAACAAGTTTCTGCAGCTGATCGGCCATCTTTTAGTTTCAAAAGCAAAAACGTCTCTGTGTAAAATAAGATCATTATATAAGTACTTGAAACAGCATAATTCTATTTTCAGGAAGTTGTTTTTAGTTTAAAGGAATTGTTCACCAAAAAATGACAATTTGCTGAAAACGTACTCACCCTCATGCCATCCAAGATGTAGAGGAGTTCATTTCTTCATTGGAACAGATTTGGAGAAATTTAGCATTACACCAATTGATCCTCTGCAGTGAATGGGTGCCGTCAGAATGACAGTCCAAACAGCTGATAAATACATCACAATAATCCACACCACTCCAGTCCATCAATTAACATCTTGAAAAGTGAAAAGCGGCATGTTTGTAAGAAACAAATCAGTCATCAAGTCGTTTAAAATGTTAACAGTCGCTTCTGGCCAAAATATGAGTCCATAATCCATAATAACGTTTTCTCCGGTGAAAAAGTACATCTTCTGTTGTCTCCACATACATATTTGTTTAGAGCTGTTTTAGACTGTTTTCACTTGTAAATGGAGATTTATCTGTGCATATTTCTCTCCTCACTTAGATGAGATGAGAGATGACTTTAGAGGACTCTCTAAAGCAACAGTTTGAAGTTAATACATATTAATGATAGATTTGTTTCTTACGAACACGCAGCTTTTTGCTTCACAAGATGTTAATTGATGGACTGGAGTGGTGTGGGTTACTTGTGGATTATTGCTATGTTTTTATCAGCTGTTTGGACTCTCATTCTGACGGCACCCATTCACTGCAGAGGATCCATTGGTGAGCAAGTGATGTAATGCTACACTTCTCAAAATTTGCTCTAAGGATGAAACAAACTCATTTACATCTTGAAAGGCCTGAGTGTAAGTACATTTCCAGCATTTTTTTTTTTGGTGAATTATTCCTCAAAGGCTCTGATTTACTAAGGCTAATAATTAGCTTGTGCAATCTAACAAATTGCATATCCATATTTAAAGGAGGCTTTTACATGTAGTAATACCAAATTTTAGCCATGCAATGCATTTTAACATTTTTTATTTTGCAAAAATAGACAAAATATGCTATTTTCTTAATTGAAAAATTAAGTCAGCTTTAGTAAGCGAGGCCTTTGTCTTCTGAGAGTGGTATATGGAAAGAAACTTACATTTGTTAGTCCTCGTTTCCTCTCAACCTTTGAGTGGTCAATGTGAGTCAGGGTGGGCTTGCTGTAAAAAGATAAAAGAAATGTGTTATACAAATCATAAAAGCAGCAACAATACACACCAGGTGTATGTACACATGCTAACAGATGCTTGCTCTCCCTGACAACCACACCTACACGTTCATGAAAGAAATGGGCCAGATGCATTCATGCAACTCAAACATGCACTAAAAGAATTGTCAAATAATATTTGAACACTTAGTCACAGTATGCAATGCATAAAAATACAGAGGACAGACATTTCAATTGGAAACAGTTCAAATGGATTTCCCCTTTTCCAAATGATAATGATGCAACACAGAGTAGGCCAATACAAAGCTTTGCTTTTTTTTGTTAAGAGAAGAAAATAGCGTGTTAGGTCATTTTAAAACTTCCAAGAAGATCATATGCACTACCAGTCCAAAGTTTGGACATACTTGACTGACTTAATGTCCTGTGATAACTTTTTTTGAGTAGGTGTGTGCAAACCTTTGATTGGTGGTGTAATATTAAATAAATACAACCTATTACCATATAATGATACGATTGATGATTGACGAACTGATGATTTTCCATTAACATTTCTGGCTGGTGCCAACACAGGTGTGGAAATGATTAGCAGGCTAGTTCAACTAGCTGAGCAAGAACCTTTTTTTCCAAAGCACCTCAGTAACCATGGAAACAAGACAAGGAAAACACCATGTCAGCTTCTCTCCAGACATCCACATTGTGCTCTTTTTCACTTGGGCAGTAGCTACAAAATTGCAGTGTTACAAGATGAAATCTCACTAATTTCGCAGTGTTCACCACTCAACCAAAATAGACATGTGTGCATATTTGAAATGCTGACCGTTGTAAAGATCTGTTGGCATGGATCACACAAAATGAATGACTAATTTAATACACTAAGTGGGCCCATTAGCTTATAGCCTCAGCTGAATTCATAACACACACATATTAAAAAAGTCAGATCTCCTATGGGTTACAATCCAACATAGAACAATTTCAACGATGGCACATGATAAAATAAAGTTGTTACAATTTTAGCTTTAGTTAATGTAGTTGAAAATATGTTTTGTCAGTTTATGAAGCAACATATCCAAAGATTTGTGATAAAACTGGGATAAGGCCTGTAATTTAACATTAAAGACGCTGTCTCGAATACTTGATTCTGATTGGTCAATCACAGGCGGGCCTGCAAATTTTTTCCATTACCGTTGTCCAGGGCAACTTACCATTCTTCCAGAAAACATTTGCGTCCTTCGCGGTTTTTACAAATAATTTCAACTGAATTATATTTCACATGTAATACTTGATGTCTATTTTTCCCTATTCTTTCTTTCTTTATTGTTTGTTAAGCAGTCGAAGTGTAAAACGTGGGACAGCGTAAAGTCATGACAGTTGGTAATTTTCGCAAAATAAACAGCTTCAGAGAGACACGACATCCAACACCCTGTGCGTTGCCCCGTACCTGACGCAAAGGTAGGTCTTTCTTTTGTCCCAGGATGCAGATTAATTTAGTTAATAACAAGTCCACCGACACTTCTTAAGAAAAGAAGGGGAAGCGAATAAATATTTCCTTCAGATAGGATTTACTTCAGATATCAGGCTGGAAAAGTTAATACAATGTCTGTTGACATAAGAAGCACTTCCTGGTTTAGTCGGCAGCCCACCGATAATAGTCAAACAAACTCTTAGAGTTCTTCAGAACGGTAACAAATGCGATTAAATTAGTTCATTTTTGCGTGAAAAATCTATTCGTTACGCATCTCACTCGTGTTTAAAACACATCGATGTCTGGAGAAAATGTCACAGACAGAGCAGACTGTGAAGAGAAACGCCCAAAAACTTTTCATGAGCAAAAACTCAAACTACCGCGCACAGACCAACGAAATCCTTATGTTATTGACGTTTAGAGAACAAATACGTACTGTTATGAACCAAACTCACCTTCCAATCGATCACAAATGGCTTTGAATAAAATAAAGCTAAAGTTCACGCTGATCTGTCTCGCTCAACGTCTGATCATGCGCTGGTTCTTCTCAAGCGCGTGGCACACCCTTCAACTACACTCTGAAGGAATTTCAAGTATTGTCCTTTATCCATTACAAAATTTACAACTGTAACATAACATAGTTTCCACCAAAATACGATGTATGTTTTATGTGTCTGGTGTGAAATAAATATTTAAGTAGGCTATAAAAATTACTAAATGTACCATGGTTTACACCAATTTACTATAGTACAACTTTTGTTAAAGAGAATGAGGTAAGTATTGTCCTTTACCCCTTAGAATTTACCACAGTAACCATAGTTTTCACAAAACACTATAGTGCAGTTCTAGAATTGAAGTGTTGCCCTTTAATTATTTGCAATATGGTTACCATAGTAAGTTTTGTAAGGGGAAATCATTTAAAATATCTACATTCAGTCTCTTTTATGAGTCTCTTATACATTACTTTTAAAATATGAACCTTATATTTACCTTGCAAATGAAAACAAACGGATGTGACGGATTAGCGTACAGTAAGTTTAATAAAAAAGTATAATATCTGTCTTGAATATGCTCCATTTGGATGGCTGTTGATACTTTGAAACAAATTTCTAGATCATAGTTGTTTTATTTGTGATTACATACAATCATAAACAAGAAACGGACATGATTCTTGGGTTACAGAGTATATATAGCTAGTTAACTGAATGCTTATTATAGCATTTTTCCAGGAAAGACTTTTACTACAATCTAAAGTTTAAATTAAATGCTTTTTGATTGTAAACACCACGACAAACAGTGAAATCCCATGAATCTGTTGATCGTATAAGTTTTCTCCACTCAACCACTCTTTCAAATGTATTCTAAACTACAAAACATATTTTTTTTTTATCTGAAATGTACACATTTATGTTTGGTCACACACATAAATTTCTTTATGGTCCTTTTATGCACTGACATGTGAAAATAAAGTGAACCAGCAATAATATACTTTCTCCTTGTAGGTGCACAATAACAATTCAGTATTGTTTGCTTTATAATGTTCAACTATTTAATACAATCAAAATTTCTAAACCAGAAGTATATACGTAGACGGCTGATTGCCAATTAAATTTTTTGCATGTCTATTCAGAATGAATGCACAGGTATGCCTTTTTGTGCCTCCCAAAGTAGAAACATTCTGGCTGGAAGTTGTTTTTCTCTTCTACTTTCTTATAGCAGCTAATGGCATGGACCACAGTGTTGGGAAACATGTTCCACAGTGTCTGAGCCACAGACTGCATGTTCCCCTTCAACTTTTGCGTATCTATCTGATCTACAATCTGGCTCTTGTTAATCGGTTTCGGGTCTCCACTGAAAGACACCACAATTCTGATGTTGTTTGGGGTCAGAAGATCAAAAAAGCTGCCACCTCCACCACTTCCATGGTACTTTTTGCCAGCAAGCCAATTCCAGAAGAATATGCCACTGTGATTGAAGACCCGAACTGACCAGGAAACCCAGTAATACTTCTTCGCAAGCATATCCAGTATAAATCCCGTGAACTCTGGGTCAACGTTGGCTTGACACTCCAGAAGTTGATTCTCCACATCCGTCTTGGCCTGCAGAGGGAAATTCTCAATGCAGTCATCCACCGCCGCTTTCATGCGTGTCTCTACTTCTTCCATGCGATCCTGCCATTTCTTCACCATGGCCTCGCCTACCGCTCCCTCTTTCAGGGCGGTGTGACCCATTATTGCTATAATTCCCATGACAAATAGCTTCTTCAGTCTGGCACAGAACTCCTCCACTGGCTTCCTGCTCCTTTGCTCTGTGGTCAGCACCGTGTCCAACATGGCATCTCCAGAGATATTCTCTCCAGTTACAGCATTGTACAAGGAATCAATGTTCAGATCGCGACCAGTGTTCTCATACTGGGTTATAAACTTCTCCTTCTTCTTCTCCTTGAACTTGGGCTTCGCATTGACAAAGTCTTGAAACTTCTCGTATTGACTGATTATCTTCGCCTCATAGTCAAAGTTCTGCTTATTCATGGTCGTTCGCTGCAACTCCAAAGCGATTTGGTCGATTTCATCTCGAATACCTTCAAGTTTCTGGTTGATCTTTTCAAACTGCTCAGTGAGGAACTTGGCCTCTTTGCTTTCTGGGTTTCCGAGGAGCTCGGCCGAGGCCAAAAACACGGCCTCCAGGATGGGGTGGAACTGTCCCACGGTGGCTGCTAAAACCTCGCAGCCTTGCCCCATGATTTCCACTCCTTTCTCGATCTTGTCCTTGTTCTCCAAAACCCATTCTTCCACCCGATTCATTGTGGTTCAAATCAGAGAGGACGTCTTATCCTTCTTACCCTTGTCTGTAACAGATCAAGGCATATATATCATAAAGTGGAAGCCACAACATAAAAATCAATACTAAAATCAATGCAGACATTTCTAAGGGTCATATTTGTTTGCTCAGGATGGGACCTTAACAGTAACCTGAGATGAATTGGACAGCCAGACCACAGGGGCAGAAATACCAGAGTGTTTGTACATTTATACATGTTTTCCATGGGCTCGAGCCATTTGAAAAAAAAATGGTCTTGTTCGGGCATGTCCTGTTCCACCTTACACCCTGCCAGCTAAGTCTCAGCAAATTATACAACAATAAAGGCAGATCAGGTGTCTACTATAAGAATTAATAAAGCAAACATGCTAAAAGTTTTTTTGTGCTTCAAAGCACACTTTATTATTAGTATTGTGAGCACACAGTCGTCGTGAATTGGAGAGCTGTTCACTCCCCTTCTTTGGGGAATAATTCAGCATTTAAACCCCAGATGTATAGCAAAGCAGATGTTTTCAGGAGGGGTTGCTGGGAGAATATATTTGACGGCTTTAGCTGTTAAGCATTTCAGGACATTTCTGGGCACTTCGATTACACAAGGGAGATGATCTCACACTCGTATCTAATTTCCCAAGACTCAATATACAGAAAAAAGGCACACCCAGATCTGAGAAAATCTGTAACCAATACACTTGTCCAGCGGTAAAACCATATTCTACACCATATGACTCAGATTTTTACATGCAAAGTAAACACAAATAAAAATACAAGACTAAACCTGACATTTGATGAACATATTTCAAACATCAAACACTTAATTTGGCTCTGTTGCAATAATGTCTCACATAATGATTTAGTGGATTATGTGAACAATTATGGAAATTCAGTAGCTTTTATTATGAATGATAAGTATGTATAACTCGTATTTGGAATTTATGACTCAACAATGCATCTTTTAAAAGAGCATTCTGATCTCAATGGAATTAGGAGCAAAACAATACTTACTGAACAATACAATGATCCTGATTGTTTCAAGTCCTCCTTTGTAAGAATAATTAAGATGGCTTTGAAATTAAAACTCCAGGATGTGTCCGATTTGAGAAAGAAAATGACTTCATAAGAAAATAAAATGTAGGAAAATAAGTTTAAAAGAAATTCAGTCTAATGATTTGCATCAGAAAACACAGTTTTTGATGGTTCTACTCAGTGGAAAAAAGGAAAGGAACCAACCAACTGATTCTAAAAAAGAGGAACTGTTCAAGTTCAGAGCCACATCCCTTATTTCTATCCAAATGCAGCTTATAGCTTCGTGGCAGTAAGTATATTGACTTATGCACAACATCCAGTATTATATGCTCATAATATGGCAGGATCTTGTGCTTAAGTCAATATTGACTGGCATCTACATCACAATGATTCCTACAAAGTGTCTTCTCCAACTCTTCATGACAAAAAGCATAGATCACAGGCCAGCTATTTTTATTTTTGTATTTTGTGACTTTTTATTGAATGCTCTATAAAGTTTTTGAAGCTGTGCCAATAAAATAACAAAAAAGATGAAAAAAAGAGAAATGAAAAGATGATAAATGGAAATGGACAAAGACCAAAAAAAAAGAATACTCACCGTTAGTCTGGTGAAATGTTCAGAGGTGTTCTCTAGTGTTCCAACAGAGTCCAACTAAAAGCACCAGCCTCCCAGGGTCCACATGTATATATAGACTCTCTCCTGCGGCACTCCCCCTTCAGATTAACTCCATCCCCTGCCAGCATTCTTCTGAGCCCACTAGAAGAGACGAGGGACAGGCACACAGACAGATAACATCCTGTAAACATGCCTTCTTTGAGAAAAATCAGCATGCAGTGGTATAGTGCCAGAAATGCTTAGAAGCGTCTTTCCATTTGAAACATTCTGCATGCTCTGCCCTTCTACATGTGTTGTCATGGGTACAGACACTCTCATTGGCTTCTGTATGGGACGATATGGCAAGCTGAATAAATTACATTTTAAAATAAACTGAAATCGAAAACAGTTATTTTGAATTGTAAGAATATATCACAATATTACTATTTTACTGTATTTTTGATCAAATAAATACAGCCTTGGTGAGCATAAAGACTTCAAAAAACATTAAACATTATATAATTTTATATATAATACAATCCCTCTCATGCATAATTAATTAAATGACAAAGAGAAAAATGTATTGTTTTTCTTTCATCAAAACAAGAATATAAATATTCGCATACCACATTTGTCCACTGCAATTTGAATGTTGAATTTATGCTGTCATAAAAATCTTAATGACGTATAAAACTGATGTACCAGAATTGTGTGTATGTCAAAGATAAGTAATTTGCATATAATATCACACACTATGAATGGCCCAAACAATAGTAGACACCATGCATCAAAGGGTTAAATTAATTATTTTTAAATGCAAATAAATAAACTGTAGTCTTCACATTGTTCTTCTTTTAGGAGACTTTGGCGAGCAACATGGCAGTCTGAAATTAGCGTGAAAACGGCCCTTGCGGGCCCGATGCTTCTAGGTCACTTCCGTCACCCTGCTTTACATGCTAAAGAAAGACTCTACTGTTTGCAGCATAGAAAGGCGGACAAACCCAGAGCCTTTGTGCTGAAGCGGTCGCTGGGACACGCTGGCATGCATTGACTCATCTGTAGAAGAACAGTGGGGGGGCTGTTGTGGATTACAGAGGGTCTGGCTTTAGCATTTCAAATCTTCACGTCACTGTTAGATCTCGCACTATGCAAATCAGTTTTGTTAATAAACAATGACGTGCACAGTAATGCTGGGTGTGATCGCTGGTGCACATGCATGAGAAACAGTAAAAAGGGCCCTAGAGTGTGATGTGGCAGATACTTTCCAAATTTAGGCTGTCTATTAGAAGTGCAATCAAATGACTAATGCACATAATTTCCTAACTATAAGAATTAAACTTCTCTTCTCATATTGTACAGGCATGAATGATACCTCAAATTGTACAGCTTGTTGACAAGAGTGCTGTTACTTTTCACCTAGCATTGATTAAGAAACCATCCAGAATATCTTCGCAACAGAATTAAAGAAAATATAAGCATATAGTTTGATTTGTCAGTGGTCTCTATAAAGCACACTATTAGGCAAAGATGGTCTGAAATATTAAAGCAATGAATGAATGACTGAAAACAGCTTCCATATCTTGTAGTGTTTTAAGGTGTGTCTTCTGAATAATCCTTCACTGTGTTTGACATCCCTGCCCATGCATTATTGTTTCTAATTTAGCATGAGTCATGATGTAAAGTTGGATGTAAAAAAGTGGATTAAGTTTTTGCTTTGGTCTGAACAACAACAAATCTCTCAGATTGACAGTTACGCAAGGTGTGCAAGAAAGGGCAGCATAGTTCATTGCATGAATTTATCATCAATACTATTTATTATGAGTGTTGAATTAAAGTAAATGGAAAATCTGACATCTGATTTATGCACAACACAAGTTTATTGCTTACGCTTAGAGGTTTTGAAAAGTAGATATGAGCAACAGTAATAGTGTTGCTTGCCTCAGCAATCACCAGAACAACATTAGCTTTTTACCTAGTGATGTTTTTTAAAATCTTATCCTCATCTTAAACATTTATTAGTAAAAATCTAGGCACGTTAATAGTCAGTGCATCTCATGTTCAGAATCTGTCATGTTTACTGTGAGTAGTGAAGTGCTTATGTATGCAGCCACAAGATGTCACTTTGGTTCAGATAGATTTCTTATTTACCTGAAACAAAATATGATATAGTATAAAAAGGCTAGCTTTTTAATGTCCATTTTACAAATCTGTACTAGTAGACAGTGAATCAGATTTTCTTCTACAAGTAAACAAGTATTAGCATGCCTATTGTGGGAATTATTTTATGTGGGAATTAGCTGCAGGTCATGTTGACTAACTGTTAAGTTGAAATTATTCAGACAGGTTTGTCCTCTTAACTGAAACTAAAAGATCATACAGCTGGGTCTTCCAAGAATTATCAAGATGTAACCATGTGGTTTGTCTTGGCTACCAAATTGAAGTGCATTGTGAATGTTTCGTTGGAACAAATTCAATGCGTGCTTCACTGTAAATGTGTCAACGTCTGTCATGTGAGACAAACAAGATATACTGTATCTGCGAATGAGGAAATATCCAATGCAAATGAGCTGCTGTATATTATTGTGCTGTGTTAAAGTTTTTAGCACTGGTCTCTTCACAACAGCTGCCATTTTGGGGAAGAAATGTTTTTTTATTTATTTTTTTATTTTGACTGACTAATTAATTTTGAGTTTAATTCTTTGTCCATCCTTTTCTTCTCTAACAAGCAGTGTCAGGGAACAGCTGCTTCCGGATCGCAGGACGTGAGCAGAGAGCTTTCAGTGAATTATGGAAAACCATGTCATTTCGCTTAAGGCAAAGGATGAGCACTGCTTTAATAACAAACCTGAATATCTCTGCTTCCTCTGGTCTGGACAAGCTTCAGAGGAAATGACAGTAACTACAGTAAAAATCTCATGTAATGCCACTTTATTCTACATAAAATAGATTTTTTTTTCTTCTTCTAAAGACATCTGGGCTAATGCGTCTTTTTAAAATATACTTTCAAAACCACACGATAAATGTATTTCATAAGCGTTACATATATTTACATACAGTATACTAAATAATAAAATTATCATTAATAAAAACAATTGTGATATATTAGTAGCTGAATAAAGCAGGATGTGTTAAACCATGTTTAGCTCCCATCTTGACCATCCCAGTTAATGGTGAGTTTGTTTAGCAGTGTTTTGGCTGACCTCAAGTATGTCTGTATTGATTTCAGTCAGGTTTGCTAAAACATCTCTCTCTCTGCCCTTTAAAAACCTCAACCTTATGCAAATGGGAAATGTGATTACAGCCCAGACAGCGATGAAAAGAGAAGGTCACCGCTTTGTAGTTCTTCATTAATGCGCAGCGGTTTGTCCTGTGAAGGCCATTGGAGTTAATTTATGATCATTTGTCATTTAACCTTAATTTGTCATCTTGTTCTGGTTGTCCTCACGCTCAGAAACACGGATGATTTATAGTTGTGAATTCAAAATGTAACGTCTGACCATTTGCACAGGAATCGTTATGTGAATCCATTATTGCCTGAAGGACGTTTATTGTCATCCACATTGTTTGGGTTTTATCACAGTTACAGGGTCACTTTGGTGATCGTGTGATGCTCCACCCAGAACTCGGAGATAAAATGTATCAGCATGAACGTTAGACTGTCAGCACTGCAACAGACAAGATAGAAAACTAGAGGAAGGCTGTGTGTTACAGATGACTCTTGTGGTTTTCTCAGGAAAGAAGCTATAAAAAGCAGATCGTTCGTTGCCAGTTGGTTAAATGGAAAAAAAAATCCCACGCCCTGTTAACCGTTAAAATGTTACTTTAGTACACAAAATAAATTTTTACATTGTATAAATATATAAATCCTATAAATCATTGATCCATAACATTAAACCTTCAACAAAAAGATAAAGAGCATCTGGCATCCCGAAGTCAGTCCAGGATAAATTGCATGGTAATCATTTAACAGATAAAAGTCTTTAATAAAACATTCCCAGTCTAGAGATAAAGTTCACAGGAATCCACTCCTCCCATATGACCCTGTTTGTTTAACCAGTTCCTGTCAGACAAGTTTTCACTGTGTACTTTAGCCAAAAGGGTCAATGGTTTCAAATTTCACATACACTCACAATGTTTGTTTGTGGTAGTCTGAAATACAGATATTATTAAAGTGCATCATAGGGATATTTTGTATGAGACAGCTGTATGTATTGTGAAGTCTGTACTCATGTTTACCAAAGCAAGATCAACACACCATTTACAGCTTTAACACACAAGCCTTCTTTGTGGATGAATTTTCATTTGTATGAACCTATAGTTTACAAAGTATTTTTTTATTGCATAAAGCCTTTGCAGTACACAGAGAGTTGCTTATAAAGTTTATTTTATTCTGCAGTTTATTAATCCCAACAATTTCCTCCTGTGTCCCAGATTGCATTGATGTTTATTTCCTCCTCCTACTTTCTCACGCTCTTGACCCTTCACATTCAGATTAAACTAAACTCGCATCCCAAAATAAATAACCACGCAGAGCACAACCATGATTAATCACTTCTCATGACATGATTTGTTTTTTCAGTACAGTTTGAAGACTGCAAGAAAAAATTTTTTCCTAACAAAAAATAAAAAAATAAAAATAAAATTCTGAATATTGATATTAATGTTATTTATTATTCAATAAATTGTACAATAATTAATAAAATATATGAAAAGTCTACTAGTTTATATAAAAATGTGTGTGTGTGATTATAACAATATATAATTAATTCTATTATATAAATTAACTGACCTTTGACCTTTGTCCTTGGGTGTTTTCTGTAGAGACCCACTAGATGGCATCAATCTGCAGACCTGGTTTTAAATAACCAATAATCGGAAAATTGCGAGTATCAGTAAAAACAATTGATCAAAAATGGTTTATATTTTCAATGCAGTTTATTCAAATAGATTGTTACATTTTTCTCAAACCTTGTGTTTATATATATATATATATATATACACACACACATATATTGCTGTCATGAAAGTGACACTCATGGAAAGGAAGCAGTTGCTTCCTGTCAAAGTTGAAAGTGTTGTGGGAATGAATCGGGCAGAAGGGAGGGAGGTTGGACAGTCTGATATACTGCAGTGCTGAGGAGACACTCACACTGTTTAGAGTCAACAGAGCAGAGGAGTCGAGCTTATCTCACCACTAGAGACAAAACACTGAGACAGAAAGAGATTCCAGAGTGCTGACGTGTCCTCAGAGACAGAAAGTGAACGACGTGCTGTACAGCAACAGCATTGAGCTTGAAATTACTGAGCATTTATATACAGCTTCTTAGGAGAAGGAATGCATGCAATTCCTCAGTTAGCAGTACCATTCTGTGAAGAAAACTACATATTCAGAGGTTTTAAAGGCGCAGTCAGACTCATCAGAAGGAAGAAAACAGTGCGGAGGCTGAGGGTGAGCTGGTGTGTGTCACAGTACAAATGTTTTAATGCTTTTTATCAGATCAGGCCACTTAAAGGCAGGAGGCCGGTCGATGGTCCACTCTGATGAATAGGTAATGTCATTAGCTCAGGCTGTGATCGGCAGATGCAGCCAGAGTGAGGTATCCTGGGATTGATCCACCACCCCTGGCAGTACTATGATGTTGGGCTTCATAAAATCACTTATTGGTTTATTAAATATTGATATTGACTTTTCTGGAGTAGGTAGGGCCATTATTTTCAATATATAACAACAAAGTCAGAAGCAGTTTGTAGTAAAATATCACAGCTTTTTTTCTGTGGTTCACTATTTAGCTGTCATTAGCGACGTTTGGTGAAATAAAACATCCATTCATTAGTTCCAATGTGTTTTAGCGCCATCTGCCAGCAGAATGTGTATAACAACAAACAATATTTATTTTTATTTATTGTAAAAAGTAATGTATTTCAACTGTATTGTCGCTATGTCATACCAAAATAAAATACATATGTTTTGATTTAGTAACAGACGGGTGTAACTAAAAAAACTTTATCAGAGATGGAGGCTACATGGATCAATATAACTCCAACCAAGACAGAAGCATCAACCGCTAATGAATAGCCTACAGGAGTTTCAGTCCACTTTATTTTTGCAACGCAAATAAAAATAGCAAAGTAAGCTGTTTTCTTTTAATACCCGAGACTTCAGAATCATTCAGAACTTGAAGAACAACAAAGTGCAGTAAACAGTAAAACTATTGGCACTACAAACCAATGTGATTTATGTTCATTAATTAAAATAACATGGTAATAAAATACAGTATCAAACAGCATAATGGACTGTTTTGTATATGTAAAATAACTGGAAGCAAATCACACCGGAAGCTTTGCACATTGAAGTTTCAAATCTGCGAAATAATACAGAATCCAAGTGAAGTAAACGCGCCTTTTTTAAGTACTTATGTGTTTGTATAGCTTATATTGAATAATTTGCAATAAATCAGGGGTTTCATCATTAAAAATCCCATTGCTTGAAATAAGATCAAATGTAAAAAAAATCTTAAACCTTATTTCATCTAGTTGCCAAGCCAACATTTTTATTTAGCTTAAGTTAAAGTACTAAAATAACTAAAACTAAAAATTAAAAATAAAAATAAAAACTATAAAGTCAAGTCAAGTCAAGTCACCTTTATTTATATAGCGCTTTTAACAATACAGATTGTGTCAAAGCACTTAACAGTATCAAATTGGAGGACAGAGTGTCAGTAATGTATGATGATAAGATTAAACACTCAATTTTCAGTTAAAGGCATTTCATTATTGAATTCAGAGATGTCATTGTCATTTAGTTTAAATAGTATCTGTGCAATCAAATCGGCGATAATCGCTAGAAATTAAGTGTCCCCTGAGCAAGCCAAAAAGACATTACAAAAAAAAAAAAAAAAACTACGGTAATAGGCCTAATGGCAAAAACACAACAAAATTACTAAAACTAACTCAAATTAATTAATTTATTACTTAATTGATTTTTAAAATCCGATTAAAATTATCAACAAAAAATATAATACTAATAATATTAAAATAACACTGGTGTATATCAGTAGTTTTACATTGTGTCATTGTTTTTGATTCACATTATTTTCATTGCTTTATGGGATGAAAAGTTCTTCATAAATTTAACAATTTCCTATTACAATTTAACTTTTACTGTGACTTTAAAAAAAGATAAAATAAAAAATGTGTAAAGTTTGAAATGTTTTCTTTCACCTCACAGCTGGTTTGTTTGGATCATGATCTCGGACACTTTGAGCACTTTTGCCCCAATTTATTTTCTGTACGGTGAAAATGAATGGGAAAAATACCTCTGGAACAGAAGAAATGTCATCTATTTTCACAATTAATTATTTCTTTTTATTTTATTTTTGTCCCAGACACCAAATCTTCTGTCTTTATGTGAAGACACTAACATCTGATCTGCTTTTTTAAAAAAAACATAATTTTTGTGGCAGCAGCATAAAATAGAATCACATTCTAACTTAAGGCCCTTGTGAGTGTTAAATGATGGATTGTTCCCTCTTTCCGCACTTCAGTGATCTTAATGAGTGGATCTGGAGAGCTGAACACAGCACTCTGGAGCTCGTCGTCTGTATATTAACAGCGAAAGGTTACTCACCCTCTATTTCTGCAGCCCCTGGCCAGAAACTGCTGACTTCTGTACAAAAGCAGTAATTTAATTAGATGTGGCTTTGAGTGCTATATGTGTCCACTTCAGAGAGTTAATAGCAATGAATGTCAACAATCGCTTGTAAGTCATGTTAATGTGAAACATCTCATACAAAACAGGAAAATGAAATCAGATTTATTATTGCAAATAATCTTGAAAAAAGCTAAATCAGTAAACAATTGAACCTCAGGTGTTTCTAGGCAGTGTGTAAGTTCAAGTTGAACCAACATGAATTTTTAAAGGGTGTACTTTAGTCTAACATCATGCGCTCTCTGCTGTGCAAGACATGCATTAGTTTCCTGAGACGTCTTGCCGTGGGCTTTTTTATGGCTGATGAGGAACAGATACTGTCAGCTCACGTCATTATCATGCAGGCTAAATGGGGAAACACTTTTCTTTGCAGTACTTCCAAGTCGTATTGCTTCAGTTTTTATTACTACAAAGCATTTGTTTACACAACATCACAACATTTAACATTGCTGCCTACTGCATTTAAAGGGAATGGTATAGACATTGTTATATTATAACATTTTGATGCAAACATGCACAGTAATAAATCACAAATAATCAACATATTTTGTTTGAAAATATGGCAGTTGAAATTACATGGTGCTCAATATGTTTAAAGGAATAGTTCACCCAAAGATGAAAATTAGCTGAAAATGTGCTCACCCCCAGGCCATCCTCTTTGTTTCTTCATCTGAACAGATTTTGAGAAATTTAGCATTACAACACTTGCTCGCCAATGGATCCTCTGCAGTGAATGGGTGCCGTCAGAATGAGAGATCGAACAGCTGATAAAAACATCACAATAATCCACAAGTAATCCACACCACTCCAGTCCATCAATTAACGTCATGTAAAGCCAAAAGCTGCGTGTTTGTAAGAAACAAATCCATCATCAAGGCCTATTTAACTTCAAACCATTGCTTCCAGCTAAAATGCAAGTCCTCTATTTATAATATTGCTTTCTCTGGTGAAAAAGTCATTTTGTCTTATTTAGGAGAGAAGTATGCACAGAGCAGGCCCCGTTTACAAGCAAAACCAGTCCAGAACAGTTCTAAACAAATAGCCTTTTTTTCATGGAATGTGCAGAATTTTTGGATGAACTGTTCCTTTTCATAAAGCAAAAGAGATTGTTAAAATTATCATTTTTTAAATGTACAGTCGGACAGGTGATAGCAACCTTACAATGAACATATAACAATGACTTTGAGTGAACAATGAGTTTTTCAAGGCATATAGATCATGAATAAAGAAAAAACAATGCTGCAGTTGCAAAATGTTAACAATATAATAATAGTAATTATATGTTTATGTCTAAATCTACTCTGAATGCACACAGAGATTCACGTTCTTTTGTTTCTCCCAGTAGTGACATTCTTCAGGAAAACTCGACAGAGCAAAGCTGTCCTTGTGACGACTGACGGCGTGAACCAGAAACCCAGATAACTGCTTCTCCAGAAGCTCCACAACAGCTTTGGCGTCTCCCTTCCTCGCAGGGCCTTCCATCATCTGCTTTACGCTCTCGTTGGGCACAGGCTGAGGCTTGCTGCTGAAGGAGACCACCAGGTTGATGTCATTTCCTTGAGATACTTCAAAATAATTCTGTCCGGCCACACAATGAAAGTTCTGTCCGGCTCTCAAGTTTCTAATTTTGCCCAAGTTACTAATGACTCTGATGGACCAGCTCACCCAGTCGTACTTCTTCATCAGGAAGTCCAGCAGTTCCTTGGCTGTTTCCTGAATGTTCTCATCTTCTTTCTCCTTCACAAGCCTCTTGATGTCCAATTCAGCTTGCTCTGGAAACAAATCCACACATTTCTCTATCGTTTCCTTCATTTTCATCTCAATTTCTTGGATTTTCGTGCTCCACTCTTGAATCTTCTCCTGCTCTGATTCCTCACCCTGAGTAAGAAAACAATATCCCAGCAGAGCGATGATTCCCAAGCAGAGCAGCTCCTTCAGTCTGACGCAGAAATCTTCCAGGACCCTTCTGTTTCTGGCCTCGTATTGTTCCACAACATCCAGGATCGGTTCCCCAAATGTGCTGTTTCCCATCACAGCATTATAAAGCACACAGAGGTTTTTCTCTCCACCTGTTATGAAAAAATGCTCTAAGAACAAGCGCTTTTTGACTTCCTTATACTCAGGTTTAGCCTCCAGAATATCTATGTATTTTCTAAACTGGTTCCGCAAATTTTCCTCCACAGAGAAGAACTGGGTATCCAAACGTCTCCTTCTGATCTCAGAGTCAATGTCCTGTAACTGACATGAGAGGACATCTAATTTGCTTCTCACAACTAGAAACTGATCTTTGACATATGTGACCTCCTTGCTTTCCACATTGTCCAAGACCAGCCTCAAAACTGGAGCAGAAGCTTCAAAAAGAGGACACAGCTCCCCAACAGCGCTGGCCAGCACCTCGGCTCCTCTCTCAAACATCTCCATTACGGCTTCAATGGCCTCCTTCTTCTGGGCTACAACCCGCTCTAGTGGACTGGACATTTCTTTAAAAGCAAAACCACAACACACACAAAGAAAAGCCACAGTAATGTGATTTATAAAACACTTAAGGTCGATATTTAAATGATGTATGCAATTTGCATTTAAAATATATTTAAGTATGTTTTAAACATATTTTAAGAAAACACAACAGTGATGTAGTTATAAGCATGTGATACAATATATTTCTTAGTACAACCCACTAGTTTTCATAACTGATTTGCATTTTGTATGTAAATGTTTGATTTCAAAATGCACTGAATTAGGTACATTACAAATATAAATTGTTTGATTTTTGTTGTTTTATGCTCGCATAAATGCTGAAGGTCATGTTTTTTTGTTTTTTTATTGAGGTTGCTAGTCAAGTTTTTGTTCAGCTTTCTTCTTCAAATTAAATGATTGGACCGAGACATTTAAAATAGCTAAATGTACAATAAAATAATGTTGTTCAATAAAATAAATAATGAATCATTTGTAAATTTGTCTTCATAATGCACTGAATCAGGTACATTAAATGATTTGATTTATTTTGGTTTGTGTTCACATAGATGCAAAAGGTCATGTGATTTAATTGAGTTGGATAGAAAAGGTGTATAAAAAAACACTCAAGTATGCAGACTAATTATTTTGTTCAGTTTTCTTTAAATTAAATGATGGGACTGCAGTGTCATAAGACAGTCTATAGTAGGTATATTGGTGTTATCATAAATTAAAACCACAATGAAATATACAAAAGAAAGTCCTAAATAATTATGAGAAAATGTTTAAGGTTTGAATCTAACATCACACTTAAATGGTTAATGTGGCTTTTAAAGATCAACCATGAACAATAAGGATAAATAAATGTGGAGTTGAAATAATAATAATACGTTATTTTAAAATAAGGTTCAGTAAAACACATAACGAATCATTTAGGCTATATATGTAAGTCCAGAGTTCAGGACACACCTTGCTAGTCTGTCTAAAGCTCTAATGCAGTCTGCCTCACATGAATGTGTCCTAATTATGCGCATCCTTGACATCACATCATCATTCCAAGCAAAAATACATGTAAAAGGTTTCTCACGCCTCTCAGGATGAAGAGCTGCTGGAATGACCTCCAAGTTTCCAAATTATTCCCACAGGTTCAGGTTCGACTTCAAGGCAAAATGTCGTGATCATAGGCTCAGTGTGGAAAAGATGTGCTCGCGCGCGTGTGTGTGTGTGTGTGTTAGAGAGAGACGGTGAGAGAGAGAGTTGCGCGCACTGATAGATTTGGGGTGGTTTTGGAAAGCTGTTGGTAACTGTCGGATCAATGTTTCATATTTGACTGTGGTATATTTTTATAGTTTGTTTACAGATGGATCTGTGATGTGCAGCTCAGAGATCAATTTTTACACGAGACTGTTTAATTGCAGTTTATTTTGCGTCGTGCGCAACATCTCACGCGCCACTGGATTAACGTGAACGTGCGCAGATTTGGGATTTTCGCATCTCAATATCCCAAAGAAGGTATATTTCACAGATTATTTATATCATACATTGTATACTAGATAGTATAATATTATAGCCTACTATTCTATAGTATTACATTTGTTATATGTGGCATAGTACTCGTGTCTAATAGATTGTGCGTAAGTGTGGTAATGGATAGCTCAAGGGTTATTTTTTAGGGATATACGGTTGTTATTAAAAATAATGTTTTTATAGAAATATTTTATAAAAATGTTGACGTTTCGACCATAATTGTCCAGGGAAAAAATCACGCATCTGGCAGAGTTTATGGGGTTTGTCACAATATGATCCTCCTGTTTTTTGATGGTGATTTTGATTATATATATATAGAATGGCTTACAATAATAATAAAAATAATAATAATTTAAAGCATAGAAACACAATTCATGAAATTGTTTTGACCAACAAAAATATAATAAAATTATAGGCCTACTGTGTAAAGCAGCAACACAAGAAATTGTTTATATAAGCAACCAACAAAAATGGTTGTATGAAATTATACTGTATAAAGCAGCAACAAACAAGGAATTGTTTATATAAGCAAGTGCAAGAGATAAAGAGATTATCAATGTGACAACTTGCCCCAATGTGAAAACTGACCTTGAGACAGCCTAGCTTCATTACTGAATGTATTTCAGCATGGCTTTTATGTCTGACAGCTTGGTCATCCAAATGAAACATTATGATGATATTATAATTTTAATTTTGAGTATAAAATGTCCTAATTTTAGAGTTTAGCATTTAAAAACAGATAACCACTTCTAAATAAAAGCATGTGTCCAGTTGATTTTTACTCAATATTATGACTTATATCATTATATAAAGCCTTTACGACAACTTGCCCTGGTCTGTGGTACTTAGAAGAAGAACAGTGATGTTGAATGTAACGCATTAATGACGTTTCCACACCTTGGCACATTGTCCTAGAATTTTGATTAATTTTTTTTTTTTTTCTTATGTATTATTTCTTATAGTCATGTGTATCCAGCTGTAGGATTGTCTCTCTGGCCAGTTATGGTTCAGGATTTGGCTGAAGAGTTGTCCGACAGAGAGTCACAATAGGTAAAGTGAACATCTGAATTTCTTAACTTATAATTGATTTTTTGCCCCTTCATAATAAAAAAGAAACTGCCATTATTATTAGCTCGATCACGATGTATTTGTTTTTATAGTGTATAAAATATAGTTGTATGTTATCTGGGACATCTAGTGTCAGGATGAGTAGTTGCACACACTCAAAAATCTTCATATACGTGACGGTTTCATCAGGTATGCATACAAAAACAGCAAAATTATATAATAAATGTATATAAATTATATAATTAAAATTATATAAATAAATGTAATAATTAAAATAGTGATAAAATATACTTAAGCAAATTATGCGAAAAATTGACCTATGTAATTTATACCACCTGCTAAACATTTTGCCTGTAAACTGTCTCTCCGTATAAACATATTGGACAAAACAATATGATGAAACTATTAGACACTATTGCTCACTGTGGCTTTACTTAAACTGTGTGTCTTGAAATGAAATCAACAGTATGTGTATTCCTCATATCTTTGTTTATTCATAATACTGCAGAGTACATTAGACAGTGTCAAATATAAATATGCCAATGACATTCTAGACAGATAGAGATTCATGAGAAAAGTATTTCAAGGCTACATGGCATTAGAATTAGAGATTTGCAATATTTTGCATAAAGATAAATGATTATTTTAATTTTGGTTTGGGCATATTCGGTTTGAGTGCACTGTACAGAAAGATGAGTACATCATTTTCAAAAAATAACATCAGTATATTACAGTTCCATATAACTTTTGTTTCAAAAGTGCAAGTATTTGCAGAAAAACAGTAGGAGTGGGTTAACAGGTTGTTCAGGGTGGTTGCAAGGTAGCTGCTACATTGTTTTAAGTGAGACAGACAACTAGATGAATAGATAGGCAACTATGGACAGCAGTTGCTAGGGCAATGACAGGCAAAATAAATAGAGAGCATAGAAAGATAGGTAAAAGAGAAGTTGTGGAATAGGTCACATGAGGTAGAATCACTCATAACTGCTTAACACTTCTGACATCTTTTTGGCCACATCTTTCATTTTCTCTTCCCACTCGATGCGCAGAGCTTCTTCATCATCCCCGACGATGGCAGCGTAACTCATCAGAGCAATGAGGCCGATGCAGAACAAGTATGTGAGTCGAGTGCAGAGGGTTTCCATGATATGCTGGTCACCCTGTGAATGTTTCATGTAGACCTCTAGGATGGGCTGGCTGAAGAGCTTTGAGTCGCCCATCACACCGTCGTACAGCGTGTACAAGTTCTGGTCACACTGATTGATCACAAAGCTCATTTCAAATTCTTTCTTGCGCTGTTCATGTGCTGCAGATACCTCCACAGTGTCCATGAATTTGGAGAATTGATTACGAATGTTTTCTTCTACACGACAGTATAGGCCATCCACAGTCTCCTTCCTGATCTGAAGCAATACGTTCTGGTTCTGCTGTGAGATTTCGTCCAGGGCTCGATTCACGCTGCCAAACTCACGTTTGAGTTTCTGAATGTCTTTGTCATCCACATGATCTAGAACCACCCGGATGAGAGAGCCAGCCATGCCGAAGATGGGATTGATCACTGCTGCTGCGGATGAGATGGTGGCCACGCATTCCAGAACCTTCACTAGACCCCTCTTCAGCTTCTCTTGGTCTTCTAAGATCTCATTTTCAGCCATTGTGTCTGGAGGAAGAGCCCTTCCCAGTGATGTTTACCTGAAGCAGAAACTGAAGATACAAAGGCAAACAATATCATCACCTAAAATGCGGTAATTTATTTATTTATATTTATTTATTCATTAATTTTACAATTTTTTTAGGCTGTTGACATCTCTGTGCAGCACTTAGTAGGTGTTTCATTCTGACATGCCTAAGTGTTTTTGAACAAATTGATTGAATGTATGATTCTATGACTCACTCATAAAGACAGTGGCTTGTTTAGTTCCAGAATAAATAATCGTTTTTTAACGAATTGTTTGCGGAATGATTCAGTGATTCGCTAAAAAAAAGAAGTCACACGTTTGGTTCATTCCCTATTGAACAAATCGGCTGAATAAAGATAGACACCTGTTTCATTGCTAAGTAGGCCTAAGTGTTTTTGAACAAATTGACTGAATTAACCATTCACTGTTTACTTCGTAAATGAAGTGCAAGGAAATAACAGTGAAAGAAGTCTTAACATTAGCACATTTTGACACGGGGTTATGCTGCATTCACGTGCTATCGGAATTATCGTAAATACGAGCTTCCTAGTCGGAAATTGGACATGAGAGGTCTTATATGGCCAATTTCCGACGTGAATGCAGTATTAGTTGCGCTCACAGGCCCTGCAGTAAAGTGTCAGTGTTGCCAGATCTTCATAGAAAAAAAAATACACACACACACACAAATCACATATCTCATATCCGCAACAGACCACTTTATTAACTCCATAAAGTGCCTAGCTTTATGAGCTAAGACCAAACAACATGCCTAAAAGTGCTTGTAAATATGAGGACATGGCAACACAGCAAGACAGCGCTCTCAGCCTTATTAAACAACACTCAGCATGTCTATCAGCGGTTGTAGTTTAGTTAAAATCGACGGACAAAAAGAGTCTTTAGCCAAATAATGGCAGATAACAAACGGCTACATTTTTATTCACTCCCGCAAGACGCCAAAATGTTGCTATGGTTACAAATGCGGGAGTAGCTGCTGTTCCGTACACACATCGAACTATATTTAGGGGATTCACTCCGCATTTAAATGCATTTGTCACTCCTGAAACTTGTAGTGTGTATGTGGCCTATGTAACTTGCAGAATGAGTCACTGAAAATTTCCTGCCACTTATGCAAAGACTGAGGCTGATGATACATGGGGCAACTTTTTTTGAGCAATGTTGCTTAGGCACTTTCCCATTGAGAATGTGTAACAAATTTCTATCTGGATACTTCAGATTGGTCGTGGGCCTGTGTCTCACCTGGTTTCCCATTGATGGCAAAATTGTTGCTCAGCAACATTGCTCAAAAAGTTGCCCCGTGTATCATCAGCCTGACAGCCTGTCCGGAACACACATATGTAGAACTTTTGGACTTCTTATGGACCACTTTGAGTTTTTTTTTTTTTTTCGTCCTTTTTTGAGAATGGATGTGAAAAGATCTGAAGAATTCTTAAATTCTTGGTCTTTGTGTTCCACAGAAAAATAATTACCAACTGCAGAAACAGTAATGCATATTTGGAATGACACAACGGTAAGAAAATAATGGCAAATGTTTTTATTATATTTATTTATTATTTTAATTGAATTGTAATTTAATTGAAATGTTCCGTTAATATCACCTTTTTATTTGCTAAAATTAGCTCCTACTTTGAAATGACTTCAATTTGTTTGCTTGTGATAATGCCTCTGTGTTTTCAAGATCTGAACTGAGATATGAAGTACAATTCAATAATATACACTCATTTAAAGATAGATCATGAGTTGTATTATCCATAGTTATAACCGTACAATTCTGATCTCAGTCATTAAAAACAACAACAACAAAACAGTTCAAAATTTAAATAGTGTCATTTAAATTTTGAACTTTTTGTTGTTGTCGTGTTGTATAAATGCACATGAATTATAATCATGCTTATATCTACAAAACACACAGATGCTAAATACTGAAAACGGTTTACAATGACCAGCTTCAGACCTTAACTTGAATATCAAAAAGAGCTTTTTACATCACTTTGCAGGCTATGACTAAACAACACTTTATTGTAAGATTTAGGACTGAAGTCAATATTTATTTTTGAATATCCTTCCTGTATTTCATGTCAGTTTTTCTTATACAAAGCTTTCTCATTTTACACAGTGCTGGATGTTTGTTTGCAGCTCTGGGATCAAGACAGAACATTTACAACTTTATCAAGCCCAAAACACACCAATACAACATCTCCCTGTGTTTTCTCAAGCTATGTGAGTATTTGAAATGATTATTATTATTATTATTATTATTATCATCATCCCATCTAGAGTAGATGGCTTCAGTCAGATGCTGTCTGTCTGTTATAGCTCCCCCTAGCTGCTGCTTCATATTTCCTTGTTCATGCTGAGATTCATATCCTCTTTCTGCCATTCTCAAATTTTAACAAACAATGCTTAAAAAATCTAACTCTTTCTAGTTGCTTGTGAGGAATGTTTCTATTCTTACCTCTTCAGTTTGCTACCTCCCTTGAATGCGCGTCTTCCCAGCAGCCACTGCAGGATGGGCAGTTTCATCTGAGCTCAGTGTGAAGGGGTGTACAGATGGACTATACCATTATCTTACATGGTACTGGTGAATGAAACAGATTTGCTCATTCATTGACCTTCAAATTGTCTTGATGCAATCAATTTGTTTATTAATGAAATGTCATGAATATGGATATAATGTTCAATAGAAACTATCTATCTATCTATCTATCTATCTATCTATCTATCTATCTATCTATCTATCTGTCTGTCTTACTGTCTGTCTGTCTGTCTGTCTGTCTGTCTGTCTGTCTGTCTGTCTGTCTATTCTGTCTATCTATCCATACATCAATGTATCCATTCACCCAAATGTAGGTGCTGTCCGGGATGCTGCAGGACTCCAGATGTCATGTGATCATTCACACTGTGAAAGGATGTAGACCTGCTTTAGACGTTACAGAGGCATTGATGGTAATGTATGTTCCTCTAAAGGTGGAGCAATGCAAAATGTATGTAGCCAGTTCCTAAAACTTATAGTTCCTGTTCTCTTACTTGTGCACCAAAACACAGACTTGATGAGGAAGTGGTTGACAGCGCTGTGACACAGACTGCATAGTCAGAGTACTGAGAGACGTCTTCTTTTTCCTGTTACTTTGATAGACAACACTGTATAAGAGCAGGGCCTAGTAGGACTCTCGATTCTCTGCTGTTATTGTTAGAAATGATTCTCTCCATATTGAATAAAATTACTCGTAAAATGAATCAAATCAAGTGTAAATGGCTGTTTCAAATTGGAGACCCTGCAATCGGATGACAGCAAAGACACAGACAGGGACTGAAAAAGTAAGAGATTAAACTTATTTTATTTTAGCTGGTTGCCAATGCAGAACTTCTCATTTTCATTTAATTTAAGTTGAAGTACTAAAATAACTAAAAGTGATAAATAAGACATACTATATAAAATATTACTATGTAAATACTATTATAGAATATACATAGTTTTAAAACCAAAAATTCATATAATGATAAAAACACACAACAAAATTACTAAAACTGTAACTAAAATGAAAGTAATAACAAGAAATATAAAAATAAAATAAAATTCTAAATATAAAACTACTCTCTAAAAATCCTTATAAATAGTGCACAATGTACTGTATTAATATGAAGGAATTTTCTGTTTCTTTTTTTTTTTTAACAACAGGTGTTTTACCTGTATTTTGAATTTTACACTACATTGCTTTGTGTTAATCAAAATGTCCATACAATTAATAGAAAATGTCCTGGCATAAAATAATATCAATGATATATGTGTGATATATTTGTGCATGTTTCATTAGTGTTTCACTTGTAGATAGTAATTTGATCAGAAACTGTGTTAGAGTCTACTTTAGTATGATCTGGTGTATCACTATGGTTTATGTATGCCTGTAGCCACAAGATGTCACTTCAGCTCATAATTAATGCTGTGGTGTTCATAGTAAATAAATATACTGTCAATGATCAGCATGATTTCAGATATGTTTGATGAGGACCATGGGGTCAGTGAAAATCAGGTTGTCCTGGTTTGTCCTTTTAACTGAAACACGAACACTTTGTTTTGTGCCTGTTTAATTTATCATCATAAATAACATGGCAGATTGGGTTTTATTTTGTAGAAGCGCTTAATTGACATGGCAGATTTTTGAAGGAGGAGGTGAATTGAAATAATTAAGTCAAATTCCTTGTTGGTTTTGTATTTCCCAAAACAGATATTTAAAATAAAGTTCACTGCAGTGTCCTCCGTGCTGTGATCACATGACCAACTTGCAGCAATGTTTTGCAATTTGACTTCAGTAATAAAAGTAATAATACTAATAATGGTTTACTTTATATAGCACTCGCAAATGTTTGCCAGCTGTTTTTGTGCTTTAGTACTGTTGTTTCCAGTCCTGCTCTGTCTAATAACAGTCTACAGTCAACCTGCCGCTCTGCACATTAGGTCCATTCTTTAGACTCAAGAGATCGATAGACGTCTAGATCACAGGAAGCAGGCAAATGTTCAGTGGCTTGTTGGAGGCTCTATATGGATTGCAGTCCATTTCACATGAGCGTGTTTTTGATGCTCTTAAAAACAACCGATGAAACCTCAATCCCCAAACCCTACACCACAAGACTCTGATTAACAGTGAACACCAGCGCTCTCCAGTCTTTGTGCTGTGAGGCTGCTTGTGCTTTATGTTTGATTGAGTATGTTTTATCCAGTTTGTCATGCCACTTTGGTTCTAGACCAGGGTTATTATCGTTAACTAAACCTATTAAAATATTTTTGTTAATTGAAATAAAGTGGATATAAAAATAAATATCAGACGAATAACTTTAAATAAATGAAAATTAGAAATGTTGCCTTGGCAAGTGAAAAAAAAAAAAAAAAAAACTGAAGCACTAAAATTACTAACTGGAAATAAAAATAAATAAATAAAATTATGGGGAAAAAAAACTGAAATTAAAACTAAAAAAAAATGAAATTAAATAAATTAAACCTAAATAGAAATATCAAAGAAAAATAAATAAAAATGACAAACAAACACGTATTACAAAATGACTAAAAATTAAACTTAAATCAAAATGAAAACTGAAAATATATAAAGCTAATTAAAAATATTAATAAAAGATTATAATAATAATATACAAATACTATGTACACAGAAAAAAGGTACAAACGCTGTCATCGGGCACCTTCGTACCTAAAGGGTACATATTGGTACCTTAAAGGTATAAATGTATTAGTGCCTTTATTTCTGAGAGTGTAGAAACACACACACAAAGAATATAAATGGCATTTTTAAAAATGCATTCATATTTAATTTAAAAAAAGAATTTGCATTCTGCATAATTTTAGTTATGCTTTTACATTTACTAAACTATGTAGATAAATTAGTCAGGTGTCAAAATCAGAAAACGGTTGACATCATCAGTCAATACAGTCAATAATATCTGATCTTAGTCAAAAAATGTTGAATTGAAAAAAATAATTTTGTGTGACAAGCAAAAAACAAAAAGAAAAAAAGAAAAGAAAAGCTGATTCTGACTGCTCTCGTCATAATATTACTGCTGGTGACATTTATGCACAAACGCATGCTGTTAACCTTCAGAAAGGTCAGAGGACAGAGAAACACAGAGAACAGTATTACACTACGAGGCTTGCACACATTGTGTGAAATGAGAGCGAGTGCAGATGGAGCCAAAACAAGATCAATATACCGATTAGAACCGTAATACGCTAATGGTTTGGCGAACGAGCGGACAGAAATAAACCCATGAGCATAATTAGAGTGTCATTTACCTCCAGCTCCCAAAGACTGAAACTGACACTTTATTTTCTTTAAATCAACTTCCCTTTATTAAAATGAAGTTTTCATGCATCCCCAGCGAATATGACTTAAACATAAACGTTGCCTGCTGAGATCATTAAAAACTGAATAATTATTTAACAATTAGAATAATAATAGTTGCTTTGTGTACATAATCTCAAAATACATAGCCTTTTTTTTTGACACGTTGCTGCTTTCATAACTGAAAATGGGGGACTAAAAGAATTTGGCCTTAAATTCTGCATAATTTAATTAATTGTAATTCATTTAAATTTAATTTAAATAAATTAACTTGAATTTACTAACTAAAGAAATTACAGTTATTATGTATTAGATAAAACAGTTTTATGATACACCACACCAGTGTTACTGAGATGCTAATACAATTTTATTAATATTTTGAATGTTTTTATTTGTATATTTTTTGTTTTCATTTTAATACTAGTTAACATTTTAGTAAATTGTCTCTTTGTCATTTTTATTAGTTTTTAATAAGTCTATAGTTATATTAGTAATGAAAAAGAGAAATGCTGCTTTAACCAGCTGCAATAACAATGAATACAATTAAAATTTAATTTAATTTAAAGGTTTTTTTTAGGTTTCTGTTAAAGTTGATATTTTTTCTATAGTTTTAGTTTTAGATAACTTTAACAACCCTGATGTACACAATTTCAGCAAACATATTTCAATTAATTAAAGGCAAACAGAAAAAAACGCATTGTGTTTGATGGGCGTGGCCATGACCTCATGAATATTTAATTATAGTGTCCTTGGCAAGATATTGACTGATTAGAACCATTAATAGTTGTTGCTGATAATTAATAATGGTTATAGTTTTGTTTTGAGTTATGTTATTTTATTTCAGATCATCATGATTGAGATGTTATGCTAAAATGCTTTTAGGAATATTGAATGTGAGATGGTCTTTAGTTTGCACAAAATATACAGATTTTTTGAAGAATAACAGTAAGATCTTTTTGCAAAGGTTATAAGCACAGTCAGACTCATCAGAAGGATGAATCCAGTGCGGAGGCTGAGGGTGAGCTGGTGTGTGTCACAGTACAAATGTTTTAATGCTTTTTATCAGATCAGGCCACTTAAGGCCAGGAAGCTGGTCGATGGTCCACTCTGACAAAAAGGTAATGTCATTAGCTCAGGCTGTGATTGGCAGATGCAGCCAGAGTGAGGTATCCTGGGACTGATCGACTGCCTCGGCACTACTGTGATGCTGAGATTCATAAAATCACTCATTTATATATTAAATATTGATACTGACTGATGCCCTTTCCTGGAGATGGTTGTGGTTTCATTTGCCTTTATTTAAAAGTTTTAAAGTAGTCCAGCAAAACATGTCGCTGCATCGAACTGGAATGTTTGTTTTGGTCTAGTAACAGACCGGTTTAAGGTTCAGCCCTTTTTCAGAGATGGAAGCCACATGGATCAATATAGCTCCAACCAGGACAGAAGCCTCAACCGCTAATGAATACAGGCTGAGCCGTGCATTTCCATTCAGACTCTGAAAACAGAGCATAACAACTGCTTTAAAAACGTTAAATATTCCAGGATGCACCTTGTATTTTTAATAATAAATAAATAATGCATGAAAGAAAATAATGTATGAATTATTAATCACAAAGGACAAATATGAAGGAAATAATGGTTCTTTTTGCTTCAGAACAAGAAAAAAACGAAAACTTCATTTATAATTTTTTCAGAATGGTGTTTTTTTTGAGAGAGGATTGCTTTGGTGACGTCAATGGCTGTTTGTAGGAATAAAATGCCCTTTTTTTCAACAATTGCAATTTTTATGAACCTATAAAAGGTACTATAATGATTTGTTTTTGTCATAAATCAAAAAACTTATTGATATATAAAGAGGACAGTCGTATTGGATTATGTGTGTAGGGGTCAAAGGTCATCACCCATGGTGGTGTGGTTGTAAGGTCACAACTTGAATGGTTATAAATGGCTTTTAATGATCTTGCACCATAAGGTCAAATGGGCCTTTAATAATGAAGTTTTTAAATATTTTGATTCCCTGTGGTTTTGAATATAATTTCAAACAATATGCATTTTCGATCTCATTAACTCACAATAGAAACACGTAGAATGGAATACAAGAATACAATGGAAATGGATCCTCCCTCTCCTGAGTGTTAAATGATGGATTGTTCCTTCACTCGGCACCTCAGTGATTTTAATGACTAGATCCGGAGAGCTGATCACAGCACTTCAGAGCTCGTCGGTTTTATATTAACAAAGTGAAACGTTACTCACCATGTTTCTGCAGCCCTTGGCCAGAAAATGCTGACTTGCGTACAAAAACAGTAATTTAATTAAATGTGGCTTTGGGTGGTATATCATAGCAATGGGTGTCAGATATTGAAAGTATTTCTTGCAAACATTTGCAAAGGTCCTCGTTTTACTTTTACTGAAAGCTCAGTTTGTATGGGCTGCTGAGACGAGACAAAAAGACTGAGATGTGTTCATTGCCTCTTTTCATGGTTGGGAGGGCATTTTTATTCTGTCGGCACTATGTAGGTCATTCACTCACAAAGGCCAAATAGCCAGTTCTGGCACCAGTCTAATACAGTGTACTTGGTCCAAAAGCCATTTTTCCTACTTTTAACCATTTCACAAAATGTTTTATACATGATATTGTTTAAAGCAGAAGTTCTCAACCTTTTTGTCTCCAAGGCTGCACCGTTGCCCACAACAACATTAGAAAGCCCTTAAACCTTTCCGATTGTCTGTAATTGTTTGGATACGATTTTTACTCCATTTCTACCTGTGTATTTTATGCCATTTTAAGAGTTAAAATTACAATATTTCATGCCAAATTCCATGAGTTTTCCAGGTCTAGAAACAATACTTTTTAAAATAGTCTCTCATATATCCATGTTTTCTGTGGGAATACTGGTTCTTCAATGAAAGAAAAAAAAAACAGTTGTTGAGAGGGTCAATAAAATAAGGAGTATATTGATTTTTAAATATTTAATGCACGTTATGTCTTATTGTACATTATTTGAAGTCTTTTTGTGGACCACTTATAACGCCTCCCCATCGGGCCCCGGATCTCAAGGCATGATTTTAGACAGATACATTAAACTTTGTAACATAAAATTATATTATAACTGAATATAATTTCTCATAAAAGTGCATACACGGGCTGATTAATTAAACTGGTTAGTCTGAACAAGATCACTTTGGTTTTAGTTAAGAACAATGAAAAGAAGAATTACAATAAAAAACTATTTGTTAGAAACAATAAGCTGAATAAATACTGTTTTTTTCAAGACAGATCATGGATACATTAAAATGCAGTTATGGTAGATTTTTATCTAAATCTACTCTGAATGCACACAGAGATTCACGTTCTTTGTTTCTCCCAGTAGTGACATTCTTCAGGAAAACTCGACAGAGCAAAGCTGTCCTTGTGACGACTGACGGCGTGAACCAGAAACCCAGATAACTGCTTCTCCAGAAGCTCCACAACAGCTTTGGCGTCTCCCTTCCTCGCAGGGCCTTCCATCATCTGCTTTACGCTCTCGTTGGGCACAGGCTGAGGCTTGCTGCTGAAGGAGACCACCAGGTTGATGTCATTTCCTTGAGATACTTCAAAATAATTCTGTCCGGCCACACAATGAAAGTTCTGTCCGGCTCTCAAGTTGCTAATTTTGCCCAAGTTACTAATGACTCTGATGGACCAGCTCACCCAGTCGTACTTCTTCATCAGGAAGTCCAGCAGTTCCTTGGCTGTTTCCTGAATGTTCTCATCTTCTTTCTCCTTCACAAGCCTCTTGACGTCCAATTCAGCTTGCTCTGGAAACAAATCCACACATTTCTCTATCGTTTCCTTCATTTTCGTCTCAATTTCTTGGATCTTCGTGCTCCACTCTTGAATCTTCTCCTGCTCTGATTCCTCACCCTGAGTAAGAAAACAATATCCCAGCAGAGCGATGATTCCCAAGCAGAGCAGCTCCTTCAGTCTGACGCAGAAATCTTCCAGGACCCTTCTGTTTCTGGCCTCGTATTGTTCCACAACATCCAGGATCGGTTCCCCAAATGTGCTGTTTCCCATCACAGCATCGTAAAGCATGTAGAGGTTCTTCTCTCCACCTGTTTTGGGAAAATGCTGCAAGAACAAGCGTTTTCTAACCTCTTTGTACTCAGGTTTGGCCTCCAGAATGTCTATGTATTTTCTAAACTGGTTGCATATATTTTCTTCCACAGAGAAGAACTGAGAATCCAAACGTCCCTTTTTAATCTCGCAGTTGATGTCCTCTATTTGAGATGAGAGGACATCTAATTTGCTTCTCACAACTAGAAACTGATCTTTGACATATGTGACCTCCTTGCTTTCCACATTGTCCAAGACCAGCCTCAAAACTGGAGCAGAAGCTTCAAAAAGAGGACACAGCTCCCCAACAGCGCTGGCCAGCACCTCGGCTCCTCTCTCAAACATCTCCATTACGGCTTCAATGGCCTCCTTCTTCTGGGCTACAACCCGCTCTAGTGGACTGGACATTTCTACAAACAACCAAAAATAAATGCCTTAGTTTCTGGTATGATTAAAATCAGATAACAATTTTCTTTGCACAATTGGTCTATTTCAAGCTGCATAATGTCCTAATAAAAGTTGCAAACGCAATTTCATTGCTCAGAGATTGTTCTTTCATAAATAATTTGTTGCCTAAGAAAACTGAACTTCTCCATTTGTTTTATATTCTCATTATTGAGACACTGAAGTTGTAAATAAATCCTGTCGTACTTTTCTCAGATAATAGGCCTACAAGTATGAGAGACAAGAAAACTGAAGTGCATTCGGTCAGATATATTATAATAGCCTAATATTTTTTGATGTAAAATGTATTTTTTTAAAACCTAAATTATAGGCGCACGTGTTTTCATCACAGCCTAACGCATTAAGCATACAAGAAACTCCTCACGTTGCTGATTTTACACGATAGCCAACTGTGCCATCAGCATTTTCTTCCATTTTAAATCTGCCTGCGTGTTAATGAGAAAAAAAAATCATGCTAAACCAAGTCCGGGCACATTGCAAACCTCTAAATAATCACATTCAGAGCAGAAATAAAACGACTTGATCTTAAATACGTGTTACGTAGATATGGAACCACTGTATGTGCCATCTTCTGTTCCGTAAAGGACACACCTCGAAAAGCGTTTTAAAGCGCAGTCTCCCTCATAAGTATCCTACATGCGCATCACAGCAATTTACCCAGAGAAAAAAAAAAAATTTCAAACAGGTTTCTCACGTCTGGCAGGGTGAAGAGCTGCTGTCCGAAATTCAGGATTCCCTCAGGTATTGGCTCGAGGAGGATATTTGTGATGATCTGAGTGAGTGTGAAATGAACAGAGAGGCAGTGTGCGCGCGCGACAGAGAGGGAGTTGCGCGCGCTGAGAACGCGTTAGGATGATTTTGGTTTGGAAAGCACTTGGCAACAGTCGATAGATGTCTATTTTTTTGACGTGCTTGGCTGTACCTTGCGCTTTATTCGTAATATGACAACATATAGAAATGCTCTGAACTGTTTTCAGAGAGAAATAGCGCGTAATGTTTATTCATCAAGAGGAATATTGCGCGCAATGCGCAACATGGAGCAGCTCCGGTGGATCGCAAGAAACATGCGCAGATATTTTCCACACAGGGATGGCAGGTATTTTAAACACTACTGATGAATTTAAGAGCTTAATGAGTTTTATATTGTATTATGTTATATAAAAATAACGTTATATGCCACCTTCATCCAGGGGGAAATCTGATGAGTAGTTATTCTGTGCTTAATGTTCTCTTCTCTGAGCGTGTGCTGATAAAGGAAGGTCCAAATGCATTTATTAGGAAATCATACGCGGGTAAAAAGGATGTCACATACATCATTGAACATATATGCAAATCAAGTGGTGGATATACATTTATTTTCTAACAATCTACAAATAAGCGTTTGAAAATAAGTCAGGTGTGACCTTGTGTCTGAATGCGTCATAGACGGCTGACACTGCTGAACATGATGACTTATTCCCATGAGACCCAACAGAGGACAGAGGAGGTGTTTGCATTTGAATGTTTCTCAGCCTTATAGTCTACTGATGGTACGTAAGAAGTGACTACTTGAAATAGTCTGTAGGCCCATTAGATTACGTAATATTTTGATTCTGATTATTTTATTGGGGAGACCAGAGATATTTCAGACAAGCCTATGTTAAAATAAACTGTTTTCCCCTTTTTTTCTTTTTCTTTTAATCATGTAAACCCTCTAATACTAGGACATTTTCGTAATTTCTGTCCACCGAACAAAAATCACACAAAATAATTTAATCAACACAATAAAACCAAACTGGTAGCCTATACATTCAACTGAATTGAAAGCGTATTTTTCCCCAATTCATTAATTAGGCCTGCACTTTCCTTTTCCTCAAGTAAAATGCTAAAGCATTGCTGTTTTCTTTTCCATTTCGGCTGTTTCTTGAATTTTGTGTGGATCACAAATTCTCCAGAAAAGCCTTAACATTTTTATTTTTCTTTCTTTCTTTCTTTCTTTCTTTCTTTCTTTCTTTCTTTCTTTCTTTCTTTCTTTCTATCTTTTCTTTTCTTTTTTCTTTTCTTTTCTTTCTTTCTTTCTTTCTTTTCTTTCTTTCTTTCTTGCAGAATCGTGTCCATATGATTGCCTCTCCGACTTGATCGTAAGGTTTCTGGCTGATGGCGTGAAATGTCGCAGAACAAGACTCGAGATCTGTCTTCTGTAAGGGGTAAGGTAAAACTCGTTAACGTTTATGTTCTCTTAAATTAAATTTAAGCGATTAATACAACAGGGAAATAAAGATAAAGTAGCCTAGTAATATCCCCCAAACTACTTAGGATTCATTCTGAATATTTTGGGAGGGAAATGTATTTTATTATTTATTATTTGTGTGAAATTCCATTCAAAGACAGCATTTGCACGTGGTTCAATTAGCCCCTGCTGGTAGATACTGTAACTACACCATTATTGTTCTGGTATTTAACGACATAAAGATTGTAAGAAACCTCTTTCTGGAAAGGCAGTTGACAAAAGCAAAATAGATATGAAAGTTGTGAAAATTACACGATTTAGTATTTTTATACAGTGTATACCATTGTAAAGACTATCCCTCACAGACTCATTTTCATCCGCGTTAAATTCGATGTGGCGTCTAACCTGAATACATTCTGTTGTGCAGGCAAAAATAATTCATTAAAACGTAAACATTTTTTCATAAACATGAAAAGGAAACACAATTTTCATATAGCATAGATGTTTTTCCAGAGTACATTTCAAAAGTTTCAAAAGTCTGAAATAACTTATAGCCTACAGCCTTTAGTGTCTGCTGCATTGGATGCATAGATAGCCTACTTCAAATACAGTCCAATAACATAGGCTGTATGCACATTTTCTTTACACAAAATGAATGAAATGCATTTAAAAATGCATTTATTTGTCAAATGATAACGTAGTCGGATCATATGGCAGTTTAAACTGATTATAGCTGCATACATGCTGTTTTTACATAGAATAAAATAGTAGGTGTTATACACACGTTAAGAAGTATGCTTGTTTTCACATTTTTAGATCTAAACTCAGTTTATGATTTTGTACTGCCATCTAGTGGCAGAGGAACATCTAACAAGAAAAAAAAGTTCCTTCAAAGGTCCCTCCAGCTACTGTTTATGTCAAAATGTAAGCCTTTAACATGTTTATATTCTAAATATATCTTTAAATTATATAATATATATATATATATATATAATTAAATTACTGATTGTTTTAAATCTACAGTATATAATGAGTTTTAGTGCAAGTCAAAACAACTTGTAATACTTTTCATTCCTTGTATCTTTATTGAAAAATGTAACAATATTGTACAGCGTTATAAGTGCAACAACATTCCAAAGACTGAATAATAAAAAATAAAAAGGTATTTTAATGATTAGGAAGGTCGTGTGTTTCAATCCATGAGACATTCAAAAAACACACAAACACATAATTCAGGTACATTTATGTATATTGCAGTGCTTCATGGATAAACAAATGTGAAACAAACACAAGTATCTAGATGAACTTCAGCCATGTCAGACTAAACGTGCAGCACTGTACATTGTGCCACAGTATAGCAAGCACATATTTTAATTTATCCAAAACAAAAGGGTCAAAGTAATGCAAAAATAACCTTCGATATAGATTTCACCTTTCATATTAAAATATATGCTCTGATAATCTGTTCTAATGGCACTAAAAAAAACACACAGGATACACTTAAATCTATTACTAATGTGCCAAAAAGGTGCATAAATGTGAACATTTCAGACCGAAATTTTGATCTGGGTTTGCACAGACAGTAAATTGTATGCTCTTTACTTTGCAACATTTATGAATATATAGATAGATACATAGGTAGTTTCTTTAAATTATATATGTATTTTATAGAATACATTTGTATATACTATGTATTTATTCAGGAAACAGGTTGTTCATCATGTAGTCAATTTTCAAGGTGCCACTGCTTATGAGCTTTAATAACATTTATATAACCACAACCAGCATTCTGTAGATTAGTGTTAAATATCTTGGTCATGTAGTATTAAACTGAGGCAAAGCATGAAGAAATGTGATTGTGTGATTAAAAAACAAAAAACAAGAACTAGATTGCAGGAAATGACTCTGTACACTTCAGCATGACCTGCAGTCATCAAGAAGATAATGCTGCAGGTCGATGAAGTCTATTAGAGTAAGAGGAAAAGGCAAAGCACAAAGGCAATAAAGAGCAGAAAGCTTTCACGATCACTTGCATCTCCTCAGCACCTCCTGCATTTTCTCCTGCACGTTCCTCATATTCTCTTCCCACTCTTCGTTACGAGATTCCAAATCATCTCCCAGGATGCCGTAGTAGCCCATCAGAGCGATGAAACCGATGCAGAACAGGTACGCGAGTCGAGTGCAGAGGTTTTCCATGACGTGCTGGTCACCCTGTGAATGCTTCATGTAGACGTCTAGGATGGGCTGGCTGAAGAGTTTGTGCTTCCCCATCACGCCTTCATAAAGTGTGTACATGTTCTGGTCATCTTTATCATTGATGAAACTCTCTACGAAATCATCCTTCTTGCGTTGCACGTGCTCCGGTTTGGCCTCCACGATCTCCATGAATTTGCGGAACTGATTGCGAATGTTTTCTTCGACCTCGTGGTACTGTTTGTCCACTGTTTCCTTCCTGATTTGGAGCAGGGCTTGACGGTTCTGCTGTGAGATTTCGTCCAGGGCTCGATTCACGCTGCCAAACTCGCGTTTGAGTTTCTGAATGTCTTCGTCATCCACATGATGTAGAACCACCCGGATGAGAGAGCCAGCCACGCCGAAGATGGGATTGACCACTGCTGCTGCGGATGAGATGGTGGCCACGCATTCCAGAACCTTCACTAGACCCCTCTTCAGCTTGTCTAGGTCATCAAAGATCTCATTGTCAGCCATTGTATACGGAGGAAGATAGTTTTATCGGTTAGTTCACCTGAAGAAGGAAACAGATCACAGTCTTAAAGTTAAACAGAATTTCCATCAAAAATATTTATTTACTATGCACCACTGTTATATTCCGGGTCAGTCAGGGTTATTATAGTTAACTACAAATGAAACAAAATCTAAAACCATTAAAAAAAAAAAAAAAATTACGTACTTGAAATAAAATAAACGTTAACTGAAATAATATATTATTTTAGCTAGTTTATCATTTTAATTTAGTTTAACTTGGTGTATTAAATAACTAAAATCTGAAATAAAAATTAATAAAAACTATATAGACAACTTTAATTTCAAATTAATTTGAAAACTGAAAATATAAAAAAAAAATCTCAATATTTATAGAACTAGTATTAATAAAACTATATTATTAGTAAATTATTAATAAAAACTATATATAGTATCGACATGATACGAAGATAACACTGTTCAATACAGGTTAAGCTCAATCAGCATTTGTGGGACAATGTTGATTATCACAAGAATAATTTTGTTCCTCCTTTTCTTAAAAAGCAAAAAACAAGGTTACAGTCAAGCACTAATGAGGTAAATGAGGTCAATTTTGGAGTGTTTAAAAGCAAAAATGTTTTTTAACTCACATTAATTCTGTTAAAATGTGCATATTATTTGAGTTGTAAATCTGTTGAAGTTATACATTTACATTTTTTAGGCGTTATGTTGTCATAAAAAAAAATGTGTATAACATTAAACAAAACAAAACAAAAATAGTAAAAGTGTAAAAAAAAAAAATATCACTAAAATCATGCATGTTGTTAAGTCTTGTGGCTATACTTGTAAAACAGTGAGTATATACTGTAAATGTCTAAGGATTGGCCTCATTCACTTCCATCATACAGCAAATGCCTCAGTGTAACCCAGAAAGCAGCGAAACTTGTAATCAGCATTACGCCATAAATGTTGTTAATTGAGCTTAACTTGTACTGAACCTGGAATTTTTCTTTAAATTATTTTTTTCAGATGAGACTGATCAAGTATTCTGCCTCTGAAACATCGACACACTTTAAAAATGCTGGGTTAAATACAACCCAGTGCTGGGTAAATATTGGACAGAACACATGCTGGGTTGTTTTCAACCAACAGTTGAGATAAATGTTTAACCCAAACTTCTGGGCAGTAACCCAACCGCTGGGATCGTCCGTATTTTACCCAGCGCTGGGTTGTATTTAACTCAGCATTGTTTTAAAGCGCAAGTTTGAATTTAATGCAAATCAATGCAATTTCCATATTAACCTGCATTCTGCACTCACAGTCTTTAGTGTGTTCACATCATGAATTGACATGGCAGAAGTCACATTTGGTCATATAAAATGACAAATAAAGAGACTAACTGCCATGATATGAGAGAAAAAATAGATTAATTTATTGTGCAAGGAATCAGAGATGTTCCACAAAACATAAGCAAACAATTATATAATAACGTGTAATTGTTTTTTTTTTTTACAATATATTCAGTCACAATAATGACCAAAACATGCTTAATATATTATTAAAAATTTAAACTGCGATATACAGTGTTAAGAACTTTGCACTACTTAAGTATTGCATTGAAAAGTCCATTGGCAAGCAGAAAAAGATTCACCCATTTTACACCCCACACGATTTATTTAAACGTCCTAATTCAAGACTGCTTACGACGTTTGAACTTTCAACATATGAAATGAATTGTCTCAGCAATCGTTCAGTGCAATGTTCCCACTTCAGTTTTCCTTGCATTGGTCCAGAACTTCTTGCATCTTGGCTTGAATTTCAATGACCCTCGGGCCCCATTTGTCTCTCACTTCATCCTCGTCATCTTCACTGACGGCGTAGTAGGCCATCAGCGCCATTAGACCGATGTAGAACAGGTGGGCGATGTGAGAGCAGCGAGCCTCCATCACCTTTTTGTTTCTTTGGCAGCTCTCCAGGTAAACCTGCAGGATGGGCTTCCCAAACAGAGCGGCACCCTTCATTCCACGATAATATGTATCTAAGCTCATGTCCATCCCATCCTTCTCATAGATCTTCACAAACTCCCTCATGTGATTATCCGTGTTGTCAGGGTCCAGTTTTACTCTTTCCACCATGGTGTTGAAAGCATTGTACTGATGCTTGATGACTTCCTCGTGTTTACCGAAATTTTCGTTGATTGCGTTGATGCGGATCTGTCGCAGGGTCTGCTTGTTCTTCTGCGAGATGGTTTCCAGCTTATCGTGGATCTGTTTGAAGTCCTTGTTCATCTCATGGTCCTCCTCATCAACGAGGCCTTTCCTGACCACCCCGACCACTGAAGTCACAATCCCAAAGAGAGGATCTATGTTGGCGGCGAAGGAGGAGATTTTCTCCACATAGCACAGCACTTTGGCCGCAGTCACTTTGATCTGCTGTTTTTCTGCCATAGATGGGTCTGAATCTTTGGTTCTTCTAGGCTTTCAGTCTTGGCTGATTCTAAAATGAAAGGAAAACATGTTCTTAATGAACCGTATAAAAACAGCACAGACCATAATAATACAATCAACACTTCCTGAACTACATTCAGGTTTGAAACCAGCATGCTTCCTTGGACATTTGATTTTAAATATACACCAAAAAATGGCTTTGAAACTAATTTTAATTTAGAAATTGCTATAGTAAATTTCACAAATAATTACAAAGAAATGGCAGTAACATTAAATTAAACATGAAATTTTGAAGTAGGAGGACTAAAATAGTATTTTTCTTGTAAAATGTACTGCAATAACCTCTATTAAATTCAATTTTTAAATTTTTTTTTAACAGTGTAGATGTAGTCTTTTTGGCAAAAATGGTGAAAGCTGTAGCCTTCAGCATTGCGTGTAGACATTACAGAGAGGGCAATTCCACAATGTGACAATTCACTATTTTGACTCTGATCTTGCAGTGTCTAATAAGAGAAATGCATTGTGGAATTGCCTTCTCTGTTTGAGTATAGATTTATACTGATATATCATATTAAGTGTAAATTTATACATTTAAATTTTGATGTAAACTTTAATTTCATTCAATTATAAAATAGTTCAGTGCAATTCAAACTGACTATTTTACTTGGTATTTGTGCACATTTCATATTAGTGTATCATGCCGTTAGCTTAGCAGCATCGGTCTCTGTTGGAATCATTTGCGAGTCGATTCGCTAGTACTTTTATTTGAGTAGCCTATGTAGAGTTTCCTAAATTGGTTACTTGTGAGGTTTCATGACCATTAAATTCTACCTTAAAAGACAGTTGTAGGTTTTCTAATAGGACTATATTTTCTCTTTCTTCGACCGCAAAAGGTTGCTGTCCAGTTCTGAATCTGCGCTGTCCTGAGTGGTAGTTTTCAACTGTAACTTTTTACCTAATAAGTAACAAAAATATGAACTTTTAAACTATACAAAAAGTTATATGCATATATAAAAGATCTAAACCTATATACCAACATTCAGTTTATTTATAGGTCTTTGTGCTTTCAAAATGGAAATTCACAGGAAGTACTGACTCAAATTCACACATCATTTAATAGTAATAAAAAAAACCCCGGTTTGCACAGGAAAACAAACAAAACTTGTAATTCTACTACTAAAACAATGCAGTTGATAAGCATGTTGTTCTTGACATAACCATTAAACCACATGGCATAATGAATGATGTCATACTTGTGGTTTCACTCAAGTTTTCCTTTACTATAAATGAAAAGATTTTCTTAAAGCAACAGTTTTTCTATAACGTTCAGTTTATCTTTGTCGGTTTGGTAAAATAGGTTTCTAGGCTGAATGAATGGCAGGATGGCTTGTAAACAGGCTAACACAATTAGCTCAAGAGGGAGGTTAGACGAACAGCAGCGTTCAGATACATGAAGCAGCAATATCATTTCATTTTCATGTCACAGGATGCATGTTTAGTAAAACCTAGAAGCAGGATAATGTTCTAAGCTACGGATCTTACCTGTAAATGCGTCTGTAGCTGCTCAGTTCCTAATGGTGCTGCTGCTGCTGTTTTTATACAAGCAGCCACCATTTCACTGTCCGGTCTGAGAAAGAGCCCCTCCCCTCTTTGTCATATAAGGGTAGGGTGTGGAAGTGACTCATAGCACAGCAATGCTGATTGGTTTAGAAGAGGGGAAAAAAAAAGAATGCAGCTTTTCCGCAATCCCCTTTCTGAAGAACACACACACACCCTGAATGGAAAATGGCTGCAATGCGTTCTGCCAAGTTCAGTTATGGATCTTGTCATTTGTAGACTAGAATGAATAACTAAGAGGAGCAGATGAGTAAATTAGAGATCATTTGGTTTGTCTGTGTAAAAAAAAAAAAAGAAGAAAAAAAAAAGAAGAGGAAATTCTGACTTCGACTGGTCTAATATTAATGTATGAGTCATAAAAATATAGTACGTGTGAATGTGGGGGGAAAAATAGTTTATAGGCCTCAGACATCAAACACAGTATGTACAGATAGTAAAACTATTCTTACACTCAATTAAATAGAATATTCTATTCATTCCACTCGTGCTTCATGAGATGGTGAGTGCGTAAAAATTTAGGAAGCAGGTATGTCTTGTTGTGGCTTTTCTGGTTAAGTGAGAAAAACCCACTGAAGCATAAACAAAGGATGATCATACGGTGAAAGGAGAGGCTGTCGGGCAACTGTGCATGTCAGCTGCCATTTGAACAGCTGTAAGAGAGTCAAGTTCATGACAGATGTGTGCTGTGAGCTGGGCTTTGTGTGGGTTTATTTTGTAAATAGAGTGCCGGCAGATTTCATTCAATAGGTTACAAAATAATGTGCATTGTAAGTTTGGAGGAAAAGGTCAGATTTTCACTTTGTTTAACAAAGAATGAGTGTCGCTTTTAACCAGTTAAGACAGGAAAGTGAACTCTTACGTTGCAGTGAGAAAAACTGGATGTCCCAAATGGAGATCTTGTTTTCTTTCTTTCCAAGCACCTGGAAAAAAGGAAAGAACTTTTAGTAAATGCAAAGCATATTTAGAAAATTTCAGGTCAGTTATCTGTTGAAATTGTAAAAATGACTACTGATAATTTTGGTAGTATCAGTTAAGATGTTTTACACCGCGTGCTATCGTTTTCCAGAAATATATATTTTTTACTTTTCTTTTTGGTAGAGAGTGGTGAGAAAGAAAGAAAAAAAATCTTATTTGCTAAACCCTGTTAGGTTTAAACAGTGACACATCAACAAACTATCGATGCTTTTGATGTTAAAATACTTTCTGCCTTGTTAAATTATATGACTTTTCATTGGAATATTATGGCATAATCAGAAGCGAAACAGTATGGCCAGTATTAGTTATAGTTAATTTTTGTTAAGATTCAAAAAGCACTTTCAGAGAAGCAACAGGCCATTACGGAAACCGGAAGCCCCATTTCCACCTCTCAGCACCTTCAGCTTCTTACCTCACAATTTTGACTATACAGGTGCAGCTCAATAAATTAGAATGTCGTGGAAAAGTTCATTTCAGTAATTCAACTCAAATTGTGAAACTTGTGATTTAAATAAATTCAATGCACACAGACTGAAGTAGTTTAAATCTTTGGTTCTTTTAATTGTGATGATTTTGGCTCACATTTAACAAAAACCCACCAATTCACTATCTCAACAAATTAGAATACTTCATAAGACCAATAAAAAAAAAAAAAAACATTTTTAGTGAATTGTTGGCCTTCTGGAAAGTATGTTCATTTACTGTATATGTACTCAATACTTGGAAGGGGCTCCTTTTGCTTTAATTACTGCCTCAATTCGGCGTGGCATGGAGGTGATCAGTTTGTGGCACTGCTGAGGTGGTATGGAAGCCCAGGTTTCTTTGACAGTGGCCTTCAGCTCATCTGAATTTTTTGGTCACTTGTTTCTCAGTTTCCTCTTGACGATACTCCATAGATTCTCTATGGGGTTCAGGTCTGGCGAGTTTGCTGGCCAGTCAAGCACACCAACACCATGGTCATTTAACCAACTTTTGGTGCTTTTGGCAGTGTGGGCAGGTGCCAAATCCTGCTGGAAAATGAAATCAGCATCTTTAAAAAGCTGGTCAGCAGAAGGAAGCATGAAGTGCTCCAACATTTCTTGGTAAACGGGTGCAGTGACTTTGGTTTTCAAAAAACACAATGGACCAACACCAGCAGATGACATTGCACCCCAAATCATCACAGACTGTGGAAACTTAACACTGGACTTCAAGCAACTTGGGCTACAAGCTTCTCCACCCTTCCTCCAGACTCTACGACCTTGGTTTCCAAATGAAATACAAATCTTGCTCTCATCTGAAAAGAGGACTTTGGACCACTGGGCAACAGTCCAGTTCTTCTTCTCCTTAGCCCAGGTAAGACGCCTCTGACGTTGTCTGTGGTTCAGGAGTGGCTTAACAAGAGGAATACGACAACTGTAGCCAAATTCCTCGACACGTCTGTGTGTGGTGGCTCTTGATGCCTTGACCCCAGCCTCAGTCCATTCCTTGTGAAGTTCACCCAAATTCTTGAATCGATTTTGCTTGACAATCCTCATAAGGCTGCGGTTCTCTCGGGTTGGTTGTGCATCTTTTTCTTCCACACTTTTTCCTTCCACTCAACTTTCTGTTAACATGCTTGGATACAGCACTCTGTGAACAGCCAGCTTCTTTGACAATGAATGTTTGTGGCTTATCCTCCTTGTGAAGGGTGTCAATGATTGTCTTCTGGACAACTGTCAGATCAGCAGTCTTCCCCATGATTGTGTAGCCTAGTGAACCAAACTGAGAGACCGTTTTGAAGGCTCAGGAAACCTTTGCAGGTGTTTTGAGTTGATTAGCTGATTGACATGTCAATATATTCTAATTTGTTGAGATAGTGAATTGGTGGGTTTTTGTTAAATGTGAGCCAAAATCATCACAATTAAAAGAACCAAAGATTTAAACTACTTCAGTCTGTGTGCATTGAATTTATTTAATACACGAGTTAAACAATTTGAGTTGAATTACTGAAATAAATGAACTTTTCCACAACATTCTAATTTATTGAGATGCACCTGTATAGACATCTACCCAATTCTTTTTTTCCCCCCGATTCATCCAGAGGGGGCAGTAATTTTCATTTTTAGATTTTTGAAAAAAAACAAATCAAGACTGTGACAAAGTGAAAGGGTTCCACTGACAGTGATTGCTACTTAAAATGTGAACAAAACGAACATTTACTGTTTAAAGATCGGTTAAAAGATATTTTTGTGACATGTAAAAACGTAAAATATGGGATACAACAGCGAAAATGTTATGGCAAAAAACAAAAGCAAGATCAATCAGGTTATCAGTTTTTATATCACTTCATGGCTCAATAAAGAATATGACTTCAAATCAAAAGCCAATATTGTGGCATTATAACTCTGCAGAAGCATAAACATGGTTATACAATACTTCTTAAAGCATCCACATTATCAATGTTTTTTGATGTCAAAGGACATTATGGCGCAATAAATAATATGACTTCTCAGGAATACTATCACGTAATTCTTCAGAAGTTTGGCTGTAGTACAGTAGCTGTAAACATATAAAAGTTAATTTATGTTAAAACTTAAACACTTTTTTAACAGGCATTGAGACCACTGTATGAAGTTTTGGCAAATTCATGCAGTCACTTGAACAATTATCCTCAACCAGGGATGTCTAATTTACACTTGTAAATTTAGTAGTAGTTCTGTTCTAGTAATCCTAGTTTATGAGAGAAGAGGGTGTGAATTAAAGTTCTCACACCAATTATGCCTTGTGATGTGATAGTAGCTATAATGCTACCTTTAGGGGTTAAAACTCAGAGTGTCCAACTGTTGGCTATGATAGGACTGTACTGAGAGCTTAGAAGAACAATTTACGCAAAAGAAAATGGGCTACAACTCTAAATGAGAGAATGAGTGTATATTGTTCTCATTTCTCAGAGACACAGACCCTTGTTCCTGATCCATCCAGAGGGGGCAGTAATTTACATTTTAAGATTTCTGATAAAAACTGCAGACAGTGACAAAGTGAAAGGGTGTCATTTACTCTGATGCCCCCACGAGGACAAAAATTTAACCCTTTAAATGCTGGATGGTTTTAGGATATGAATATCAAAGTTGCACCTACATCCTCCATTCTTTCAGTGTTTAACCCTTTAGTTTACCTGTATGCTTTATCTTATGTAAAAAAAAAAGAAAAGAAAAAAAGATCATTGGGTTCGTTTATATTAACTAAATTACACGCATATTTAAATATAATTCAACTTCCCTCCATTTTCATGGACATATGAGACATTTAAAATCAAAAGATGAATCATTATTGATTAATATGATAACTGAAAGGGTTAATAGGTCTTCTGCACCAATCCCAGTCTAACAGCAAAATTTTGTTATAGTTTTACAGTCTATATAGGTGTATATGGATGGATAATCAAAATCTGTGCTGTGCTTTAACTAGTCCATGTCAAAAATTAAAACGAGGGCCTTCTAAGGTGACTAATCAGAGACTAGTCTATACTATGCACTTAACTAGTCCCATACTCTAGGCTTAACTAAAAAAAAAAAAAAACAGGTTTTTACACGCCACACTCACTCAGTTCACACCAAAATCGAATCTCCTAAGGGTTCCTTTTAGTTAGCAATACTAACCATAACTTTGATTATTAATTACTTAACTGTAAAGATGATTATTTTTCCTGCAGTTTTATTTGAAAACAGTTTTATATGCTTGAACACAGTGATAACCAACACAGAGTGTCGAGTGAGTCAGGAAGTAACCCGTCCCAACAGCATTCACTGCTCTAAGGAGCGGCCATCTTTAAAGCTCTCTAACAATTCACTCAAGAGTTGCTAATTTGTCCAAATAATCTTGCAAAAATCACACAAATACACAATAATATCTATGATTTACACGCTTTTAGCACATTTAAGTGTGTTTTATTCATCAAGCACCATCATTAACATGCTTCCTCTTTCTTTTGTACAGCATTGCCTGCATGTCAAACTGGCCACTTCCCTTGGACAGGCAGCCAAGGGATAAAGACACAACAATTGCAGACCATCTATATCAAGCTAAAGCACAACAATACAACATCTTCCTGTGTTTTCCCAACCAATGTGAGTATTTTAAAGAGTCTGAAGCCCATTTGGATCAGCTCACTTCAGGCAGCTGCTGTCTGCCCTGTTATAGCTCCCCCTAGCAGCTCCCTCCATATTTCCTTGTTCATGCTAACCATGATATCTATTCTCACCCTATACAGACACCATGCCAAGACCTGTAAAAGTCCATATACTGGCATGCATTATGGCCAATGTACATCCCAATGAGCCCATCCATCCATTAGTGGCCTGGCCATTGGAGAACACAGCTCCTCTTACCTCTTTAGATTGCTGCCTCCCTCTCCAAAGTCCCAATCCCGACTGTACTTTCTTCTTCCCAGCAAACACTGCAAAAGAGGCTCTTCCATTTTAGCTCAATATGGAGGGGTGTTCAAATTGGACTATACCATTTAAATTGGTGTACAGATGGCCCTGGAGCCTCAAAAAGGGCCCTTTGGCCACCATATAATGCAAGTCTCCACTTGCTCCATTGCAGAGGCATATATGAACCCCTATTGACCAGCCCCCTCCTCAAGCCACAGATGACCTCCCCTAATGACATTCAAATATTTCAGGCTTCCAACAGTCAGATAGCCTATACAGAGAGTCGACTGTCACTTCTGGAGGCAGCTGAGGGCGCACACAGTCTCCAAACAGGCCAGCTGCCAAGCTCTGCCATTGGTTACAACTGGTGCAAGCTATTCATGGGGGACTTTTTATCAAAATAAAGCTTTAAATAATTAATTAAAGGTTAGAATGAACCAAATGTATTGAAATGGGGGACTGAAATATGAGCCATCTATTGCATATGCTGGCACAGAGTTAAAAAGAACACCTTTCCAATGGTGTCAATGTGTTTCCAAATAGGACACCTGTTTCTAGCTTTAATAAAAAAGCTTTAGCAGCGGAATTAAAAATATATTTTAAGGTACACTGATCAACAAGTATATACGTATGGATTTGAGTTGAATCATTGTTTAATAACAGTATGAAGTGTCTCTTTATCATCATTTCTGAAGACAAACATTTCTAAGCTACTGTTCCTTTAAAGACAACAAATATGCTCTAAAATGAGCTGTTTAATTGTCTCTTTAATGCATGAATCAGCATACAATAACAATAATCATCCAGTAAAATGGGAAATTATAAACAACCTATTAAACTTCTGGGGATCATGCATCATATTGTGCTGTAACTTGCAAGTACTTTACATTTGTTGTAGACATGCAGAAACACAAAAGCAGGCAATTTGTCTGTAAAATGGTGTAAACACAGGAAATGTCTTTTAATTGGCACGCCTAGAATATTCTGACGTCTCAAAATATAATGTCTGCTGAAACTGAAAATAACTCCCACAGAAACATTTAGCTGAGTGCACGAAATCACAGGATGAGTAGTATATGAGGTCAGAGGCAGAGCTATTAATAAAAGACGACATCTGGGTATTGAAAGGCATATGTATAGGCCACTCAAGACAACACAAGGTTGTTGTTTTTTATCTGTAATTGTACTTTTGCTCTGAATGTCTCACATGTATTATACTATTTTAATATTAGCTGCTAATTAAATGTAGTTTAATTTCTAATGTTAAACAGCCTTGTGCTAGTTCTAATCCAGTACCAGGGTGGTTTGTATTTTAAATAAATTGTGTGCATACATTAATCGTGGTAAGCACATTTACTACTTTAAAATCATTATTATTCCATCACCACTTTAATTCAAAATGTTAAATATACAGAAGGCATTTCAATTCAAAAGAGCAGATTTAAAAGCCCTTGACTAGTGTCAGAGTTTAGTCCAATTATGTCTATGCACATTGTCTCATGTTGTGCATTCTTTTGAGAGTCCAGAAGTAGCCTACAGTAAGTCTTACAACCCTCTCAATCTGCTCAGCCATCAAATTTCTAATTTTTTAGCATGTAGATGAAAACCTTGTGTGAGTTTTATATATAAAATAAAACAAAAGAACCTGTAAATACAGATGACACAAGGTCGGGATGGTGGTGGTTCTATGATTTTACCCCGTTCCTGGTTTTTAACTAGGTAAACCGGTGTAAACACTCATTGGTGCAGTAGCGGTGTGTGCTTTAGCTTCAAGCATGCTTACAAACTAAACAGAATGAAACTAAATAATAAAAACGCTTACCGGCGTTGCGTAAAAACTGAAGGAAAATGTCAGGTGCGCCAAACCAAACTAGCCGCGGGTGGGATGTTTTGATGAAACAGCAATAACAGAGAACATTTACAAAGTAATTTAAACATTTAAAATGCGCAAATAGACTATCAGTGCGAATACTATCCAACTTCCGAGTGTAGGATTATTTCCAGACATGTCTCCGTTAACTGCCCGACGCCACGCGCTGTTATCCCAAACAAACAAGTGCGGCATCACTAGGCTTTACGCGGCCTGTGAAATCTGATCTAATGCGAAACCGTCTGCACATGATTACTGGTTCTGGTATGGACGCCAGGAATTAAGACAACATATTAAGGTAAGATAAAAACATAAATGTCAAACCGAGACTCACAGACAGCTTTTGGAGAGTTTGTTTACGCGTCGCGTCCGTCAGTTCTTTTGATGGACGTCAGCACAGCATTAGGTTTCATATGTGTACCTACTTAACCGTATTTTGGAGACAAATTTGTACCCAGAAGTGAGCCAAATCTCCCTTTGAAGAGGTTTTCATTCTGTCTGAGATCAGACATTAATTAAATCTTATACATAAATTTAATCAAATTACCAGGCAAGCTTGTTGATTTAAAAAGAGTCTTGCATTAAATATTATTTTACTATTTTGTTGTTCTTTCTTTCCTTTGTTGGTTTTGCGTTTTTGTTTAATGGAAATCATGACGGGTTTTAATCAGCTTCCTCTAATTACGAAACGTGCAAATATTTGAGCAATTTAAAAACTTTATACTGGGCAGACTAATGTGCAATTTGTAGGCTATTTTTTTCTGTCATATATACAGTATTGACATAAATCTGGCAGATTAGGAGATTAACAAGGTGTAAATTTGCATTAACAGTCTCAGTAGGGTCTTAAACTGTTTTTCTGTGAAGTATCAAGTCTGACAACTTATTAATGCTTCATATTGGTTTTAAAACATGTTGAATACCCTTCAAGCTCCTGAATGAAATTGACACCTTTCCCCCACATAATTTTGTCAATAAAGCCAAACCACTGGATTAACTTAAATTTATATTCAACATCAGATTGCAGTAATAATCATAGAGGTGAGTAATATGTATCACTGTATTATGACACACGATATACTGTATGAAATGCCAAATAAAGTTGTTCCACCTTATGTGCAGTTGTCTTCACCTATATATGACATCTCTGAATTCAATAATGAAATGCCTTTAACTGAAAATTGAGAAAATTGAGTGTTTAATCTTATCATTATACATTACTGACACTCTATCCTCCAATTTGATACTGTTAAGTGCTTTGACACATCTGTATTGTTAAAAGCTCTATATAAATAAAGATGACTTGACTATATTGCATGTGTCCATATATTACAAGTTGTGATTACACAATATAACCACATTGATGTGAAAATTAAGTAAAAAAAAAAAAAAAAAGCCATATTGTTGGTTGTGTATGTAACGATTAATTATCCCATATGGTGTGTGTTACTGTTAAAACCTTTGGTGTACTTTACACAGTTTTTAATATCAATATTACATAGAAACTGGAGTAATAAAATGTCTTTCTGGTGTTTTAGAAAAAAAAGTTTAGATCCTACTTTTCATGACTGCACCACAGCTGCATGGAAAAAGATCAGGGAACATTTGACTGCTCATGATATGAACCATTAAGTGCTTCAAGGCTGAATTTAATGAACATTATTCAAAAAGAGTAGTCTTTCAAGACTTATTCAGCACTCACTCATACAGTATAATGATACATTTAAGGCATGTGACATAACTGGAAAATCCCTGATGGATCATGGGAGCTCTGTGTGTTGGGTACTGTCCATGGTGCTGTAGCATTTCTGTAACTTCCTACTTTTTTTTTTCTTGGAATTGTAGCCTATAGGTAGGTTTGTAGGATAGATCATGTAGTTTGTTTTTCTTTATGTTTGTTAGATTACTTAACGTTTAGTTACAGTTTGATTATGTTATGCTTCTAGTCACTGGAAAATAAGCTGCAGTGAAAATCCGTCTTTGTCAAGTACTCTCCAGCATGCACAAGTGCAAAGCTCATGTTTTTACTGAAGTTTCTAGCTTTCTATTATGACAAAATATTTCCATGCCAATGCAACAATGGCAAGAATACATCTCGAACTTAATCTTTGATGAAGTTTTAGTGAACAAAACAGTGCCCGCTGACTCTGAGTCCATTTCAGATAATAGCAGGACGAGTTCATTTTTTCAGCATAAGTTTAGTTTTGATTTTTAATGCGCTACTTCAGTTAGCATTCTTCCTGAATTTCTTCGTGTTCTTTAATACAGTTCAAACTGTCTTGACGTTTCGTTGTTTTTCCGAGACCCGAAGAAGAAAAGCCATTTTGAATAAATCCAATAGTACGTTCTTAAAGCGTTTTAATGGTTTCAAGGCGCCAACTTCAAACAAACAGATGAACTTCTCTTCATGTAGCCTACTGTAATTGAACGCGGTTTTACTCCAGTAGGTGCTGTTTATAACCAGCTCTAATTCGTTCCTATAAATCGTGTCAATAGCAGCAGTATTCCAACAAATAACCTGACTCTTAACTTCTCTCTTCTTCCGTTGATCATTGAGAAGTACGTCCACAACACAGCGCCTCCTAGTGGACAACATTGAGCTGCACGGTAACCGACCAGAAAAGATCACTATTTTAAATATATTTTAAATTTCTGTTTTAAATTGAAATAAATAAGGGACACGAAGGAGAAAGGTTAAAGTTGATTGTATCTACGTCAAATGTAGATAAATGTTCAAACAAAGTAAAAACCGTTGGGCGCCGAGAGGTTCGCGCGTTTCTTGAGGTGAGGAGAAGCGTTCAAAAACATATTAACGAAAAAAACTAAAAAGCCGTTTAGTTACAGTGAGTTTACAACGGTACGAGTGTCTGAAACCTTTTTAAACCTCATAGCAAGACTAACGTTACCCTCTTTTGAGCAGTGTTGGGCTAGTTACTCAAAAAATGTAATATATTACTCATTACTAGTTACTCCTTCCAAAAATAATATTGTTACTTTACTTATTACTTTCTGGCAACAGTAATTAGTTACACTACTAGTTACATTACTTTTTCTTCACGCCCCACAGAAGTTGGTATATCTTCCAGATAAAATTCTGTTACTAACAACATATTTCTGCCTCAAAATCCATTTGAGCAAAATCCACATTGGATCGCAGTCAGAAGTTATTACAAACACTCAATAGTGATTGATAGTGGCATTCAAGTAAAAGTGTTGCTAACATGTTGATTTGATCAAATCACTACTACTAGTTACTGCAAAAAGTAATATTATTACAGTAACTAAATTACTAGTAGCTAGTTACTGCCCAACACTGCTTTTGAGTAGGCGATATGTGTGTTTGTCCGTACTTTTGTAATCAACAAGCGACGGTCCCCCTGTGTTCCTCTACACGTCCTTTAAAAAAAACTCTGGAGAAAATGGAAAATCAGAGATAAAGTAAAAAAAACAACAGTCTTCAGATTTATTCTGGAAAAAGTTGAAATTGTACTGTCGCCAATCCACCACAAGAGGGAAGTATATATCTGACCAAACAGCAGTGGACACAAAGCTGACCAGCTCACGGACATCCAACTGTTTCAGGTTTGAACTCTTCATTCCTCCACCTTCGCAAATATTGATTATTTCTTTGTGTGTGTGTGTGTGTGTGTGTGTGTGTGTGTGTGTGTGTGTGTGTCGATAGCATCGTCCAAACAGCTGTCAAAGCAGATTACTTTCAGAAATGTACCATTGCCTTAGGCTAAAGCTAAACACATACTCAAACACACACAAAAGATATACTTGGCCAATGCATTATGCGGTACTGAACATATGCATTATTGTGTTACTGTTGCAGTTAATAAGGAATTCTAATATACATTAACAATATATAACATTTGCTTCACTATACCAGTCTCACACATTAACACGAAGCTTTGAAGATGCTCTTGACAGAGTACTTCTGATAAATATGTAATTTCAAGCCTATTAGTATTTTTAAAGTTTAGCAGAATGCTCCTTATAATGAAAGTGAATGAGAACAGACCTTGTCAAGCTCCAAAATTTATATATTTATTTATTAAACTTGTATTAAATAGTTTTTATATTTAATTGTATTTCTTTTTATGTATTTTAGTAATTTAATTTAAGTATTTTTGTCGTTTTTGGAGCTCGACAGCATCATTTCACTTTCATTGTGTGGAAAATAATGTGTTATAGTACTTTTAAACATAATTTTGTATTCGACAGAAGAATAAACGTCATAATGGTTTGAAACAATAGGAGGGTGAGTAAATAAATGTACTTTTTAAATTTTTTTTTTGTTGGGTTAATTATTTCTTATATAGATTCAAAACACACCAGAAGCCTCTTTATTTACAAATGTTTGCGCAAATACAAATCTGAAACATCACACTTTCCCCCGTGTTAGTGCTAGAGACACTTGTAGTTGGTGGAAGTGTTGGTTTTATCAGAGGATGCAGTAGCATGTCAGAAGGTTTTATCACTCTCGAGGCTTCGCGTGGTTGTTCAGTGAAGTGACCCGGATTCTAAAGCAAAGTGGTGGAGGTGTTGTGGAGTGGGAACAGGGGTGGAGGGGGGGCTCGTATGATGAGAGTGGATTAGAGATGGAGGTGGGGGGGGATATGGGTGATGCAGTTTTGCAGCTGTGCGTGTGCTTCTGTGTCTGTGTGTGATTACGGGGGGGGCAGGAAAGGTTCAGAAGTGTTGGAGCAGAAAATCTCTCTTCTCTCTCCTCCTCCTCTTTCTCTTTCTGTCACCGGGCCAGACGTAAAGCAACAGCAATTTGTGCGATTTCACAGCTCACTGGATCCCAAAAAAACTCTGACAGCCTTATACTGAGAAAGGAAGAGAAGCGAGGAGAAATGGAGGGGTAGGATGATGTTATGAACTGAACAAGGGGAATTTGAAGGACCGGGGAAAATGGAAATATGTGGGATGAGGAAAACTACAGTGATTTGTCGACTTTTTTTGCTTTAGATCCAAAGTGGCGACCCGAAACAGCACTGAAACTGTTCACAGAAACAAAAATGTTCATTGAAATATGAATATCTATTAAATACTAATGTTAATATGAACTGTGTAGCTGCAACAATATATTAAAATATTGCATTAACATAAACTGAACAGCAAAAAAGACTTGAAAAACATAAACTTGGAAAAAACAAACTTAGTGGTTTTTGTGGAACAACAAAATGTTTATCGTTACTGCAAGCGAACCCTTATTTAATGTAGTCTGGGTTGTCTTTTCTTTTTCCTTCAGTAGTTTTATTTATGTTTTTCAAGGGCTCATCACACAACCTTTCTATGTTGATATTTCTTGAATTTACACACAGAACAGCCATTGATGGCTCTATCAAAAAATATAACTTTATATGGATATTAGATGCATTTCATTATTTACAATAAAAGCATGTCAGTCGAATCTATCTATCTATCTATCTATCTATCTATCTATCTAAATCTTTTTATTATTATTTATTTTTTAGATTTTTGCATGATTTGAGAAGGAAAGTTAAAAAGTTTGGGGTCAGTAGATTGTTTTTTATTTTAAGAAATTAATACTTTTATTTAGCAAGCGTGAATTCCATTGATCAAAAGGGACAGTAAAGACTTTTATATTGATGTAAAAAAGAATCCTGAAAAATATTAAGTAGTGCAACTTTTTTTTAGCATTGATAATAATAAGAAATGTTTCTTGAGCAGCAAATCAGCATATTAGAATGATATCTGAAGGATCATGTGACACTGAAGACTGGAGTAATAATGCTGAAAATACAGATTTTATCAGCTTTGATTAAAAAAGCTTTTTTTTTTTTATCTGACAGTAAGTTTATATCTCATAATTGTGAGTTTATATCCTACAGTTAAATTTTTTTCTCACAGTTCTGAGTTTGTATCTCACAGTTGTGAGAAAAAAAAGTCAGAATTATGACATAAAATGTTTTTTTATTTTTTTTATCCCATGGCAAAAACAAGCTTCCAAAGAAAATAGTTTTAGTTGTACACATATTTCACAATATTGCTGTTTTTACTGCATTTTTGCTTAAATAATGCAGCCTTATAGTGATTATAAGAGGCTTCTTTGAAAAATCCTACTGACCACAAACTTTTGAACAGTAGTGTATAAAATGTCTAAAAAGATTCTGCAGATTTGTTTCTACATATTTGTCTTTTGTGTCCTCCATTTGTGAGTCTTGTGCTGGTTTAAAAACTATACAATGAGCTCAGCATAAAATCTGAGCCTGAGGATCACCTAATCCCTCAATCTCTTCATGAGCATTAACTGCTCTCTGAGCTTCTATTTGTGTGGCCTTTTCCTTTATCTAATATTCAGAGATGTGTCACTGTTAACCCCAGAAAAACCTCTGAAGCCGTTCTGAATGCATAATGCTGTCTCCCGGACAATTACGGTGTTTGCAGACAAGCGAGCGAGAAACTTGTGCAATAATTGAAAAGGCATTTGCCAGGATGACGGAGCACTTAAAAGAACCGCCTCTTTAGAAGAGGAGCTCAAGTGCCCTCAAGATAAGACATGTCACCTGAGTTCTTTGTCTCGAGGGCTGTAGGACATCTGGATTGGCTTTTAAGGTCAGTCATGGGACAGGAAGCCCCTTTAATCCCTCCTGCTGTAAAGTGAGGAGGATATTCCTTGGGTTGCTGAACAGTAGCTGCACACAGTCCTGTCTAATCGCAGCACATCACCTTAAAGACTTGGAATACTTCACTTAAAATGAAGATAGGATGGCTTTGTCAAAAAAACAGACTGAAATTGTATTAAAAAAAATTCGATTCCTAAATATGACTTTTAAACACATGTACATTTAAGTATAGTTGTAGAAAATGTTCTTATAAATAACGCAAATGAAATGGAGATAAATTTTATCTTTTGCATACAAAAAAGTGTAGGATTTTCCTAGATATTTGGTGCAACAAATATGTACACTGATTAAAAAAAGAAAAAGAAAAAAAACTAATAAATTTGACCAAACTACCATTTAGTACAAAAACTAAAATTCGTAAATATTTTGAAAATTATTAAAGCATATTTATTTATATAGCCTATAAACCATTTAGTAGCCTAGTCGACTGACTTTCAAATATAATGCTGTTATATGCAAAATTGCTGAAAATCAAAGAAATGTAACAAAATGTCCTTAAAATTCATAAAATTATTCAAACTTTATTCTAAAATGTAATATATTATATTTTATTATATTATATCACTTTGCTTCTTGATTACGCTGGAGTTGTTATAGTCAACTAAACATAAACCTGAAACTAAAATTAAAAACATTTTCATTGCTTGAAAAACATTAACTGAAATAAATTTAAATATTAAAAACTTTCTAAGCTACATTTCTTATTTAATTTATTAACTTGATGTACTAAAACAAAAACTAAAACTGAAATGAAAATAAATTAAAATTAAATTAAAATTAAAATAATAATAAAAACTAAATAGGTTGGTGCAGTTATTGTTAAAATCCAGTCATACACGAAAAAAAAAAAAAACATTTGCCTAGGAAAATATTTCACTGAGAAATTGCTTGTAAATTTCACAAATAATTACAAAGAAATGGCAGGTACTACATATTTTCTTGTAAAATATACTCTAATGATCGTTGTTTTATAAACCTTTGAAAATAAGTTTTTTAACAGTGTATGCTAAAAGTATTAAAGAATAGAAGGAGGTTTATAGATAAACACAGGCTCTTTTAGACGTGCTGTGTGGGCCCTGTTTTCTCACATGAGCATGAAATGACTGTGTAGGGTGAGGGGTCAAGTGAAGGTGGCATCTCCACGCAGTCAACTGGAAAACTTGGGGTTCAAAGGTCATTGAAAATATGCCCGATTGCTTGACTTGTCATACAAATCAAATCAGCTGCTAGCAGTACTAGCTGTTTAAAATGACCTAGCCTATTAACAGAGCAGGGACAGCAGACGGCAAACCGGTACTACCAGTCCAGAATATCTGTATCTTCATTTTTTTTAACCTTCAGATATTTTCAGATGGAGTAGATTTTATAATGCTACACTGATTCTAGCTTAATTTTATATTCCCTTTGTGACTTTGACCTTGTCTTCCCCGCTATTTGTAAGACTGTGATTTATCTGTCAGATTAATTTTGTTGGCTGCATTGAAATGTGTTTAAGATAGGGGTCACTCTTCGGGTCAGAGATGGCAGCCAATAAATTGAAGGGGAAAAAGAAGAGAGAGGGTGTTTAAAGCAAATTGTCGGAGGACAGAATAATTGAAAGTATTGCATTTGCACAAACATAACAGCATCTCTGAATTATTAAACAGTTTATGGGATTATAGGGCCTGTAATTGAGTTTACAATGAAATGTGTGTTAAACACAACAATCAATAACTTTGCTTCATAGTAAACATGCATTGCAGATGTGCATTAACGTAGGACTGCTGTCGCATAGGCAATGTGTCTTTAGAATAGTGTGAATTTCAATAAAATCAATAAGTGTTTTCTTAAAGCTCTTAGCTGGCGTTCAGTTTTGCATGCCTTGCAACAGCTATATGACAGCTATCCACATATATGTATATATATATATATATATATATACACAAAGTAAGCACATCTTTCATCAGAGCCACATCTGAAGTACCAGCAGGTGCAACAAACACGTTCATTGTGCTTTTTTTTTTTTTAAATCAGTAGAAGTAATTTAGACCAAACCATTATTGCTTTAAATGTATAATGCAAAAACTAAAATATTACAATGTTTAAAATACTGAAAATAATTAAGCCATTGTTATTTTATATCATTGATATATTATTATAGTTTTTATGTTTTGAATTAGTTTTTATTTTCATAATTCCTTTTTCATTTTGATATTTGTATTAATTTTGTTGTATGTTTTTGTAATTTGTATTTTTTTTTTAAATGTCTATATACTTTTTTTTAATTTCAGTTATTTTAGTACGTTAGTAGCCTGTAAACTAAATGAAAGTGACAAACTGATAGCAACTAGCTAAAATAAAGTTTATGGTTTTTTATATTTTATCTTATCTTATCTTAATGTAAATGTTTTTATGATTTTAGGTTTAGTTGACTGTAATAATCCTGGTCACAGGAGTTCATTTATTTATATATACCAATTAGTACTAGGTATATAATGCTATATGCATTAAATAATTTGATGTTAAGACACAAAATTGCTAAGAAATCAAACGAACAGTTTACTTAAAATTCACTAAAATATTCAAACTTTTATTTAAAAATATTATTATATTATTCAAACTTTTATTATAAATATTATATTACATTATTCAAACTTTTATTATAAATATTAGATTACATTATATTATTAATATACATCTGAAAATTCATCAAGCTGGCACAGTTCAAACAATTATTCAAACTTTTATTAGAAATATTATTATATTATTAGTAGTAGTACCAATATAACAATACATAACCATAAAAAGCAGTATTTTTGTCAAAATTAAAATAGCATTCATGGAGATGAATCAGAGTTTTACTAATGAGGTTTAAACCAAAGATCCTATAAAAAAAATATTAATAAAACACTCAAATCACATTTAGAAGACTCCAATATTCAAAATAGCATAATTCCATATCGGCAACAAAATCAGTATGAAAATATCATTAAAAATATGCTATAAATACTAGTCATTTTAAAGCAAAGGATGAGGAAAAACATATACTGTAACACAGTATACTGTATGCACAGCTTATCCAAGAATATATGCAAGAGCTTGATGGGCAGATGAAAAACTCCATCACTAGATGGAGACCTACGTGGACGGACAAGCTTATAAGGCAGATGTTTATGACTCGTTATTTACAAGCTCTTTAATCTGGCCAATTTCCTTGCCCTTGGCAGTGGACGGGTCTACGGGTCGCTCCGGCTGAACCCGCGCCGCTGGTCATTCATCTCCTCGCGGGCAGCTAATGTGGGGCAGTCGCTGGAGCGAAAAGCTGTCAGGGCTGTTTTTCATTCATCGCCCGTTTTCCCGCATACATTTCAATTAGAGGAGCTTCGGGATGCTACCGGTCCGCCGAAGGAAGCTCTGGCAAAGCCCTCTTTTAATACTCCCATCTGTAAGATAAATATTAGCCCGTCGCTGCCCGTATCGATTTGCGCTAAGGTTAAAAGCTTCGAGGACCTTGGCTTGAATATGGGCTGCTCGACATCTTCCCTTCACCCCCACAGTCAGATCGGGTCTGACCCAGACAGTTGAATCCTGCTCCTTGATTTCTTCCCCCATATGTGATTAAATGCTGCCTCCCTCCCCGTCACCCCAACCTTAACCCTGGACCTCTCTGCTCCCAGGTCACTTAACCTTGAACCCAATTACAAGATAAGGTTACTTAAAGGTGACCCCCGCTTTGCTTTACTCAGCTAATAGGACGGTCGAGAAAAAGCCCGGCGCAGCTGATACGCTTCTAGCTAATTCACAGGGGTTGACAAAGGTCGCACTCAAGCCATAAAGAAGAGCTTCGATCTCTCGCACGAAATGAAACTCAGCAATACACAAAGATGATCAGGCGGAGAGCCAGCAGCACAGCCTGCTATTCAAATAAGACATTGTTGATGCATTACAGTCAACCTGAAGTATTAACGTTCATACACGGGTCACATTTACACTGTCAACCAGTTTTGTTTTTTTGGCAACGATTGGATCTTTCTTGCATGAGTGAAAACAGAAAAAAACACTACTAAGATTTCTCTGCGTCCAATTTGAGCCACTTTTATGATACTCATGTCTGATTTTTCCTCTTTATTTTGGAATTTTCGTCATTGTTGCATCACTGATAAGCTCAGGTAAAGTTACTGAATGCATTGAAAAATGTGTGCATGCAATTAGTATTTATGATATGGTAGTCAAACACTCAAAAAGTGTAATACTGATTAATTGAATTGTGTTTTTTCATGGTTTAATATGCCATGTGCTTGTAGTGATAGTCTTTTAGTGTTATAGTAAGTTAATAGTTCAAAGCTGAACTAACTATTAATTATGATTAAATGCAAAAAAAAAATTCTATAGAATTTGCATATTTAAACAATTAAATGAAAAAAGTAAATTTGCTATTTATTCATTCATTCAATCATTTGTTAATTCATTCGTTCATTTATATGTAATTAAAGTTGTTTTTAAAAGAAATGTCAGTAACCCACTGTATTAAAATGACCTTACTTACAGTCATGCAACCTGTTTTTAAATTAATATATGAGCAATATGAGAAGCTGTCCAAACAAACGATGAAACAGCCCTTCTTGACTGCAGAAAATTAAACACACATTTCTGTCCTTTGTTGATCAGTTTTTGCTTGTCAGTTGTCATTCAGCAGATAGTTTGCATTCAGAGCGATCTGCAGAGCAGAGACTCTTCTCTCCAGCAGCGGAGGTTAAGTGCTGTGCTAAAGGCCACTGTGATCACAGTAAGACTGTGATCCTGATAAGCTTCTGGTTGCTGGGTCACACTTGTTTGAGACAGAAGCTTCTACCTGTGTCAGCAGTCATGGCCTTGTTAACATTGTATCACCACCATCTCATGATAGAATCTCTTTTATGATAGAATAGGATTATATGGTACTTCATTGCATTCACTAGTAAAGACAGAGTTTATGGAAATATTGTCAAAATTGATTTACCCTCATGTCATTTCAGTTCCGTATGACTTTCTTCCTTTTGCTTGACATAAAATATTTAGAGAAATGTTGGGATCATTTGTATGGACAATTTTTAAAATAATATTAATAATACTTACTATTATATATTTTATATAATTTACATATTGACCACAAGGTTAAATGCATAACTAGAATTATGATTAAATGAATTAAAAATATATAAATATTAAATAAATATACAAAAATTATATATTTATAGAAGTTTTATATATAATGTAATTATTGTTATATATGTAATATTATAAAACGAAATACAATTTATTAAAATAAAATGTGATTTTTAATAAATGCGTTTATTATTTATTTATTTTTATTTTTTAATCTTTCATCTTTTTTTTTTTCATTTTTCATAATGCACTACTCAAGTTCATGCAGTCTAGGATTGAAATGTGATTTTCTACTTTATTTATGGCATCAAGGGTTTTATTCACCCTTTTCATCACATGAAAGAATGGGGCTGCAGCTGACATGCTTAAACGCATCAGTTCATTGTTTGTAAATTAAGCCTTGAAATAGGTCATTGCATTTTGATGAGAGACAAAGGGACTGTAAAATTGCACAGCAATGCCAGGCCAGTATGTTCAAAAGATCTGTCTGCCTGCAAGGACCACTTAAATGATACAGTAAACAGCCAAAAACCATACCTCAGTGAAGACGAACATTGAGCTCAAGCAGAAAAAGCACCTGCAGCCGAGTTACTGGTATTTTAACGATGAAGGTGAAAACAACCCAGCCTCGGTGTTTAATACATACAGTAGTTAGTGTTGCCTGATTGCTTGCAGCCAGAAAATAAGGAGAAAAGGCCAGAGAGGGAGGGAGAGATGGAGTGAGAAGGAGCGAGAGTGCCCTGGTAGCAGAATAGCCTGTTGACCGCTGGGTGAACCTTCCTCTGAACTGAGGATGAACCTTCAACTTGAGGAGCGTCGGTCACAGATCTCACTGGGAGCTACAAACAGGGGCGGCCAACCCTGGGACCAACACACCAGCACTTAATACACACATCTCACACTATTCACCCCTGCGTGCACACATTTTTTGCTTTCTCACACCTTCGCCGCAGCCATACGCAAAACGGCAGAGCTGAAAATCAGCAATAGCCATTTTTTTGCTATTGAGAGTTCATGCTTTAAATCTGCAACACTATGCAATAGTGAACACGCACACCAGCAACATACGCAACCGTCCCAACACGATACGCCCAGCGGGGTGATTGCAAGATGAGGTAGGGGTCATGGACGGGTCAGTGTCGAACATACCATTCCTGTCTCTGTTTGGCATTCTGTTGCAAATGTCACAAGGGAGGGACTAACAACGCTAGGCAGCGCAAACTCGACTTTCCGAGGTAGAAGCTGAATTACTGGTAAGAGTCCCATTAACAACAGCATTGTGTTGTGAAGTGGGGCAAATGTGAGCTGGAGGGTGTCAAGCAGGGGTGAACAGAGACCTATAGGAGATGTACTGTACATACTGGACTACAAGAGTACTGGCAGCGTGCTAGACATGGAAAGCACTGGCGTTACATAACCTGATAACTGATTTGACCTTTGTCTTATTCAAAATAAGATTTGAAAATGTACTTATTTTGACTGTATAAATACTGAGTTACTGAATATCAACATAGTGACTTAAATATATATCCAATTCACTACCAGTCAATTTTTTTATTTATTTTTTTATTATGCAAGTAAAGAATGTGACAATGTTTACATGTACCAAATACATAATATACCTAACATATAAGAAAAAGAGAAAAAAAAACAAAAAAAACACTGAGTTTAGAAGGTGACAATATTTGCATGTGCCAAAATGTAGAACCACTTGGACAAACAAACATACTGATGGCCAACATTACGAGTCCGTTCTGATTAACTCCTGTATTTACATTCATATGTCTGTGAGCATGTGTGTGTGCATGCGTGCGTGCGTGCGTGCCTGCGTGTGTGTCATTGTATCTAGGGTTGGGGATGGAAGCATACAACTGAGATAGCATCATAATAGATTGATAACAGATATAAGTAGAGTAATAAAAAAAAAAAAAAAAAAATATATAAATAGAAATAAATAAAGACTAATAATAATAATAATAATAGAGACAACAAATGTTATTAGCAACAATAATAACTATAATAATGTTAACCATAATGATAATAATAATAAAAATAATGATTTCATCAAAATTGGGGAGGGGTGGAGTACAACGAAGAGGGCAAGTATAAATAATAATATTAATAATATTAATATTGGATTATAAATTAATAAATGTTTAATAATTGGGGGGTGCCTCCGATCCCACCGTGGCTATGACATATCAGAACTTAAATCCCCAGCCCATGTCACACCCCAACGGGGGTGCCAGGGAAGGATGCTGCTAGGCAAAATATTCTAATCTTTTTTAAATAAGTCAATTATGGTCACCAAGGCTGCATTTATTTGATTAACAATACATTAAAAACATGAAATATTGCTGCAATTTAAAATAACTTTTGTATTTGAATATATTTTAAAATGTATTTATTCCTGACGCAAAGCTGAATTTTCAGCATCATTACTCATTACATAATTTCTTGTTATTATCAGTGATGAAACATATTTTTATGGAAGCAGTTATAAATTTTTTTCAGGATTTTTTGATGAACAGAAAGTTATTTATTTATTTATTTTGTAAAACAATAAAAGTCTTTATTGTCACTTTTGATCAAATTAATTCATTCTTGAAGAATAAAAGTGTTCGCTTATTTTTTTTTAAAAAAGAACTCTTACTAACCCTATACTTTTGAATAGTAGTGTATTTTTATTGAATAAATAAACAGAATCATTAAAATTCAACTGAAATTATTGTTTTTTTTTTTGTTTTGTTTTTTGTTTTTTTGGACAAATCCATTTTGTGGTCATTTGTGATAACTGGATAAAGGATTTTAAAACCATTTTATTGAAAGTAATTTGTACTGGGAAAAAATATATATTTAAAAATAGAAAAATAACTGCTGTCCATTCTTTTCTCTCTCTTTTTTTTTTTTTAAAGATTATTTAAGCCACTCATATGAGCTTTTAAGATTTTATTAATTTTATATGACTTTTCCAGGCTTTCTCTCAGGATGTTTTCAGGACTATGGATATAATACATAACTGCACAGTTAGAAATATGAAACTTTTAAAATGGCTGGTGGTTACAGTAGTGACACATAAATAAGGTGCTTTATAGCAAACATCACCTGCACTACAACACGACATTGTACTAAATTGTACTAACTAAAAACAAGTGGTGATTGTCTGTGCAAAACCCACCACTAGGGTGTTGCTATGCAGTGTACTGGTTGCCAGGGCACTGATATGCAGTTTCTGTAGAATTGCACATGTAGATGTAGAATTTCCTGTAAAAGAGAAATGCATAACATTATGGAAATAATGGGTTAGAATGCCATTTTATGTTGATGAAAGTGAATATTTAAATAGTTTTTTGAAAGCCATTGGAGAAAGCAATATCACACTGGCCATAAAAAGCTTTGATAACTCATAAATCATTATGTTCTTACTGTATAGCAGGGCAACCCAGTGCCAAGGACACCTTGCCATGGCAAAAAAAAAAAACAAATGGAGAGACAACTGTCCCCGAGGTCAGAACAGGTGCTGCGGGACAGACCAGAGTCCGCCGGGACAGCTGTACTATTCCTGTCCGGAACAGAGCCGGCTGACTGCGGATCCACAGAGACTAATGACAGATGGACAGGTGGGGGAGCCCTCGAACGGCCCGGAGGTTTGTGCTTTACTCTCCGAGATGAAGACGGAGAAAGCTTTTAGACAACATACATAGAACTGATGGCGCTATCAAAGTGTAATTGCTCATAAATACTCCTAAATGTGTTAAATCAGCATGTGTTTGTTTCTAATAGTGTTCCTCTGTCCTCTGGAAACAGATTTATTCACTCCAATGAGCAATTTCCACACACACAGACTCGTGGAAAAACACCGCGAATCATGCAGCTGCAACACCCCGCGCCAATTAACATGACTGCGACCTCACACATCCGGGTCAATGCATCCGAGCAGGGGAACAATGGCAGAGCTGGTCCCAGAATGTGAGTTCCCAATTACACTTGAGTGAGATCCACAGAGCAGAATGCTGCAGGTGAGAAGTTGGATGGGGCTTCTGTGACGGGCTGGCAGAGACACAATCAACCTCTGTGGCACCGGCTTGGAATCGCTGCATGTCTGAGAACGAAAAATGCTGAGGGCACAAGACAAAACAGTACACAGACTAATGAATTCAGTGCATGTGTAATTTATGATGAGCAGACGGGCCCCTCAATTCTTTCCGGTGTGGAACTGAATGCTACAATCATGTGAAATGCACCAAATCAAATACGTATTTAAGAGCTGGTTATCAAGAGACAGTGTCATGTGAGGTCATTATACTTTGACCCACAAATATTTCAAAATAAACTAATATATATCAGTATTTAGAATTTTTATTTTTGATGTCATTTGTGTCTTTTCAAACACATATGCAATTATTTTTTTCCACATGGATGATGAAAGGAGACATTTTAAAGAATATTTATGAGAGTTCATGGTGACCATTATCATCAACCTCCAAAAAGAAAATAAAAAAATGGCTAAACAATTTCAAATTTGATATTAAAACTTAAAAAATTTCTAAAGAAAAAAAAGTATAATTTTTGTACTTTTTTTTTTTTTTTTGTGGCGTTCCAAGTCAAAAATGACTGGCCTACAAATATTGCTTATAAATTTCTATAAATAAATGCTATTGTACCAAATTTTGGATTACATGTTTTATTAACTTGTTTAATTAGCACAGGTTTTGTATTTCTTTGATTGATCATCATAGGCCTCATTTATCTGACCTCATGCACCTCAGTTTTTGAGTAAATATTGCCAAAAGTATGCACAAATGTTTTTTTTGTTTTTTTCACTCAAAGCCTGAGGTGCTTAAGCTCAGACCAATGATACAGAAATACAAAAATACAGAAATACAAAACCTGTGTTAATTGAAAGAGAACAAGTTGACAAAAAGATTGAAACCAAAATTTGTTGATAACATAACATAATGAAAAATTGACAAGCAATTTTTAAAAAACCAGGAACACCAAATTAGGTAAAGGATTTTCAAGGGGTTTTCAAAGTCATAACAAAGTCCCAACTGAGGAACAGATAAGTCGTTATACAACCAAGCATGTCTGATCTTATTTTTGTTTATGTCAGATTCAAAAAAGGTGCATTGGTACATCAAAATAGTCATCAACATTCTCTGTGTTGTAGCTGACTGAAAATAGCCATATGCACTTTTTTGTCCTTTTTCAAGCATGTTATCCTCCAATCCCCCTGTCTGGGGTGAACTATTGCTTTGAAAATCAGTTAAGCAAACATTAATTGATCAAAACATGCAGATACTAACTGCTCAGACAAACATAGCATATAGTGGCAGATGTTGTCAACACGATAGGAAATTTGCCTAAAGGCCATGAGCATTGAGTGCTGTATCTCATCTCAACTCGTTCCCTTTCTGTTAACAGTTCAATGGCATGTCATCTCTGCAACAATTACCCTGTCCTTACTGTACCGAACAACTCGATAGAATATGACTGTGATCTAATGTAGTAGATCCATCGCTGCTGGTGTAATGACAGTGGAGTTCACACAGAGATCAGGAATCAATGTGCAGCTCTGCAAAGGGTACATAGAGTTTGTTAGTGATGTACAGGCGTATACATCTGTGCATGCAAAACTCAAATGACTGTCAGTTATAAACATGAAAATCTGAAAACTGAAAATCTGGGATTCAAAACCCAATTTAAACCTTGAAATAAAAAAGTTGTAAGAATTTTGAAATAAATAACATTTTGACAAAAATAAATAAGAAATTAATATTTATTTAATAACATATTTTTAGATAATTTATTATTTAAAACATTTATATTATATAATAATATTATTGTTTTAAAGTTATATTTATGGGCTTTTATGGCTTTAATGGACAGGAAAGCATTTGGTGGAGAGAGAGGAGCGGGATCGGACGTGAATCGAACTCGGGTCACTGAGAGTACAGTTGCGCACTAACCACAAGGCTATTGACGCCAACTAAGATAATTTATTTAATAGAAAATTTAATTATAATTTAGACAATATTTTTTCATATACATTTAAAAAAAGAAACATTTCGACACAAAATAAATAAGAAATTAATATTTATTTATTTAATAATATCATTTTAGAGTATAATTGTAAAAATAAAATTGGATAATAATTTACATCATAGTTTTTGTATGAATTAAAAAAAAACAAAAAACATTTTGACACCATAAATAAGAAATTAATAATTATTTTATAAATTAATATAAAATTAAAACTGCAGTAACTTTTTTTTTTTGTTCAAAATTTACTAAATTTATATAATAAGCAAGTACACCATGAATCCATTTTCCAAATCGTGTTTTTGGCTTGTCACTACTGTATACTTATAATAAGTGTTTATATTCTGACTATTTTCGACTGGTTTGGGCAGGTACTGATGCGGAGTAGCCCGGTACTTGCGTGATTCGTCATTGACGTAAACAGAGAGAAGTAGCTCCGGGTACAATGTTCTTCCGCAAGATGCAGGCAGTTCTGTTTATTAACCGCTAGAGCACTGGTTTTCAAACCTGTCCTGCAGGCACCCCTGCTCTGCACGTTTTGCATGTCTCCTTCATCTAACACACGTGATTCAAATCATCAGCTCATTAGTAGAGACTGCAAGACCTGCCCTGCGTCCCAATGTGCAAACTATCCACCCTATCAGCCCTAAATAGTATTGAAAATTACTAATATCACATAGAATTTAGGATGGATAGTATGCACATTGGGACGCAGGCCTGATTTGGGTGTGTCTAATAAGGGAGACATACAAAATGTGCAGGGCAGGGGTGCCTCCAGGACAGTTTTGAAAACCACTGCGCTAGAGTGCCAGAAGTTACGGACTGCAGCTTTGAGTAATAATTTAGATGATTTATTTGATATATATATATATATATATATATATATATATATATATATATATATATATATATATATATATTTTTTTTTTTTTTTACAAAGAAACTAGTATTAGCATTTATTTTAATTAGTGTTACAAGTAATACTGAATAGTACTAAATAGTGTATATATATATATATATATATTATTTGGATTAAGTGCTAAATATAAATTGAATAAGAATTTAGACCATATTTTTTAATAAATGAAAAAAAGAAACATTTTGACGTAAATAAGAAATTAATATTTATTCAATAATAATCTATTTCAAATAAAATTTAATAATAGTTTACTAGTATTAGTATTTATAAATATAAATTTAAGTATTACTAATAGTAATAAATTATTTGAAATAGAAATCTTTTGTTACATTATAAATATTTTTACTGTCACTTTTGATTAATTTAATGCATAATTGCTGAATAAAAGTAATAATTTCTTTAAAAAATTTATAAATTAAATGCATAGTAGTAAATTAGTATTTGTTTAAAAATTATTTCGAATTTATTTAATTTTTAAATGCATATTTTAAATAATCTTTTAAAATGTAATTTTAATATAATTTTATGCACTGTTTTAGGTTACTAATTAAAAATAAATTAATGTGTGGCAAAGTGAATTCTCTTTGTACATGGATCATCAGGTTTTGTTCATGTCAGCTTGAGTGCTGCTATATAAAGCAAAAAGGGGACACGTCAAAATGCTAATGAATTATGAAATTCGTTAATTTTTTACTTCAACTTCTTTATTTAAACTCTTATGTTAATAATATGATATGCAATTCTAAACAGTATTAAATTAAAAAGAAAAACAAGCATATTAATGCACAAATGGACTTTTGGACCCCACTATAATGTAACAAGATGAAAATGCTTATAACCTCACCATGCACAGCACTTTCTGCTAATGGCACACACCGATTCTGGGTAACATTGACAGGCCTTAAGGCCATGTGATGATGACTTTCTAGGTCAAATGCTGCCCAAAGCCAAGACAGCCAGAAAGGAGGGGGGAGAGAGAGACTGAGGGGAAGCAAAACGGGGGAGAGCATGCACAAAGTGGAAACAGACGTGCCTAAAAATAAACCATCTGAAATATTTAACTTACTGACCCAGAAACTGCATCACTGTAATCATATCTATGCTCCAGCAGAGGGGTCGGCAACAGCAAGAGTATGATATCATTAATGTGGAGTATGGAAATCATAATGAAACAGGAAGAAGAAACCCCCTGGGAAATTCACCCGCAAACATGTAGCCAAGAAAAATCCTGTGAATCCAGGACGCTTTAATCGCTCTGTCCACTCTTATAGAATTGTCTAGAATCAGTGAACTTTTAATGCAATGTGTGTCACTGGGCATCAGTTCAGTATGTGACTCACAGAGCCCTCGTGAACACAAATAAACAGCTGAGCTAATGGCGAGCAGAAACTGTGCCTTTCGAGAAACCTTTGGAACTCGGTTACATAGAAGACTACAAATGCATTAAAAATACTAAATATCGTTTTCTATTTGAATTTATTTTCAAATGTAATTTATTCCTGCAATGCAAAGCTGAATTATCAACACCATTATTCCAGTCTTCAGTGCTACGTGATCCTTTAGTAATCATTCTAATATACTGATTTGCTGCTCAAGAAACATTTATTATTATTATTATTATTATTATCAGTGTTGGTTATGAGTGTGCTTCTTAATACTTTTATATAAACCATAATACATTTTTTAGTATTCTTAAATTTAAAAAAAGTTCAAAAGAACAGCATATTTGAAATAGAAATAATCTTTTGTAACATTATAAATGTCTCTCTGAGTGTCACTTTTGATTAATTTAATGCATCCTTGCTGAATAAAAGTAGTCATTTCTTTAAAATAAATAAATAAATACATACATAAAATTAAATATTAAACATAAATAAATGACTTACTCCAACCTGCAGACTACTTCAGTAGAATCTATTTTAGAGGGCTTTACTCACTCTCATGTCGTTCCAAGCCTGTATAACTTTTCTTTGGTGGAACACAAAATTTAGCAGATTGTCCAGCATGCTCTGTCCTATACAATGAAAGCAAAAAAAACAACATAAAATGAACATAAAAGCACTGTACATTTAGTCGTCTGGATCCATTCAAAAGCATTTGTGAGAAACATGATGTCAAGCCATTGCTTTGTGTCTTGCTTCTAAATGCTAATGTGCAATTTTGTGTGAATGGTTCCTTTAAGAGATATCTAGTTCTCAGAAGCTAATAAAATTAGAATATAGGCGATTATTGTTTCGAATCATTCACAGATTACACAAATAGGAGAATGAGAAACATACAGACCGACCTTGAATCTCCATTTGAGAATCTAAAGAGTACAATTCGGAGGGAGATTTACAAATCATTAAACTGAAGATCTCTATTCTGGGAGCGTTATAATCAAACTCTTGCGTTTTGGTAATCACTATTTGAGAGTTGCCCTGGGGCATTTGGCAACGCAACACCATCAATATTGATGCCCCGCAGCTTAACTGGGTTTTGGAGGGACTTTCTCCCACATCAATATTGATGCCATTGCCACATATCCTCGTCAGGCCCTCTTTAAGGATTTATAACAGCTACAGGAAGACTTTGTTAAAATGCTGCGGATGTTTCGGGCCCAGTGACTGTGCTGGAGGAATTTCTTTTAGTCACGGTCATTAGTTTTATGAGATCGTGATTGCTCTGGATTTTTGGTTTGGAAAACGAAATGGATTTAATTTTCAAATGAAAAACACCTAAATAAATGGGGGTTTGATTTCATCGCCCCCAATAAGCAATCGTCCCAAACTTCTCCAGTACGGCTTTGTGCGTTCCCTCAAACCGCTGCAGGGCAGGAGCTCTGCTTCAGCAGCTGGCTTCCTGACAGAGAGCCAAAAATGAGAGACCTCATATGCACAAAGACTGACCTCAATTCAGTTTGACGTCTCAACTATTGATCTGACTGGCCGACCCTCCCAGAGACAGACCGCTTGCCCTTGTGGCCAATGTTCAAGTTTAAGCGCTATAGCTGCGGGCGACTTCATTCCTAACATCTGAAACGTGCATTGCTATAGTTCATCCAGGCCTCTTGTTAAAAAATGAGATTGTCGCATCAGTTAGAGGTTAAACGTGTGTGTGACTCAAGCACTGCTCAACAACACTCCATTTGTTTGCTATAGTAGAGTTTGGAACAATCACGGTCACGTTTGAATGATTTATGGGGCCTGACACCAGATTTGTCATTTTAACCACAAGCCACAATGACTATTAAAACACGTCAGAGTCTACTCTAATCAATGGTAAAACTGAAGCTGAATTTTTATCGAACTGAAGATGTAAAATACAAAAAACATCCTTATAGATGCTTGAAATATGTATGAGATGATAAAAACCAATAGGCATCTACATTCAAACTGATATTTAACTTACCCACGGGGCACATGCTGCTCCAAATATATTTTATATTCACAGTTAGGTAATATTGCATGTTGCTGAGGTGAAGAGGTCACTGTTGAACTGGAGTGACAGGTCTGAAATGAAGGTACAAGTAATTTTCATACTAGCCGCTCTATTGCTGGAAGGGGTCTGGAGACCACAAGGCCACAAGTATGACTTATACCCCTGCCAACAGAGGTCTGAACATTATGCATTAGTGAATTTTCCAAAAGAATGAAAAAAAAGGTTAAATGTATGTTCCATCATCTTACAATTAATTACTTAGATGTTTTAAAATGTATAAATAAATTACTATGTTTTAAACCATATTGGTCAAGGTATTCAGTGATCTTTAAAGATCACAATGGCTATTCCTCAGTCACTCCCTAGAACTTCCCATAATGCACCAGAAAGAAAGGCACAGCTGCTCACAATATTCACTTACGGAAAATGAAATTTTCACCAATGGTAAAAAAGTCACCAGTGTCCCAGTGTGTAGTAGATCAAGGCTCTTGATAGTGCCTGAATTCATTGTATTGATACACTGATTTTCACATCATTGGGAACTAGGCAATGGAATGAGACAATCAATACGTTAAAGGGATAGTTTACCCAAAAAATGAAATTCTGTTATTAATTACTCACCCTCATGTCGTTCCAAACCCTTAAGATCTTCGTTTATCTTCAGAACACAAATAAAAGCTGCAGTCCGTAACTTTTTTTCGGTTAAAAATGATCTGAAATCGCCAGCGCCGATAGCCTCGTGGGCAGCACATCGACATGTAGCACCATTGCGTTTCGAGAGTCCCAGCTCGCGGACCTTTCCCGATCCCATCCCCCCTCTCTCTCCCACTTCGCTTCCTGTCTCACTACTATCCTATCAATAAAAGGCAAAAACGCCAAAAATAAATCTTACAAAAAATCTCCAAAAAATCCTAAATCAATAATTGAGCAAGTACATAATCAGCCAGTGTTCAAAACTATCGCTTTACTTTAGCCCGATTCACAACAGTTAGCTTATAATAATGTCTTTTAATTTGAGTGATACTGGTAGGAATTTGCGGGAAATTTGAGCATGCCACCGTGTCATTACGTCACATCTGTAAACATAAAGAAGGTGTCCCAGCTAATAGGCTATCACATGTGAGGATGCTGCAGGTGGCGGATCGTTTATAGCCTTTTCTCACAGCAGCTGGAATAATTATCATTTTGATGGCGGATTGTAATCCAGAAAGGATTATGTTTATGAAATACAGTGCCCTCCAACAGTATTGGAACAGTAAAGACAAAATTGCTCTGTTGGCTGTGGAGTCAAGACATTTACAAATATGATTAAAAGATGAATATGAGACAAAAATACAGAATGTCACAGTTTATTATTGGGTGATTCAACACATAGATGTTTTACCAGCTAAGAAGTTCAGCACTTTTAGAGTTGCATCCCTCTATCTGATGTGAGCATAAGTATTGGAACAGTTGCCTCACAGGTCTTTCTAAGTGATCAGCTGTGTCCTGTTGCATTAATTCTTCAGATATTAAAAGCAGGGAATGTGTCGTATCGGTTATATCCATTGCTTCTGCATTCTGAATCTTGCATTCGATGATGACACACAAACCAGGATGAAGATGAGGGAGCTGACTTTGAGAGAAAAGAAAGCAATTTGGATGCTAAAATAAAAGAGGAAGTCAATTAGAGCTCTAGCAAAAACAAAGGACATGGAGAAATCAAGAGTTTGGAGACCACCATCAACCAACAACGACCTGATCGGCTGAGAAAACAACAGTAGTTGATGACAGACAAATCATAAAAGCTGTAAAAATGAACTCTAAAAGACGTGTCTGTAAAATCACCAGAAAGCTGGGGTGATGCTTTGACAATCTACTGTCCTCAGGAGACTTTGACACAGAATTACAGATGCTACACAGCAAGATACAAACCTCTGACCAGCTCCAAAAATAGAAAGGCAAGATTAGAGTTTGCAAAAAAGCACAAAGGTGAGCCAGAAGAGTTTTGGAACTATGTTTATGGACCGATGAGACAAAGATGAACCTTTATCGAAGTGATGGGAAAGCAAAAATGTGGAGAAAAAAAGGGAACTGCAATGATCCCAAGCATACAGCCTCATCTGTAAAGCATGGTGGAGGTGGTGTCATGGCATGGGCATGCATGGCCGTCTCTGGAACAGACCCTCTCAACTTTACTGATGACTTAAGGTATGATGACAGTAGCAGAATGAATATGGAAGGGTACAAAACCATCTTGCCTACCAATATTCAAGAAAATGCCACGAGATTCATTGGGAAGTGCTTCATATTGCATCAGGACAATGATCCAAAACACCCTGCCAGTTCAGTCAAGTAATTTATAAGGGCAAAGAAATGGAAAGTCTTAGATTGCCCAAGTCAATCTCCAGATTTAAATCCGATTGAACATGAATTTCTCCAGCTGAAGAGAGTAAAGGCAGAAACTCCCCAAAACAAGCAACAATTGGAATTGGCTGCATTAAAGACTGGAAAAAGTATTTCAAAGGATGAGACCAAGAGTCTGGTGATGTCTATGGGTCACAGACTCACTGCTGTGATTGTGCGCAAGGGATCTGCAACTAAATAATAGCTTTTAATATTTTATATCTGCCTTATGTTCAACTGTAGCCTGGTAATACCAAACTCTGCTACTTCGCTTTGCTTCGTAGACAGAGTCTGGAAGGGCATAATTGATAAGCGTTTACTTTCTCGTGGGCGGGCGCTTGTCTGAAGTTTAAAATCATTGGTGTATCCGTAAGCCAATCACATAACGGTTGGTTATGACGTATGTTATTCGCCGGCTCAGCCGCCTCGAACTTCCGCTGTAAACACAGGTATGCGGCGAAAACAAAACCATCGAGCGAAATACCGCAGTGAAGATGGCTGTGAACGACTTTTGCAGATTATGTGAAGTAATCACATCACACACACAATCACAATTATCGCCTTGCCGGACTTTGGCCTCCCCAGTTTCTCGCTGACGATCGGTAACAGTTGATAAATTAAACTTTTCCCAAAACCTGTCAGGAGTAGGGCCACAACATCACCTCCATTCAAAATGTGAACCAAACACTCTTCTTGTTCGGGCTTCAGTTGGCAAATGCCGGGAATATTCTCCACAACAGAGCGAATAGCATCCCGTGTCTCCATGTCCGCTGTCGTTTTATATTTCCCTAAACTAAACCTAAACTACAATCTTAAATTTGGCGCTTAGCGTCTACGTCACGGCTCTCAGCCCGCCCTCTGTTCGTTGATTGGACTGGCCGCTGCGGAGCCGGAGATAAACTGAGAGATGGTCTGCTATATCAGACTGAGTACCAGTTTGAAAGAAGAATAATTTGCTTTTTGGATTAAAATTATTTCTTTATATGAAATTCAAATGGTATGACAATTAGAAATTAGACTACCTAAATTGAAATCTACATGTAACGCTAATACACACTACATACACGTAATAATAATTTGCATGGTTTGATGTGATATGAGCTAAGTGATAATTAGATTAAATCACCATTGGTAGTGCAATTTATTGTAATGGTTTTATCCTCAGTTGGTCAGAACAAAAGTGGCAGACTTGTTACTTGTTCAGATGACAATATCCGGTGAAAATTCTAATTTGGGTCATACATTCCAAGACGTAGGCTAGAATCTGTGATTATTTGAAAGTCCACTAAAAACATATCTGATCATAGACAATGTTGATGGCGTTATGTCAACATGCCTAAGTAGTAAATAAATCAAAAAAAGTTTATAAAAATGTATACAAAATTTGAAATAATAACAAACATCAGGAAAAAATAGGAAACACCTTTGTTTTCCGTATACTTGTGTCGCTTACAGTTAAAGTCCTTCTGTGATTTTATTGTTGTTTGCAATTAAATTGTTGTTTGTTGGGTTTTAATCTTAGCACTCAGCATACCCGGTTAAAAAAGTCACCGCTCGCCACTGACGCACGTGTGTGGTGCATGATGTGGAACCTGAATGCACTGCGCCTTGTTTACAAGCAGAGGAATGCACTCGCATGCATTATGGTACTGTTATGAATGCGCGTCAAAGACATGAAGACTTGTTTTCTTTGTGCACAAAAAGTATTCTTGTAGCTTCATAAAATTACAGGTGAACCGCTGATGTCACATGGACTATTTTAAGGATGTCTTTACTACCTTTCAGGGCCTTGAACATGGTAGTTGCGTTGCTGTCTCTGCAGGGTCAGAAAGCTCTCAGATTTCATCAAAAATATCTTAATTTGTTCTGAAGATGAACAAAGGTCTTACAGGTTTGGAAAGACATGAGGGTAATTAATGACAGAATTTTAATTTTGGGGTGAACTATCCCTTTAAAGCCCTACTGTCTAAAGTGGAGGAAACTGCCATTAAGTAACAAACTAAGTCAATTAAGGAAATATATTAGCATTTTGGAAAAATCCACTCATAAGAATGACAAACACAGAGTAATGCTTTAAGGTGACAAGAAGTCATGTGATAAAGTCAATTGATTTAAATTGACGTGTTTAGTGCAAATCCAATCCAAATACAACCAAATATCATTGTACAATGGTCCTTAACCATTAATCATGGTATTGGGAACACTGACCTGGAAAAATTGACCTAGAACGCTTTTTGCCATGGAGATAAGTACCTGAGGAAAACCTGTTTCAGTCATCCATACACATCAACATTTCGGGTTCAGATCCATTTTTTATGCACAACAGGATTAAAAACTATTAAGGAGTGGCCCAAACCATAATAATATGAGAATGAAATGAGAAACAGGAACAAAACAAAAAAAAAAAAGTAAAAAACAACAGCAGCAGTTCTGTGAATGACAGACTTTTATTTCATTATTTAATTTCTTCAAACCTAAAATACAGAAAACATATTTTGATAGAAATATTCTGTGAACTAATACAACAGGTCCTGCTTTCAAAGGTCCAATGGCTTTTATATCCAAATGCTGCCTTAAAAGCTGTAGTGCCATGTTAAAAAATGTGACAATGGGGTTTAAACATATTCAAACGAGCAAGAAAGTAACAAAAATACTTGATGAAACCTACAGTATGCTACACAATATACCTGGTCATCAAAGGCAGACTATTGGCATAATTGAGGTCTCGAGTTTGTCGGGTGAATTGGGATAATCTGGGTCATTTTTGCATGTTTGACTGCCACCTCAACACTTTACATAATCAAACATACATGGTACAGTTAGCATAGACTTTGTTGGCTTGGACACATCGGAGCTTTCCCGACATTCCCAAATGTCCCAGAATACCCTATTTTACCCTAGTGTTTTTCTTGAAGCTACAGGAGATAAATTCCTGTATTTAACAAGACGCATGTTGTGCTTGACACGGCAACATTCTGTCTAGATGTGCTGATTATTTGGATGCAGCTGAGAAAAGCACGGAAAGTGAGGGTTATCTGGCTGGTTTCAAGTGCCTCTTTCAAGTCTTCTCACCTCAACAGAGACCTAAACGCAAAAATCAACAAGACAAACAAAATTTCACCTCAGTCATCAGTTCCACAAAATGCTCCCGAGAGTTCAGTTGCCTGTCCTACTTTGGCAATGGCTTTCTCTCCAATGAGTCCTCCAATGAGTCCTTCTCTTGGTTGTATTTGGGGTGAAATACAAACCCCCAACCAAACAGACAAAATCTTGACTCTCCCATTAATACAAGTGGTTTTCGAGGTCCATCTAATAGCTGTTCTAATAAAGTTTTGGCATCAGCTTTAATGGCTTCTGGTTGAGTCAAAATCAGGAATGGACGTTCTCGTTCAGTCCTCGTTCATAGAAAACCTCTGTAGGAAACAGTTTGGTGTCTATATGAGTGCTGTGGTCCATTCCCCTTGACGGAACAAACGGCTGGTGCTTCAGGTAAGTGAGCAGGTGATGATGTGGCAGAAAGGGGCGTGGCTTGCTGACAGATTCCCTGTATCGGCCATGACCCCATGGCAGCGGGGGTGTGATATGGATTATGGGGGTGGGATCAGGGCCCGTTCTCGTTGTAATGGAGTGAGATGGGCCGGTCTCTCTGGACGGGCATGTAAGGCCAGTTGTAGCTGGAGCCGGAAAGCAGCATGTCCCGCAGCAGGGTCTCAATGGGCGTTTTGCCTACCAGTCGCACGAAGAACAGCTGTTCGATAACAGGAGAAGAAACGATGCGCAGGGAGGGTAGCCGTAACAACAGGCGGCCGAATCGGTTGGGTTGATTGGGGTATTGGTTCCGCACGTACTCCTCAAGAGCGCACTGGGACTTTTCCTGGATGCTCTCCACATGGGCCACATCAGACAGACCCATGGCATCTGAAGAAGTAAATAAAAACAGATGGGAAAATTAAGAAATACTGTACTACAGTATTTATCAACCCATCTATCCATCCATCCATCCATCCATCTATCTATCTACGAACTACCATCTATCTATCTCTCTATCCATCCGTCCATCCATCCATCCATCCATCCGTCCATCCATCCATCTATTAACTCCTGACTTAAACTGGATTGTGGGTTCTTACTGAAAAGACACATCTGAAATAATAGTGTGTAAAAATGCAGATTTTAAGGCAAGATCCCATTCGCCATTCTCTCTATCACGCTACTTATCACTGGTGTACGCGTACACTTAATCCTGCTGAGCTTCAGTTCTGATAACAAAAGATTAATTGCTTCATATTTCTATGAGGGCGAGGATACCCGCTGAGCAGGACACAACCGCCACTTCTGTCCCATGAGTCCAGATAAAGACATGTATAGTTACGGTAGGCAGCGTTTTGTAAGGGGGGCACTGATGCGTCAGTCCCTGGCGTAATGTCAGCGGTGACAAGCTTTGCGTGCTTCTGCGCCAGTCCCCCTCACACTGGCGTTGCACGGCAAAGGCATCCCCCTCTCTCTTTGTGTTTCACAGTGTGAACACGCGCTGGGAGCTGCCACCGCACCGCGTCGGGCAATCGGGGTGACTGGCTGACATTAGAGGCCTGTCGGGTGATGTGAGGTGATAGGAGGTTTGGGCTGAGGCTATGGGCCACAAGAGTTTGTCTGTCCCTGTTAGCTCATGCCGGCGGATCCCGGCAGGGGGTGGAGGGGGGCTTTGGCTGGAATTGCAGGATGGATCACATTGATGCCCAAGGCTACAGAGGTTATGTAGGTCACGGCCAGACTGAAGCGAATCCCTCTTGCTGCAACTCAGCATGCATAATTCAGTCATGTTGGTGAAAGTTGAGGTTGGGCGGGGGGCTGCTTGCCTGGTTTCAATAATAGATGGAAGCGTGAAGGATTGAGTGATAAAAAAAACGAATCGAGAGCGGTGGGTTCAGCCATCCATTTGGAAAAGTGCAGGTCTGGTCTGGAAAAGGGTTTTTGACAGGTAGAGCAGGGAATCAGAAATCATCTAAACCAGTGGGCAAGACATCTCTGAGTCTGAAGCTCTGTACCAAAAGCATTTGGCAGCGGCATGGGAAATCCTGCCAGTCGTGAATGTTTTGGGTGTAACACGTTATTTGTACTGTAACGTACGTTATGTAATCTGGTACCCTTTCTATTTATTTAGCTTAGTTAGTAACAAACACGATTGGAAACCTCACAAAATAGTCAGGTCTACTGACAACTAGACCTAAACAGGTCCAGGTGTTTTTTTAAATGGTATTATTGGGGTGGAAAATGTGTTTCTAAAATGGAATCATACAGTAAATACTAATCAAACAAAGTAGCCATTAGGTTAGTTCTTACCAGAGGTGAAGAGTACGATGGACTTCAAACAGGAGTATTCGGCCGTGTCTACCTGCAGGGCTTTCAGTTTCTCCACCTGCTCTTGGAAGACACGTATGTGGTCCATGAAGGCCACCACTCTTTCGGCTGACATGGGGGAGGCATGTAGACCAGCAGCGGCCAGCAGGGGCGCTACATGCAGCGGCATAGAGCACTGAGCAGCATTTAGAACGAACAGCTCACTCCACGACATACGTAAGAGCGCCACCTACACAAAAAAGGAGATATTGCAACAGATGTTTTTTTTTTTTAAATATGAAAAATACTGAAAAAATAAACCTTAAAATATAAAATGTGAATAGAAACGTGTTTCTTGTTTAAAGTCCTAAAGAATAATAAAATATGTAGCAGAAAATTTACATAAATTTAATCCAATTATATATTATTTAATGAAACAAAAAACATCGATGTATTTTATTATATTGCTGTCATTGTTAGCAATATACTACTCACAGCTGTGTATTACAGTCATTTTATCTTGGTCAAGTGGGTTTCAGGAAATTATCCCTCATCCATTGTAAAATCACAATAATGATTTATTGCTTTAATTTAGTTTCTTAATAGATGTTCCAGACAGTGCATGTTACTCCCAAGAAAAATGTTTTCTCTTACCACTTTTGTTATCAATTCAATAAATAAAATAAAATAAAAATATTTGAAAAAAAAAAAAAAAAAAATATATATATATATATATAAGTAAAAGTTTCTAAAATAAAATACATTTATTCATTTATTTATATATATATATATATATATATATATATATATATATATATATACACACACAAAATAAAAAGTTTAATACAAAAAAATGTATTAAGTAAAAATTAACTTGATTTACCTGGTCCATGAGCTGCAAGTCAGGAAAGAAAGGGATGTTCTTCGCCCACTCCACAGCGCTGAAGAGCAAACGGGCGGCCAATTCACAGATATTCTCAATGCCCATTAGGTTGTTGGACTGCATGCACTGGGCTCCATAGCGGGACGTGGGGTACGGCTCAGCCCGTAGGAGCAGAGAGATGAAGCCTGAGAGATACGGCTGCCCGTTGTATGGGTCACTCCCGTTGCTCAGGTACTGTCCTGGGCTGGACTGCGAGTTGGACATACGACCCCTTTGCACAGCTGACGAGGAGAAAATAAAATGCAAAGAACCATTAGAAGAGGATATTGATGTGTTTACTTGCAAAAACAACCAAATTCATCCGCCACAATAGATCAAGTGCCCTTCTGCTTTCTAATGTCTAAGCAACTGCAGTCATAGCATCTGTGAAACCCATCAGAGAGATGCCGACCCCTCTGCTATCCATCAGTGAGTAATGAGTGAGTGAACACTATGGGCGAAATGGTGTTTTTCACACTTCTTCAAACAAATGGTTCAGCCAGAGGCGAAGGGCAAAACAGAGGCCATTCCTGTAACGATGTAGCTCAGTGCCCATTTGGGAAACACCTGTTTAACTATCCTGCTGTCTGGCCAATAACTCCATTTACTATAAACCAGAGGGAGCATGAAATGAGCACAGAATGAAAAAGAGACTCTGTGTGTGTAAGAGAGAGTGACAAAAACCCAGAGGAAAGTGTTATTGCTCAGAGGTTTCACAGACATAATAGAGTTTCGTGGAAGTGTCAACTCTATCTCAGTTGTTCCTCATAAATGGCAGACCAGGACCTGAAAGTGTCATTATCGTTTTATTTTAATCATTTGAATAAAACATATTTAGCCATCGGCACATGCAAACCCTGAATCAGATGAATGGTAAGGGGGAGTTAAGGTTGAAAGAATGACTAAACGAGGAACAAGGTGCTCAGATATTACAGATGTAGGCAGATCCAGGCCGATTAATTGACCGATATTTGAGATTGTCAGCATCAGCCCACCAATCAGGTTAGGTCATCCGGTGGTACAAACGCCCACAATGACCAACAATAGAGCCACTCAGTAACCTCTAGCTAGGAAATCACACAATATCAGGACTCACAATAAACATTAAAAGGAAGGAAAAAGTCCACAGGACTCTCATTATGATGTGAAATACAATCATAGTTTCCTTTAGGAAGGGAGAAACAGAATGGTGAGGATTCAGAAACTTTTGTTTTGGAAACTGCAGCTACATAATAAATGCTTCAGCAATGTGTATAATTTACAACTGAAGCTTTTCCTATTCTTTGTTTTATACAGTTAACTAGTGAAAAATGTTTTATAAATGTCATTTGTGAACAAACAATAGTACAGTTATTTTAAATAAATACGCTCGGTACAATTTTTTGAAAGGAGTCTCTTTTGCTCACCTAGGCTGCATTTATTTGATCAAAAATACATAAAAACAGGAATATTGTGAAATATTATTATGATTTAAAATAACTGTTTTTTATGTTAATATATTTAAAAAACATTCTTTTTCCCTGTGATGCAAAGATGAATTTTCAGCATCATTACACCAGTCTTCAGTGTCACATGATCCTTCAGAAATCTTTCTAATATGCTGATTTGCTTCTCAAGAAACATTTCTTGTTATTATTTTTTGCTGCTTATTATTTTTTAGTGGAAACGGGGAACATTTCAGAAGAACATCATTTATTTGAAACTGAATTTTTTATAATAATGTAAAGTCTTTGCTGTTTTTATAATTTTTTTTTCTGGACCTTTTTCTCACATTATTGCTCTCTCTGCATAAAGCAGAACAGAAAACCAGGATGGAAAACTGCAAAAAATGAGCAAACTCAAGCACTCTAACAGCATACATTCTTCAGAGCCGAAGTTGAACTGCATTCTTATGAAGCTCTGATAAATCAATAAGTGAATGTGCTTCACGTGTGTCAGAGGATTAACACTTGACTCACACTCAGAGGTCAAAAGTTACGGTAGCTGGACTTTCCTGTTCCTCGTGTGTTTTCACTGTTTGTCGTTCTCTGCTGAAACTGGTTGTGATGGAGCTCTGGCATACCATAAGACATAAAGGGTGGGGACAGGTGCACAATATTTGCTGAGCAAAAACGTGTGACATTGGGTGTTTCTGCACAAACATTTAATCACTCAGGTGCACAAATTCATTAAACCATACTGACTGAATTATTTTGAATTAGGAGCAATTCACACTTGAACAAGTAATATAGAAGTGCATGCTTTCACATTTCACAGGTTAAGACATGAACAGTGAAACCAATTGTAGAAATGCATTATTTTACCATTTTTTGGTTTATCATTTTTCTTTTACCACCAGCAGTGTTATTTTAATATTATTTATACAGTATTGATTGATGGTTTGAAATAATTTTCATTTTAGGTTTAAGTGTTAGTTTTTCTGGTGTGTTTTTTTTTTTTTTTTTTTTTTATATTTTATATTTAGCTATAAATAGTTATATTTGGCTTCAATTTATTTCATTTTTAGTTTTAGTAATTTTAGTACTTCAACTTGCCATGGCAATATTTCTATTTCTAATATTATTTTTGTAATTTTAAGTTTTTCATCTAATATTTATATTTATTTTTATTTAGAGGATTTATTTAAATACATTTTTAGTTTTTTTATAGTTTCAGTTAACAATAACTACATGATTATCAGCATAACTGTAAAGTAAAAGCAATGTCTTAATAATTGTTATGCCCCTGTTTTTTAGTTAGATATAGTGAAAAAATGCTTTACACCACTTTTTTTTTCAGTTTTTCAGATTTCTAAAACTTCAAAATCCCTTCATAGAATAAAATATCTAGGGGTCTCAGAGTTTAGAACACAACTGTGTTTGAAGAATCTTAAGGCTTTACATTACACAGCAAATCAGAAGGAAGAGTCACCTCTGCCAGAGGTCACCTGTTTAAACGGGTTGAACAGCAGGATTAGCCAATCGACCAGGTGGCAGAGTGATATTTACCCAAACCCCACAGAGAGCCATCACATTTGGACTTTGCTATGATCCTGTCTATTATTAATGTTTACTTTCCATTGACCTATATGTCACCCTGCACATGGGAAGTGACTGACTTATAGGTCATGGGATGAAGTCACAGTTTCAGCACGTTTCCAGAGACGCTCGGCAGAAGCAGCACATGGTGGACATGCGCTGTTTACTGCATCTGCACACATGCTGCCAACATATAGTCCTAATGTGACATTTTCACATCTTGGGCCATTCTGCATGAAATCGTTTATAAAAATCTTCATGGATTACAAGTGTTATTTTAGTATAACTGAGATATAGCCTGTATGTATTAAGATACAACATATACAATAAATAGTGTATATTTATTATATATTATTATTATTATCATTATTATTGAAGTATTAGTAGTTCTTATTATTACTTTGAATTTGTTTAAATTTAAAAAAAAAAATTATTTTAGTTAGTTATATTTAACCTTTAACCCTCTTTGGTACGCATTATGTTTGAACCATGAAATATATATATTTTTTAAATAAGTTTTTATTACATAAAATAGCTTCAATTATACAAATCCAAAGAGATTTTTGAAAAAAATTTTGGGGGGGTATTTAGGAAAACGTTGCCATATAGCAACAGTGTACCACAATGGAAAATGTCCAAAATGTAGTTTTTCTATTAAATTATGATTTTCTTTTCAATTGAAATGCACATTTCTTTTAAATATTGATGCATCCAATCTTAATTTCTATCAAAATCTGCCATACACATACGGACACATATATACACACACACACACACACACACACACTCATTGTTACACTGTAAAAAGTGACCGTGAATTAAAAGACTGTAAAACGCTACAGTAAAAACCTGCTAAATTGTTAACGGTAAGTTCCCCTATACGGTGAAAAACTGTATTGGACATTACATGTAATTCTACGGTAGTAAACCATTGTTGGAAGTGAAAAAGAACATATAATTTTCAGTGAATAACTTCAGAGGGGTGCGTTACACTTCAAATTTGATGGGTTTTTTTGTTGTTGAAATAACTGTTTCTTCTAAGTTTTTTCTTATCAGTTTTGTAGGTACAAAACAGATTTCAGTACTTCAATAGGTTGGTATACTAACATTATATCAGTTATTGAAATTACGGTATTTAAATGTAATTTTAAGTTATAACCTAAAATGTTGCTACTGTATTTTTTACGGTAAATTTAAAAAAAATTTTTTGCAGTGTACGGTCACTGAAGGCTAACTCATCCTCACTGTCATCACATGGAAGAGCGAAACTCTGCACACTTCCTGTTGCACTTTCCATTTAATATTGCTGTATTCATTTTCTGAAAATAATAAATAATTTTCTTATTCATACATAAATACAACTATACTGCCATAAACACTTCAAATAAATAAATAAATAATTGCAATCATATTATTGATGTTACTATCTATAAAAAATCCCAATGGGGAAATACATTACTTCAATTCCACTGTGGTACCGTGTTGCCATACCTATTTTTCCGTAGGGGTACAGTGTTGCCATGTGGCAACATTGAAATTTTCTCAATTTACAGTAAAACTATGTTAGACAATGTTGATTTGTGAATAAAAATATGTAATTTACTAATCAAAGATGATGCAAAAAAAAATCCCACTTAAGAAGAAATGTTCAGATTGTATTTTATTCCGAATAACAAGGAAATAAGTAGAAATTAATTGTTGCCATATGGCAACTCTGTACCATAGAGGGTTACCATTTTTATTAGTTTTTATTTTTATTTTATTATATATATATATATATATATATATATATATATATATATTTATAGTTTTTATTAGTACAATTTAAACTAAATTAAAATTTTGAAATGTTTCCTTAGGCAACTAGCTGAAATAAAATAAGTTTAATATTGTTTTTTTTTTATTTATCTAATACTAACATTTATTTTATTTCAAGTAATTTACTTACTGCTGCTTACTGGCTCAAGCCAAAAGTTTCCACCCCCAAATCTCTCTATTTATTCTGGTCTCTATATATGGCTCAAGTCCCTCATTCTATGAGATGTTGTATGCCAGCACTTCTGCATGTGAATGTCAGACCTCATTCAGTCCACACTGGTCGTTTTCTAGTTCTGACAAAGGTCACGACCTTGCGCATTGGAACATTCCAGCAAATGCACGTACTTGCAGAAGCCTGTGGAACTGACAAGGCAATCACACTGCTTTCTTTCAATCAGAGGCGCCCTTTGTCAGGCTGGAATGTCAGTCATGTCAAGAGCAGCCGTAAGGTGTAAAAACAGGTAGAGCAATCGAAGAAGAGGGGCGCTAGGAGGACGATCATCTCTGTGAGTCAAGACATGAACGCACTAGCTGAATCCTTCAGATCAATCTGTCTCTTACATTTGCACTCTTAAATAGGTTCTTTATTGGCATTGATGATTCCATGAAGAATCTTTAACATCCATAGAAGCTTTAATAGGAACCTTTATAGTGGCAAAATATTCTTTAGTTTAGATTATTAAAATGTTCTTCACAACAAAAATAGACTAATTGTTCACTGAAAGGTTCTTTGGAGAACCTAAAATGATTTTTGGCTACATTTTATTTTAAGGTGTCCTTGTTACAGTGTAATTATACATTTAAGTACTGAGTAATATTAATTAACTACATGTACTTACTATATGGTTAGGGTTAGGCTTAGGGTTACTTGCATGTAATTATGCATGTAATTATTATTATAATAGTAAATACATGTAACGTGTAACAAGGACACCTTAAAATAAAGTGTTACCTGGTTTTTCTTTGGCATTGCTGCGAAAACACTCTTTTGGAACCTTTATGTGTAGATTCCAAACCAAATTAATTCTTCATTATTTATGAATGAAGAATATTCAAAAAAGTTCTCCCAGAAAAAAAGACAGCATATGGGTTTGTAAAAACCTGAGGATAAGTAAATAATGACAGATATTTCACTTTGTGTTGAGTTGCATCAAAATTGACGCACATCTGGCTTCTTTGAAGCTTCCACAGAACATCCCCAGAAGGTTCTCATGTGGAATCAGGCTGTAAGACCATCTATTTTTAATCAAGAAGGTCACATTATCAATTCTGTCTGAAATCTGCACTAAAAAGTATATGCGTATACATGCATCTGTGTAACCGGCAGCGTGATGCCCTCATTCATTACCAAGCACACGTGATGAACTCGTAGGAGGAGAGAGTGGGATTTCTGAGCGCTGCAGAAAACAAAGAACCTTAGAGAGAAACACGTTTGACCTCATCCGTAACAAGCAAGCCATGCAAAAGTTCACGCATTTCAAGTCTACCAATGACCTATATCAAAGGCATTATCTCTGATATCTGATTCTAAACATAAATTCAGCTTGTTCAACTAATCCTGTCAATCAACGGATATATAAGCATCTCACTCCTGTTGCAATTCGTCCTTCATTCTTGCATCTCCTCAAACACAACTTTATTCTTAATACTTAATAACTGTTAATTACCAATTCTCTATACATTAATATTTCCATCTTCCTTTAACCAGGTAGCACAGGAAGATTTCTTAGAGTATCTTAAAGCCAAATCCATTTATATGTAACACTCAAGGATTACATGAACATGACAATCAACCTGTAATAACCAGGTGCACAGAATCTGATTTATTTTGCACTCATACACTCATATGAATCCATGCATGCGCTGCCAGAAGAAGCCCTTCTGGATATTTTATGTAAAAGTCTATACAGTGTTGAGGACCCCAGACATGACACTCAAGCAGAAACTGTATCACATTCTATGAATATATCATAATATGTATGTAGTTTATTAATTTATCTATGTACTTGTCAAAAACTGTCTCAATTTGAACCTTGGAAGGAATCTTTAGTGCTACAAGACACTGTTCACTATCGTTCATATGTATATGTGAATAACTTAAACCTCATCCACAAGGACTATATATGAGCCAAGTGTTTTGTTTGTTTGGTTCAAACTGTGTTATGACTGCAGATTATCTGTAAAAGCTCAGTACAAGGTGCTTCTCTTTGCAAGTGACTGAATTGCATAATTCAGAGAAGACATCCTTTATGAATGAAAAAAGAAGTGAGGCTGCATGTGTTCCTGTCTATATCTATTTTGTCTGAACAAATGCATTCCACCTGAGTGAAGGAAAAAATGCATATTATTGATTTAAATGAATGCATGTAGACAGGTAAAGCAAACCAATGTCTTGTTTTATCTAAACCGTTGAGGCATCTGAAAAGTGCAAAACATAAAGGCTGTCATTCCACATGATTTCAATGCTTTTACATTTTAGTTTCAAATAAATTCATATGGGGTATATGGGGTAAGTCACAATGGAACCGCCTGCCATAGGCTTTTCTTTAAAAACGTTAACACTAAATCAATTATGAGAGACAAAACAAGATTAGTCAAAATATAATTAATAAATTCTATAAAAAAATGTTTTTTGAATAATAATTCTTAGGACAAGTTCCTTAGTGACAACTAGCCCCGGTCTCCACTATGCATTGGAAAACTAGATGTTGATATTTTCTAATTCAACAGGCCACTAAAAGGAATGTCAAGTGGCTACAGAATATTATAGACCCATATTTGTCATTTAAACTTCCAACATGAAGCTCATCAAAGGTCAACAGACTAGAGAATGAAGAGGTTTTCTTGGGTTCTTTCAGTTTGAAAACATGACTAAATGAATTTTCCCTGCAGTCATTTTCATAACCCAATTGAATGAGGAACTTGGCAGAGCTTTCACTATTAACTGCAGAGGACAACAACTTATCCACCACCACAGAATTAAAAAAAGAACCCTAATAATTGAAATGGACCATTTTTGAGGACAACTTTGCAAAATGCTTATGCCAACAAATTAGTATTTAAACTCCAGAAGTCTCATGTTAATCTGCAAAGAAGGGAATGTCTTGTTTCATTTGTTAAAAAAAAAAAAAAAAAGTCATATTGCTGTTGAATGTTATTTGGACAATTAAAAAGCAAATAGCTGAGATTATTCAAATTCGAAATTATATTTTAAATAAAATAATTATTAAATAGGTACATTATTAAAATAAATCGCTGTTGCAATGAGCATTTAAACAGAGGCTGAAGAAAAAACAAATCTTTCCATCACTACTCATGAAACAAACATTCATTAATGGTTATGTTTATCATTCTTATGAAGAACTTTTTGTTTTTGTTGTTGACATTGGGTTCTTTAGAGATAAAGAGAGTTCTTTGAGCAAAAGTTTTCGATGTTCCATTGTAGGTTCTCCACATTAGCGCATGGTTCTGGGTTCTCAAAAGCGCTCCTAAAGGTACATATGCTTTACAAAGAACAATAGAATAAAGACATGTTTGAGGAACTTTGCCCTCAAACACCTTTACGGTTCTAGGTGAAAACTTTAGACTTTAGATCACCTTAGACATCAACATAGTATTCTGTTTGAAAGAGATCCCTTATTGATGTGTAGTCTATATTATTTTACACTTGTTACAATAATTGTAGCAACTAAATGTTTTGTGGAAAATATGGTTACAATAAAAGTTCCATTTAGAACCCAAATTTCATAGTGATGTTTTTTTGGAAACTCATCTACTGGTAGAGAACAAACTAATGATCCAAATATCACAACAATAACTTTTTTTAATCTTCGAAGATCTATATAGCCAAGCAACTCAAGAACCTTATGCAACCAAAATTATTTTTATTAGAAGTAAGCTTGTACTTATTAAGTAGGCCAATGGTTTGTTTTTGTTTGTTTGTTTTTTAAATAATGTTCCCTAGCTTCATCTATATTATTTGAATCATTTTTTTGAACATTTCTGTTCAGGTTTATCCTACTACAGGTTTTTCAGAACTGCATGCAGCAGTTAAGCACTGTCAGGTCTTACCCTCTCTCCTCATTCCGACCTTCAAGCACTTCTTCAGCCGGCAGTACTGGCACTGGTTCCGATGGTGCTGGTCGATGGGACAGTCGCGGTTCCCCCGGCAGGTGTAACTCAGGTTCCGTCTGACCGAGCGCTTGAAGAAGCTCTTGCAGCCCTCGCAGGTAAACTGGCCGTAGTGTTTGCCGCTGGACTTGTCCCCGCACACCATGCAGTCCACGTTGGGAATTTTGTCCCCGGAGAGCGCGTCGTTGCCCGGGGTTGAACCAGAGGGAGTTCCCGGTGTCCCGCCGGGCTCCTGACTGCACATTTGCAGCTGGGAGCCGGGATCAGCCGAAATGTTCTCTTGCCACTGATTTACTACCATTGCCATGCTATCCCGCAACACTTTCTGTGGTAACGACCGATACAATGCGACTCGTTTCCAGCGGGGAGGAGAGTTCAAACGATCCTGAAGGACGCTTGAGGAGATCTCACCTCCGAGATCTTCCTACGACAAAACTTTACTTATCTACTCAGAGGAGGTATCGGAATATTTACAAAGTAAACAAGAAGGTGGCATAATTACTGTGAGAAAAATCCCGAATGCATGTTCATCTTGGGAAGCTCCGGATACTGTCAATTTTGCGCGATAATGTCCGAGCGAACAGGAGAAGACCATCCGTTTGAAACTTCACGATCTTCTCGAAATCCCACTTGTGAAGTTTTGCTGTCGCGATCGTAGGTATTATTAGCTATTTAAAGGAAAAGACAAAACAAAGAGCGCTTTCCGATCATCATACTGATATGGTACCAAATCGTAATCTTCGTCCAAACAAGAGCGCACGCGAAATATTATTGCGAAAAAAAACAAAACATGTAAATAAAATAAGAATGAATAAACGCTAACAATTCTTTCCGTATGACAGTTCTTTGTACCAGGAAAGTCGCTAAATAATCCGTCAAAACTTGTAGGTTCTGTTTACAAGAGGAGATTCAGCGTGTTTCACTCGCCAGCTGTCTGATTCATCTCTGAGAACCGTAGTTAAGAATTCGGTGAAAGTGACACTAAACAGCCGTGGTTACCGGAGCTCCGCCCACCACACTGCATATAAGGATATAGTGACCATATTAGTAAATGACGCCTTCAGAAGGGGCGGGGCTTGTATACGCTGAGCTTCTCAACTGGTCAGTAGAGGAGATAGAAAAAAAGTCTTTGTCCAATTGGACAAAGGCGCTGCTCTTGCACAATTAATGTGAATTGTTTAACAATCTCAAGCAGAGAGAATCTCAAGAGATCTTGAGAAGAGACATGAACACTGATTATTTTTTATTATCATTACCAGAGACTGGAGTAGCCTACTATAAGTGGAAAATGTGAATTATTCTGTTTTAACACTTTATTTCATAACGTTCTGTTTTAGAACAAATGAGTCAATGCTACATATGGACAGTTTTTATTAAAAAGAAAACTACTGCACATTAAAAACTTTTTTTTTGTTGACATATTTACTCATCAGATCAGTTCATTCTCAAAATACAAGCAGAAAAAAAAGATAAAATTTATGTTACATTTCAGTAAGAATACATTCAAAATGTTTGCATTCAATTTTGTCATAAAATCCAATACATAAACATGTTTGTTTTGTACACTTAATTATTTCAGAAGAAAATAAATAAATAAACAAAACTAAATGTGGTGACGTCTACTTAATTATAATGAGAGAAAAAGAAAATGAAGGGATCTGCATGCATATTTTTATTAGTGCGTTGTGGAGGTGTTAGAGTTTACACCATTTGACAAAGACTCCTCGCAGGAGTCTTCACTTCTGTTAGTTTAGTCTGTAATGAGCATATTGGGAAGCTGTTAATGCACAAAAGGCCACAAATTACAGTGACAAGCACTGGGCTTACCATTACACCTAAAAGCTGTGAAGAAGCGTAGAAGTTAAAGGCACTGAACTAACTAACTGATGTCACAACTATTTAAAATCTTGTTTATATGCAAATTAAAATTGGCAACTGTTCTAAATGACACAGAGTTACTTTAATAAGAATTTATTGGGGATTGTGTTAAAAAATAATTTGATTGTGCATATTCATGTAGTAAATGTGGACTTAATTACAGAATTAATTTATCTAATTTTTGACAGGTTAATGAAAATTAAGCTGTATACATTTGCCAAAATACAACATTTTTAAGCCCTGCTCGTTTTTTGTAACGTCTCCAACTGATTTCAGACAGAGAAGGTAAAAAAAAAACTTTTGCAATATCATGGAGATTTTATGAAACTACATTTGTTACATTAAAAAATTCCCTAATACTGTGAAAATGGAAAATAAATTAGGATAAGAAAATTAACTCGTAACTTAATTGTTAAAAGTAATCATTATGCAACAAGCTCTAAATGTGATGGTTTTGTTCAAAGAGATTTTTTTATTTTTATTATTTCTTTTAAAACAGTTTAAGAGCACCTCAGTTCCATAGCGATGCATTAATATTTTCCCATCTCCGTCTCAGTTGGAAATTTCCCTCTGTGAGTAAGTGCAGTATTCCATTAAACCAGTTTAAACAGTTATGCCTCCCTCTCTGTCCGACGTTACATGCAAAGTAAACACTCATCTTTGTGTTGATGCCTTAGCAAAACCATAGCAATAAAACAATCATAACACTGCCAGCATTATTTACAATGAGTTAAAACATGTTTAAATATGAAGCATATAGTAAATAAATGGAAATGAAAGAAAATAAATTATTTACATACTCACAAAACATATGGTCCCCAATTAGGCAGCATGCAAAGAAAAGAACTTGATGTTATTGTTATCCCTGTTTAGCACGACACTTCTAGCGCTAGAGGCCATAAAGTTGGCCTTTAGCTTAGCTTAATTGTTGTCACATGTAACCCTACCTGTCCTCCAATTAGCCTTTTGACTGGCTATTAGATCATTCTGTGGCATAGAGACAAAGGGCGTTATTTGGTGATTATGTGTAATTTTATACAGTGATGGCATTTAAAATGTCCAAATGAAATGAATTTAGCTTTTTAATATCATTCACTTGAAAAATCGCACATTATTTACTCACCCTCATGTTGTTCCAAAACCCGTATGCTGTTATTTTTTCCGTGAAACACAAAAGGAGGATTTTTGAAGGATCGTCACACAGATCTTTTCCATATAAGGACAGTTTATAGCCTGTCAAGCTTAAAAAGACAAAAAAACAACATAAATGTAGTCCATACAACTTGTGCGCTGGTCAACTTGTGTCTTCTGTGGTCATAAAATAGGAAAGAGACCAAGAGTTACAAACAATGTGATCCGTCATCAGAACTTGAATCTGAATGGGAATAAAAAACAACATACAGGCTTGGAACAACATGTGGGAAAGTAAATAATGGAAAAATCAATTTAAGCATTGCTGAATCTGCTATGTTTAAAAGGTGGAGCTATATCAAATTGTATGATCATCACCAGTCCAGTACAAACATCCATATGTCAGATGCATCTCTGGCTCTGATTGATTGTCATGATAAATGCACAGGGAGCTCATGCCTAGTATGAGGTGACTGATGACTGCAGCAACTGGCACAGTGACTCCCAGATTGAGGTCAGGGAGTAAACATGACCACATAGCATGGCCTAGGAAATGCAAAGGCCACCGGTTTGCAGGTTAATTTATGGAAGCTTTGACAGTTTGTGACCCATGATTCAGTGCCCCGTTTCTGACGTGAAAGACAAGCCAGTCCAAAAATGTACCCGTAAACAATCACTTAGGTAACCTGAGTGTGAAGCAAAATATGGCTAGAACGTCCGCTTTCTGAATGCCCAGGGTCTGTTTGAAAGGACAAAGTTAAAGTTAGAGTGCTGAATGATCAGTTTTCATTTTTTCACCTATTCACAGATCAATTAAAAGCTCAGAATAAAGAAGAAATTGTTTTGAAAGTTTTTAAACTTAAAATGTAGAAATGGTCAGCCAAAATATTAAAATGAAATTATTTGAATCTCAAGCTAATATGATGGTTTCACACACACACACACACACACACACACACATTATACAAATATATACATACATATACACCAGTGATGGGAATAACGGCGTTATAAATAAACGGCGTTACTAACGGCGTTATTTTTTTCAGTAACGAATAATCAAACGAATTACTGTTTCCCCCGTTACAACGCCGTTACCGTTACTGACAATAAAATGTGGCTTTATATTATATTATTAGAATTTAATTTTTCAGTTCATCTGAATGGATGCGCAGTGTAGCTGTATTTGACGTACCATAAACTCTAGTGTGAAGGCGCACAAATCGACGTCGCTTTCTCTCACATACACGCACGCAAAGAAAGATAAAGAGAAAGAGAGTCTTTCATAACATGCAGAATTGACGCGCTACATGTAAACGATATTCTTTGTTGTATTTTCCTGTCAAAATAACGGAGTTCCTTTGGAATTCTTCAGCTTTTAAGAACTGCCGGTTTCTCCGGTAGTGGGCGGAACGTATGCGCAAACGACAATCTCATTGGCCGGCGCTCACCTATTATCATCACTGTTTTGATTTCAGCAAATCAATTCGAGCGAACACAGACAACGTGATTAATATTCATGAACCCAGCAGCTCATTAATCCTTAGTGCGTTTTATATTGATGACAAATATCCATTCATACTTGGTTATTCTAATTACTAAAGTTCTATCATCATATAATATTAAATTATCATAATATTATATTATAATGCTTGACTGACTGATACTAAGTGTCAGTAGATAAATAGTGTAGATTAATGTACAATGTTTTATAATAATAATTTATTATTTTTAGTGTCCATTTCATTAATTTAACATATTTAATATTCGGGGCATCCAAAGTTATTTGACGTTTGACATTTTTTTTTTAAAGTAACGCAATAGTTACTTTCCCTGGTAATTAGTTACTTTTATAATGATGTAACTCAGTTACTAACTCAGTTACTATTTGTGAGAAGTAACTAGTAACTATAACTAATTACTTTTTTAAAGTAAAGTGCTCAACACTGATATACACACATATATTCTAAAAAAAGTACAAAAAGCATCAGCTCAGAACAGCGTTAAATGATTTCTACCTTGTTTAAACTTGGAATGATCAACCATGAAGAAATATAATAAAGCCATATATAACATGGCTTTTATATATCATATATACAGTGCTGCTTGAAAGTTTGTGAACCCCTTGCAGAATCTGTGAAAATGTGAGTAATTTGAACAAAATAAGAGCGATTAGAGTTATTTTTTTTTCCACAACACACACAAAAAAAAAATTAGCTGAAATTATTCAAATAACCCCATTCAAAAGTTTGGGAACCCTTGGTTTTTAATACTGTGTGTGGTAACCTGGATGATCCACGACTGTTTTTTGATGATTGTTCATGAGTCCCTTGTTTGTTCTGAACAGTTAAACTGAGCACTGTTCTTCAGAAAAATCCTCCATGTCCTGCAGATTCTTCCGTTTTCCAGCATCTTTTGCATATTTGAACCCTTTCCAGCAGTGACTGTATGATTTTGAGATCCATCTTTTCACACTGAGCACAACTGAGGGACTCAAACACAACTATTAAAAAAAGGTTCAAACATTGACTCCCCTGCTAAAAAAAACAATAGAAGCCCAAGAGAAACCATAACAGAAAGTCTAATGGTTTCCATTAAAATACCATTATAAACCATTAGCTTTGTCCAGTAAAACCATTACAAAATTCCTTTTTGTAGTGTGTTTTGGGCATTTTTCCAATAGGATTTAACATCCCACCAATAGAATCCATCACATAACAGTAGACACCATTATAGTTTCCATTAAAACCATTACATTTTCTATTGTGTTTTGGGCAGGGTCACCGGGGGTTGAAAACCTTTTGAATTTGAAGATCAAGGTAAATTGTACTTAATTTGTCTTCCGGGAAACATGCAAGTATCTTCTGTTGCTTCTGAAGGGCAGTACTAAATGGAAACAAATTATATTTCTACAAAATAAGGAAAATTTGGACATCTTTATCCTGGCTCTTAATTCATCGTGTTTCCTTCTGGAGCATCAGTGAATGTTTGAACCTTTTTTTAATAGTTGTGTTTGAGTCCTTCAGTTGTGCTCAGTATGAAAAGATGGATCTCAAAATCATACAGTCACTGCTGGAAAGGGTTCAAATATGCAAAAGATGCTGGAAAACTGAAGAATCTGCAGGACATGGAGGATTTTTCTGAAGAACAGTGCTCAGTTTAACTGTTCAGAACAAACAAGGGACTCATGAACAATCATCACAAAACAAAAAACAGTCGTGGATCATCCAGGTTACCACACACAGTATTAAAAACCAAGGGTTCCCAAACTTTTGAATGGGGTTATTTTAATAATTTCAGCTATTTTTTGTCTTGTGGACTAAATGTAATCATCTTTTATGTAAAACATCTTACTCAGGATAGTACTAAATAAAAAATAACATGCATTTTGTATGATCTCTCTTATTTTGTTAAAATTACTCACATTTTCACAGATTCTGCAAGGGGTTCACAAACTTTCAGTCAGCACTGTATATATATATATATATATATATATATATAATGACAGTATTGTCTATAAAAACACTTGTTTATAATATTAGGACAGATTTACATTTTGGATGAGTGTCGTTACATTTGTGCTTCAGATTGTGGTTTGTTCGGACAGTGTGCTCTTTCCTCTGTCCGATTAGACTTGATTAAGAGGTTAGACGTTCTGAAGCATGGCGTCTTTAACTGAGATTTATCTGTTCCTGTACTGACCTCTATGGGGTTGCCTGCCCTCACCCCAATGTCCTCTAGATTTATTTGGTTATTTGTTTATCTATTCTGAGGAGTCTTGCATTTCTCCCTAATTTTTTTTTTCCTGTTTATGCATCCAAGTCTCATTTTTCACATTGGTAGCAATATGAAGCTCTTGCCATGTGCTGATTCAGTCAAAATACGGGTAAATGCACTGATGACCCTCATGACCTGGACACCCGCCTGAAGCTCAGCCCACAACGTTCTGCATTGTACTGCAGCAACCAACTTCTAGTAAGTCATACCACGGAGAAAAATAACCTCCAGGTTTTAAACTGAAGAATTTGAGTTAGTTTTCCATTGAGATACCACATCAGATTTCCATTCGAGAAGGCCTTGAGAACAAAATTCTTACAGTTCTTCATTTCTATGTCAGCTAAAACAGGTTCCAACTATCACAAAATTCATTCAAGCAACACCAAAACAGGCACATGTCTACGCACACATTTCTTATTAGGAGTTTCTGGGCTAAACGGGGAGAGCAAGAGTATGTGGCTAGCATGACCTGACATGCCTCTGAAGCTGGAGGGGGTCTTGACCTTTGCTCCTGGGCTTCAAACCTAGGAAGATGAAAAAAAGGGATTGGTTAGGAGGGTGACTCCTTAAACAAGAGCTTCTGTTTTAGACAGGAATGTCAGTTCCATAAAAAGATGCCTATAGAGAAGGAAAAAGCAGCCAAAAGAGAACCGAGAGATAATGAAGATATAAAAGAATGTGTGTGTAGATGGTGTGGGGAAGACCGGGGCTAGTTGTCATATAGGAACATTGTCATAAATGCTCCATTTCAGTAACTATGTTGGTTTCTTTAACAGGAGTTTTATATGTATCAACAATAGTAGATATATAACATCTAGTTCAAAACCATCTTAAATACAACCATTTTAGTGAATTCTGTCCTTCAAAATAACATTTCAAATAGATCATCGAACTTGTGTAATAGCTGTTGGCCTAAACAAGACAAGACAATAATACACAGACAAATTTGAACTCAAAAGGTTAAACAGTCTTCTCAAGGAATGGGTATTTTTAATGTGTTCATAAGCTGGGGCAAGTTGTCAAGTGTTTTATATGTTGCAATTTTATACTTTATGCAATTTTTATATTATTTCTAATAACTTTGAATGAAGAATGCTTTTGTTGTTATCTTGTTTAATATTTTACATTTACTAAAACATTTTAACATTACAAGTGGCAACATTAATATTAGTTGATACATTATGAACTAACATGAACTAAAAATGAACAAAAATATATTTATAAATTAACATTAACCAAGATTAATAAATGCTATAATTTTTTTTCGTTTATAATTCAGTTTTTTTTTTATAGTAACCATTGTTTTTGTGTACATTTTCCAGTTTTGCTGCTTTATGAATTGTTTTGTGTTCCAGAATTTTAGTTTTACTGGTTAAATTTTGCTGCCCATTAGCAGGAAACCCGTTGCCTTAAAATGATTAAGTAAATAATAATAAAAAAAAATAAGTTAAGTGAATTGTCAAGGTCACAACTTTTTTTTTTTAAATTATTATTTACTTAATCATTTTAAGGCAACGGATTTCCTAAATTTTTTTAAGTTAAGTCAACTTATCACTTTTTACAGTGCAGGTTCACATTCTGACTATATATTGTGACAACATGCCCCGCTATGTGTTAAATGAAATGTAATGGTGGAATTTTTTTAAATGGCTGCTAAGACTTAAGCATGAAAAATACTGACAGAGTAAAAGTGTGACATCCGGTCTCCTCTGTAAAGTCTAGAGAAATGTATTAATTGCATCCATCACCTGCAGAGGGAAATGACAATATGCATGGTGGGAAATACAGCCAAATGTAGTTTTCTACCTTCATTGCACTGTGTGTTGATCTTTCAAACAGGGAAATGGACTTTGCCACTTGCTGAAACACAAAACGTGGCGTTCAAGTATAACACGTCACCGGAGAAATATATTTGATTATAAATTATCAGACTGGAAGACTGTGACCAATGAGCTTAACAAGGCAGAATACTGGGCTGTAACAGATTTGCTAAACACCCCCACCAGCCTTTCTGCCATAATGTGATGTTTATGGCCATTTTTACCCCCGGACTTCAGTCATGCGATGGAGCAATAAATTACTCAAGCAGGCCCGCTGGAGGGAAAGTCCTTGTGACTCTGTTCTGCAGCTCTAGCGGAGAGAGCGTGACATAGAGGGTCACATCTGCAGATAACCTTGTGTTTTCTCACTGTTTTTCTCCGACATGGCGGCTGCCTGGAAAGCACACATTACCCACCCATGGAGGGCTGGGATCTGCTCTGGGTGGAACAGTGCTGACACGTACCATCAATACATCTTCAGCGGAGCGTTTTTGTTCGTGTCATTTTTGTGTCCAGCAGCAGATAAAGAGGCCAAAAACAGGAAATAAGTGGGAACGTGCAGAATCGTGAAAAATTATACTGCTGATCTTTGGAGCAGATTAAGAGTCAAGTTATGGTCAAGCTTATTATAGTCATAGTCTCATAGGACTACGACTGGAACACGTCTTCATATTATTTGCATTTTTGGTCAATCAGTATGGATTTTCATTTGACAGTTCTTGAAGTTTTCATTAGGTTTCTTAAACCTTGAACGTCTGGTTGCATCCTGACACAAAGAAAATTCTGTAACATGGTAAACAAATATTCAAGATATGACAACAGCCCATTATGTCTATGACCACTTAATGTTGCTTCACACTGAATGTTCCTTGCTTTTCTTCTTGTTTCCTAATCTAGCGGTCTAATATATGTGGCACTGTACACTGCAAATATTGTTGGCTCTGTCCCAAGCTGCTTATACTTTCTCTGTTGTAAGTCAGTTTGGATAAAGCCATCTGCTAAATGCATAAATATAAATTATGGAAGATATTTAGAGGTGTGGTTCATCTTCAGTATAGCTGATCATTCAAGAACTTTGCATTTACATTTAGCATTCCTGTAGCTCAAAGCATGGCGGTAGCAAAGCCAAAGTCATGGGTTCTGTTCCCAAGGAATGCATTAAATGTATACCTTGAATGCAATGTAAGTTCCTTATTTGTTTAAATGTGTCTGCCTGATGCATAAATGTAAATGTACTGTAGTTCAACACAGTACTAGCAGTGCCAAGGTCATGGGTTCGATTCCCAACAAACTTACAGCTGCAAGCCCAGATTCTTCCTAAAGGCAAAAGGTGCATGAAGAATCTGCGCTTGCATCAGACACGGTGTCCAAGCGGCCTGGATTTCACGTAGAAGGGAGGCCAAATTCCCTGCAGTTAAAATCTCAGACGGTGGTCTTTAACACATTCTCTCTCCCTCTCCCTCTGCCTCCCAATCCCAATAAAAACCTTCTGACCACCGGTTGACCTTTCGCCGTTCTTCCCCCATCCAATGCTCTCTGTTCACTCCACCACTGCAGTCCAGCGGAGGCCAATGGGGGCCAGCAGCTGTGGGGAGGGGGATATGAGGTCACGAAGGTCACGGTACTGGTAAAGTCATCGGCGAGGCTCCAATGTGGGGCATCATTTCCCCCCTTCAAAGGCAGTCCTGACGTCCACGGGGGCCGCCCCGATGGCCCCGCTGTTCCTGAGCTTTCAAGACCTGAGACGGACAAGGGTAAATAAAGTGATACCAGGTGTTAGCTAGCCCCCTTCCCAAAAACTCCACCAAATGGGGGCCCCATTTCACACTAAGAAACCCCGTACGGGTGCGTGAGGCATGGCAGCGTGGCGGACCAAGCCAAAACAACTGTTTGGTACCGCCTAATCTGTTGAGGATTGAGTATGCAAATTCAAAAGCCTTAGCTCAGATTTGGGATAGAAAGAGGTGGGGGCATCAAAGCTCACGACCACCACCAAAAAAGCTGATGCCTTGAATAACTGTGAAGATCAAGCCAAGTGAATGGGAATCATTGTGGCGAAAACAAATCGGCTCTGACAATGAGTGAAGAGCAAACAGAGAGACGCCATCAGTGCACAAGTGCTTCTGCTCTGGTGTTAGAAGCGAAAGGGGCAGCATTGAAAGCTCCACCGTGCGCAGGTCGGCCCCTCTTCTCTTTCCGAAACCCTCTAAAACTGTGCAGGGGCCCCAATTAACGCTAATTAACATCAACGACAGGCAAGGGGTCATTAGTCCAGCTAATCCGTGGTTTACATTTTCCTCCTGGAACCCTGCTGGCCAATTCTCACCCCAATCATAGAAAGGACACGTTGTTAAAAAGGCCAGCATCAAAGCTTTTCCACTCCACAAACTGCCCCATTAGTCCAAGATCTGGACTCGGATGGGATGGAACTCAAAGTCCCCCTAGGGCTGGGTGTCAAGCCAAGTCTCTGTGGTTTGAATCATCAACAACTTGTTTGGGTCCTTCATGATCCACGGCCATTTGCAGAACAGGTGGTCCATGAAAGAGGTTAAAGATGTGATACTGTAAAATGCCCCATTATGGGTGATTCATTCTGGCAGGCTGTACTGTAGTGGAGGATGCAATGCTCTGAGGGGTGGAGAGGAAGGCTCTGTTCCAAAACCTAGTTAGCTCCCTATGTAGGCAGCATTTTAAGGCATCATAAAGCTATTTGAAACAGGCTATTTTACCTTATTTTGTATGTTTTGGAGCTAAGCAACATACTAGTGACAAAGTAAAAATCAAAACAAAAACATTCTAAATCTAACTTTTTTTAAGTTACACATGGGTTGCTGCCGATGTAGAGCACTCCAAAACAGTCACTTATGAGGTTCCACTTGAGTTAGGATGCTGCCTTAGAAGGTATACAGCCCGTAGACAGCAAGGCAGCTCACTGAAGATTTGGAATAGAGCCGATGTCACTTTATGATAACATAACACTGTCTAGAGGGGCTGAGAAACACATTATACAGGGCAATGACTCACAGCAGTGGGGTTAAGAACAGTCAAAGATGATGAAATGCTGAATGATGAATGTATTATTCTGGGAATATTACTTAATATTAAATTATTTTAAATTAAAAAATATTAATATTAATAAATAATTATTAACAGGTAAATAGTCATAAATAGGTGGTCTGGCAAGATTTATTAATATAGTAATCCATAAATAAATAGACTAAAATTTATTTATTTTTAATATAGGTATATAATTATTAAAATAATAAAACCAATAATTATTAATAAAACCAATAAATAGACATTTAGCAATACATAGTTCAACTGGAATATATTTATTAATTTGATCATATATATTAATATAAGTCACACAAACTTAAGTTTATTGTTTAGTAATTACTTTAGCAACTGCTTTTTTTTTTTCAAAGCAACTTCAGGTGAAAAACATACATGAAATAAATGGCAAATAAATGTGCAGCAAAATATGTATGATTTGAAATGCTGAAATCTCTTACTCTAAAATCTCGTATTCTGACTTGAGAGTCACTCCTGAGACACAGAGCACATGTTGGATGATGATCATTTACAGAGTTCACAATAGAGAGACTAGCAAAGAAGACTGAAACTGTTTATCCTTTATAGAGCCCAAGACTAAGCTTTCTAACAAACAAAAAGCCAGGGTGAGTTACAAGATTGATTTTGTTTGCCTCCGTTTGATGTTCAAAAGCAGAAAGGTAAAAATTAACCCACTAAAACAGTAGAAAGAAAGAAAAAACAATTAATCTAGAATTAATTTACATGTGTCAAACTTTTTTGTTAATTAAAAAAAAAAAGAAAAGAAATGAAATATCACATTGTTTGCTCAGAGTAACTGATTATGTCAGAATGGAATGGAATGATAAAAAAGTTTGGTTTTCTTTTTCAAAATGAAAAATATAAAATATCACAAAAATGTGCATAAGAACTTCTAAATACAACAACAAAAATTTATTTTAGCTCACAATGAAATGCTAAACTGAAACACACTTTTAAACTAATTACTTCTGTTGTTTTAACAGAGTTCATCACGTAGCGCAGGGGTCAGTGGTTATTGGGAAATCATGCGTTCAGAGGCAAAAATTTTCTTGTCTGGCGAAAATATGTGCAACTTTGAGTGAAACCTCATAAAGCCTCAGAGCTAAAGGGCAGTTTGGAGATGTTTTAAATAAAAGTTGCTCACACATATACTGGCACCTATTGCTCTAGGGCTGTTCCCTACCCTCCCCCGGCCCTGAAACCCGATCTGTCGGCATGCAGTTCGGAATTCTTCATTCACCCTGACATTTGACCTCTGGCCTTTTTGGCAGCGCACAGAAGAGAAGATGAAGTGTCCAAGGCTCTTTTTCTCCAACACAAGAAATCTCCTGTTCTTGCAAGCCTCCCACACACTCACACACACACACACACACACACACACACACTTTCTGGATGACTATCCCATGTATACCCCTTGTTCCTGTGATCCACGGAACACAATTACGTATAATATCTGGCTAATAGTCTGTGACATCAAGGGAGCGTTTTAAAAGTGCGATTCCCACTCTCCTGTTCAACTGCCCACAGTCTAGTGCAACTTAAAAGCTTTGCACACTGCTTTCTGAACCATCTGACCATTATGAGTGGTGTATTATGGAGCTCCTCTGTCATTTTCCTCTTTGATTGCGCCATTACAATGTAATCAGTGTTTGAGCCTAAGTGAAAAGGCTTCTTGTACTGCTTCTGAGTAATTCTTGCCTTGCTAGTGTGTGCGCACAGCTTTAGTTCCATTCATGCGCACCACAACAAACTGACTGTTGAGTGAGTGTCGAGCCATTTGATATACTGCCTCACTTTGTCAAGCGGTTATCTTGCTTTGTTACTTTTCCCTTTTACTTGAAATTCAGCCGAATAGACAAACACGTATGAAAGAACAATGTCAAATGGGATCTCTTTTATCTCAGTTGCTCAGCATTAAGATTCAGAATGGAGACTTTTGTGTTTCCTTTAGAGAATATATCTCAAACAGTTTCAGATTAGATTACAAATGAACAATCAAATGTCATTATGATCTCTCTACAGTCTCAGAAATAAAGGTACAAAAGCTGTCACTGGGGCGGTACCTTTTCAAAAGGTACACTTTTGTACCTATTAGGTTCAAATATGTATACTTTAAGGTACCAAAATGGACCCTTTAGGTACAAACCTGTACCTTTTGAAAAGGTACCGCCCCAGTGACAGCTTTTGTATATTTATTTCTGAGAGTGTAGCTTCACCAAAGACCAAATGATCTGAGATACAATCTCTATGTTCATATCTACCTCTAATACTCTTACAGTAGCTCAAAAATTGTCTCATTTGCATCTATTTTTATTTCCTCTTTTATTTCAGGAGAAATATCGGAGGAAAAGTTAACACACGACAAAACAAGCATGTATTAAACCTCTTGTTTCTCATTTTTTAACTTGGGAAAAATGCTTCAGTAACATTAAATGTATCTCAACAATGCCTCAAAATGTGTTCAAATGTGCAAAATCTTCTCAAAGCAACGTTCCACATTAATGGTAGAGCTTTTTGTTGTTACATTATGTCAACAGTGGTCTGTATTTCTGAAATTTTAAGAGAAACATCTCAAAGCTGATGGCTAAATGAAACACAACTGAAAAGTTCTGAAACTATAGTCTTTTGTGGAGACAAATAAATTCAAAAACAGTAGACATTATGGATTTCTGAGAAAAAGTAAATAAACAAATAAATACATAAAAATAAAAGTATAGATTATGACGTGGACAGCAGCTCAGATTATTTGATTTTAATGAAAAATATTTGAGATCCCACTGAGATCTTTGAATTTTAATGGCTGACTTTCAAAGCCATCTGAGCTTTGAAAGGAAATTTTGGAGAAACATCTGAGAAAAAGATGATACATCAATGAAAGATAACTGAGAACTCCCAAAGCTACTATTTTGGAAATTGTCTGATTTAAACTTCAGCTTTGCCTGAGATGTTTCTCCTGAAAAGGGAAATAAAAGTAAACAAAATCATCTGAGAGACCTTTGACTTTTAATTGCAGACTTTGGCGAATCTGAGCACAGTTTGAGACATTGTTGAGATGTCTTCTGAAACCCTAGAGACACTTCTCAACTGTGCTCAGGATTGCCATTACAATTAAAATCCACATTAATTTTATAGCTCAATACTGTCATTGTACTTGTGTCTATTTTTTATTCAATATTTGAGAAACATCTCTGGCAAAGTTGATACTTAAATCTAACATAAATGAGAACTCCATTAAATCTATGAGCTATGAACAAACAATTGCAATAAACTTTTCCTCTTTAAATAGACTAAAATGGCCAACAACTAAACCTGAAATCAAATTAGCCATAAATGGTTTCATCTTTAAGATCGAGTGTTTTTTTGGAATTAGGAGAAACATCTGAGACTAATCTGATATTATGTTATATTAAAGTATCAACTTTTCCTCACTGTCTAGACTAAAATGAACTTTCAACCAAACCTAAAATCAAATGTTCCTCAAAGCTTTCATCTTTAGAATCTGGAAACTTTTTTAGAATTCTCAGGAGTTTTTTGGGAATTCTTGCAGGAACATCTTAATTCTTAAAATGTAACATAACTGAGAACTCAATTAAGTCTCTTGAGCTATGATCACTATCCCGCTGAGCAATAAAATGTACGTCTGAGTTGCTTTAATTATGCTGTTTGGATTAATAAAAGTAAAAAAACCTGTAAAGACAGCATGTGGTTTCATTTACTCCATTATTTGAGGAATCCTTTCAACCCCAGTAACCAAGTGTGGTGGATCCTTAACTGTGGAAAATCAATGAAGGAAAAGCTCTCCTGATCCTCCACACCGTGTCTGATTAAATGTAGCCGATTTCTACGCCTGTGCTTGGAGAGCCGTGGCCTGAATGAAGAGCCAGAGGGAAAACAGTGTGTGCTGTCAGCCCAAAAGCCCCGAGGGCAGAAAGAAAAGGATCCCGCAAACTGGTTATTATAGTCATTCCTGATCACAGAAGGCATCCCCCCTCCCCTCCAATATCATCTATAGCTAGGATGAAATCGACACATGGCTCCACACGCCTGTGCATCATAAGCACGCAGAAGCAAACACTAGGCCTCACAATAGGAGCATCAGAACCTGTCCTATCGCTCTCCCCGGGGAATCATGGGAAAGCAGCTCAGAGGGGAAAAAGCCTCCGCATCTGTCTCCTGCCTAAAGGGAGAGTGGGATGACATTCCTTCACGAGCGTCCCGCCCGCGACAGGCTGCCTTATGAAGCCATCATTCACCCGATCAATGGCTCAGTGGCCTGAACCAGCCTCCCCAGGAGCGAGAGAATAGGGTGAGGAGGAGCTGCGGGCTCCAGTGGGCCGGGCGGCCCACTAGAGCTGTGATCTTTCACTCCGGCCGGTGAAGAGGCAGAAGGGAAAGTGATTAGCTACCCTCCTCTCACAGTCAGCCACAAACAACAACCTCCACCAAGGAAAGGTGCAACCTTTTTAATGGAGATACGACACTCAATACACATCTTACAATATGCAAGTGTGACATTTGTACTATATACAGTGTGTTATGTTTATACTTTCAATTAACTCTTCAGTTAAACTGCTTAGGGGTGGGCAATATAGTCAAGATTTTTAACTTTACATGCTTCACTGAACTGTGGAATTTTTTCCCCCACCACAGAATAAAAACTGCTTTGTGGCCTTTTATCTCACAATTCAAAATTGCACATTTTCTTAATTGTGGGATGTTAACTTCCATTTGCAAGGAAAAAGTCCAAAAATATCAGAATTGTGGGATAAAAAGTCGCAAATTATGTTTTTTAAAAAATATTATTTATAATTAATAATAATACCAGTATTATTATTATTATTATCCCAAGCTTGTTCCAGACATTGAAAAAAATATATAAATAAAAAAGGTTCTGACTTTTCACAAGTGTAACATTTTATCTCACAATTCTGACTTATTAACTTGCAATTGTGAGATATAAACTAGCAATTCTGAGAAAAAAAAGTCTTAATTGTGATATAAAAAGTTGCAATTCTGAGAAGAAAAGTCCCAACTGTGAGATACAAACTCACAATTGTGAGAAAAAGTCTGAATTGTGATATAAAAACATTTTGACTTTCTAATTCTAACTTTATTTCTTGCAATTGTGAAATTATATCTCTCTTTGATTCTGTCCCATACTTAATTGTGTCAGTAATACACATCACACATCATAATTAGGCTTGCCACTACACCAATTTATCACAAATTGAACAAATCCTCACAGGTTTGAAATTCTCAAAATCACCACACAACGAATGAATAACTTACAAATACATTTTGACTTGACCTGACATTTCAACATTTTTGGCATGTCGACAAACTAGAAAAGCACCATAGTTTTCCAGCGAGTATTCATTAACCAACTCCGCCGACCATCCACTTGATCCTCAATTTGTCTCTGGGTAATTCATCTATAGAGCACAAAGGTTGCCATTAACAAGAAACATCGGAGCATTGCAAGACTCAGCTGTCTTTATTTTGCGCGATGAGAATGCTGGCACTGCATGATGGTTGAAATGGGCTTTTGATGACCTCAGCTTCTGCTCTCAGTAGGAGCAAATCCTGATCAAGCTAAACTGGGCTTTTATTGAGCTACTAAAGCACTGATTGCACTAGCACTGAATGAGCGCCATTCAATGGAGTCACTAATTGGCCAAATAGGTTTATAAGGCAAGCGGGTACAGAGGGAGGATAAGCAAGTGTGACCCTAGATGTTAAACCAAAGCCTAATTCGGATGAGACTAGTTAAGGTAGGCTAAATAAATGTGTCTTTCACATCCAAATCAACTTCTTTTTCTCTAAAGTACCATTCCATTCTTTTTACTTCAGCATTTCATGTTTAATTCAATGTGACACTTGCCGCTACTTTGTAATTATTTATTTCAAAGTGTAAATAACTAAAGCTAAATTTCTTGTTGGGCTGCCTGTTACATCTTTATTAATGAATTTAGACCTTTGGGGTATTTTGGGGTAAAATAAAAGTTCAAGTAAATCAATATGAAGATTTCAGTCCCAAAAACTGTTCACAATGACCACTTAACACTTCTTCTGTTAATATATGTATTTCAAATGTAATTTAGAACATTAAAACCCATCCAAACAGTGCTCAAGAGACTAAACATAGGTTTTACCTTAGTTTTACTTCTAAATGCAAATTTAAGTTGCATTTAGAGCATGAAAGACATTGCAAATTTAGGTTTGGACAAAGCCATTCATCTAATCCTGCCAACTGATGTGTGACAGTCACAATCCATTATCCTTTACAAATCCTCGTTAGATTTGGAGGGGGAAAAAAGCCTCTCCATTGTGCCAAATGAGTTTACTCTTATAGATTATGTGAACTTGTGAAACACTTTTTTTCACAAAGAGGGTCAAGTTAAAGCGGATATGCCAAAATATCATGGAGCATGTCTTTCAAAAGCGAATGAATCAAAGCTTTGTGAAGCCAAGAGGAGATGTTCTGCAGAAACTGAAAGAGGACTTTTTTAAATGCAAAAGGCTTGCATTTACATTTACTAATTTTGCAGAAACAAAGCAGAAGTGTGCGAAAGAATGTCTGCTAAATGGATGAAATTAAATGTAATGTTAAATTAATGTTGTTGTTGCTTTTTTCCAGGGAAAAAATATTGGAATGCATACAAAAATATGCAATTAAAAAAATTATATGACTATATATATATATATATATATATATATATATTCATTGGGAATATACATACAAGTGTGAAATATGCAAATGCATTAGAAGAATCTGTGTGGGCCTAGCAGGGTTTAACTAAAACCATTAAAAATTAAGAATAAGAATTATTATTTTTTTATTATTATTATTATTATTATTATTATTGTGAATTAAAATTAAATAAACATCAGTTAAAATAAAGTAGAATAGAAAACATTTCTCATTTTCATTTAGTTTCACTTGATGAACTAAAATGACTAAAACAGTGAAATACTGTGAAAATTAATAAAAGCTATATAGACATATAGACAAAAGAAACAACAAAAATGGCAAAGTCACTTTGACAAAAACACAAAATTACTATTACTAAAACTTTAACTAAAGTTCAAATGAAAATTAAAAATCTAAAAAATAAAAACTAATTCAAACTATTAATCATTTTAATAATAATTAAAATTCATATATTTCATTTTTCACTGCAGCGGTGATACTTTCTGGTATGACTGTATGTTCCAAACCTGTAACTATTTCTGCTAAAATGGACAGCCACCAACCTCTGAAAACAGCCAGCTAGTTAATGGCATAATTACACAAGCACTCAAGAACAGCACACATGACTACAATGGACCCATGGCACCACAAACCCCACGGATTTGCCTGTGTGCAATTTTATTTACGTTCGTTAGCTCGATCTGATTTTCAGTGGTTTGTGAAGGACGTCATTATGACGGCACTCTCCAATCCAACAGATTTTTGACCCCAAACAGCATTTAACACTGGGATGAGTAAATCTCTAAGCCATGCATTGAAGGGAGGCTT